>NW_004567130.1:373219-455481 GCF_000260355.1 Condylura cristata | reverse complement strand
GGCGCGGCGCCGCCTCAAGTTGGCGAAACGGACCGGGACGAGCAGTGGGCGCTCGGCGCCGGCCGCACACAGCGCGTCGGGGCGGGCTGGGGGCCAGGCGCGTCCTGGGTTGGCGTTGGCGGGACCCAGGCTGGAAAGAAGCCGGAGTCGCCAATCGGGAGTGGGCATCGGGGACGGAAGGGCTGTGGCCGAGTCTGCTGGGCGAGGAACGGGTTGGGGGCTCGAGAAGGGGCTAGAAGGGTGGCGGGACTGAAATCGAGGATTAGCGGCGATTGAGATGGGAGGAAGGGTTGAGCGCAAGCTTGGGCAGGCTTTGGGAGGCTTGCTGGGGACTCGGCAGTTGCTGGAGTCTGAGTGGGAATAGGTTTTGAGGAACCGAGTGAACTGGCTGGATAGAAAGCTTAGGAGAGAATTGGGGGTCCCGAGAAGGGCTTGGGGCACCCAGGGTTTTGGAGTAAGGAGTCTGAGAGGTCGTTCTGAGATGGGCTTTAGGGCAGGCAGGGTAGGGTTTTTGAGGTTGGGAGGAATTAGCTAGTTTTAAGATCTGAGGGGTCTGTTTGTCAGGGATCCTGGCGGTGTCAGTGTGTGTGTGTGGGGGGGCTTCCTAGCTCTGACTTAATTGGAAGTTTTCCCAAGGGACTCTTCTCTGGTGTGTGGACCAAGCCTGGAAACAGGACCCTTTTCTCCTTAAGAATTGTCCCCCTTCGTGGAAGAAGGGAATGTGGCAGTTCTAGTGTGGCTGGCTTTGCTTGGTATCCTAGTCTCCGGAGCCCCAGGAAGGTTCCTGTTTTTTTTTTTTTTTTTTTTTTTTTTGAGACAGTGTTCCCCAACCCCCCAGGGGTTGGAGGCGAATAGCTACTAACCCCCCTCCACCACCACCTACCTTTTTGAAAGTTGAAGGCCACCCCAACCCCTAGGAGTCATGTGTCAGCCGGTGCTGGTGTTCTTTCTCTATCCCAGTGTGCTCTTTGCTCCAGGAGTAACCGATTGACCCTTGCATGGGTGGAGTGTGTGCGTCCTCTCTCCCAGCCCTTTGACTCTTTTCTTGAAAGTTTGATCTGGATCAAACTTGGATAAGTTGGATATGGATCTCTCCAGGCAGGTGGACCCAGGCTGGATCCCAGCTCTCCCAGCTCCTCCACCACTCCTACTTCTTTGTCTCTTGAAGTCTGAGCCTCAAGCCCAGAAGCCCGCATAGGGGCTTTTTTGGCTCTTTCCGGAGAGGGATTGTTCAGCTTGGAGCCAGCCCCCTGGGGTGGGGTGGGGGGGCGGGGAGGGCTTGTATGGAGGTTGCACATTCAAAATCACTGGAAAACCCTCAACAGATCATTGTCCCGGCTACAGAGAGGCCACTGTAGTAAGATGGTATCAGTCTTTCCATTAATACACCCCTTGTATTCACAGGCTTCGTAACTTGGCACATAGAACACTGCTCAGAGATGCAGGGTAGCCCGTTTACCCTCTCATGTGGCACTTTCCATTTTAGAGAATAATAAGTGACAAAATCATCTTTCTTGACTGAATGAGTTTCACGTCTTGGAAGAAAGAAAATCTTTGCTTAGTTTCTCTGGTTCTCAGTTGCTTGGAGACCTTTTTTTGACTGTCAGCAGGCATCTTTCTCGTTTAATAATAAAATGATAGGTATGTTTTTCTAACGTTTAACACCACCTACAAGTCATTTTATTGTACACATCTATTCTGTTTAGGTGAGAGTTGCATGGCTAGAATGTTCGTAGAAATAAACTGCTTTTTTTTTTTTAAAAGATGTATTTATTTGTGCATACAGAACTGGGGTACAGGCCAGAGGCTCAGGGGCGGTGAGAGGCTTCACCAGAGACAGAGTGGGTAACAGAACAGGCAGATTGACGAAGTACACTGCTGAGGGGAGCAGCGGGGTGGGGGTGGGGGGTCCACCTCCGTGGCAGGCGGGAATCGAACTCATGCGGAAGTGGCTTTAGATTCTCAGTGCTGTGCTTTAACCCGCTGCGCCACCAGGAAGGACCAATAAACTGCATTTTAGTGGAGGGAAGGCTGTGGACTCAGGATATCTGCCTACTCTAAGGCTGTTAGGAACAGCTCTGCTGTTTATTTAGGAAACTGGAGGTTATTAGTTAAAGGGAAAAGTGGACTAATCTAGCAGGACTTTTAAATAATGCGACCTTCACACGAGAGTACCCTGTACAAATACTGAAAACTGACAGTGCACTGCCCTTGGTCTCCACAGAGCCCAAGTTACCCAGCAGGTAACTGGTTTGATCTTCAGGTGTCGTGTTTTGAAAATAAAGAAACAGAATGCCAAGACTGAAATGCTCAGGCAGGTGGCTCAGTCTGCCATCACACTCTTCAGGACCTTTGCTGAAGGAGCGGGTGTGACTGGATGGACACCTTTGGTTTGGCCACAGCAGCTTTACTCAGCAGTCATGTAACACGTTGGTTTTTTTGGGAGTTTTTGTGAGACACTAGAAGAAGTACTTCGTGAGCTGTTGAAGAAGTTTGACTGAGGGAGAAGTTTAAAATGTGTTATAGGACATTTGGGCTCTGGAATCCCTATAGCCTAGACTGGACCTGGCTGCTTCCCCATCTGTGATTGCAGATAGGCCTCTGTGCCATCAGAGCATCATTTGGGGAGGATAAAATAATCTGTTTCCGGCCCTCCCTGGTGGTGCCACGGGTTAGAATGCAGTATTGCGAAGCTATGGGTAGCTGCTTCAGCACGAGTTTGATCCCTGGCCAGGGAGGTGACCCACATGGTGCAGCAGACCTCTCCTGTCTCGCTCACTGCTCCCCTCAGTAGTGTACTTCGTCAGTCTACCTGTTTTGCTCCCCACTGTCTCTGGTGAATCCTCTCACCACCCCTGCACCTCTGGTCTGTACCCCAGTTCTGTGTGCATAAATAAATTTTTAAAATGAAAAAAGGATGTTACCTGTTTCCTAGCGTTGACCTGGGGTGTATGTGAGATTGTGCAAGTTAAATCCTATCATAGCCTACAGTTAGTGCTTAGCAGAGAGCAGTTGCAGTTACTATTATCACTTATTCTTTCTTTTTAGAAAGATTACTAACAATCACTAATATCAGAGTTAATAGGGCCTTAGTTCAAGAATTTTAAGGAAATTTTGATTTTCCATTAGCCTAAGCAACATTTTCCTATTCTGTGGGCAAAGTGATTATGTATCTCTGTAGGTCCAGGATGAGATAGTAAATGGTACCGACCTTTCACTGAATAGCCTTACCCCAACCCTAGAGCTTTTTTTTTTTATTGGCAGAAGGAAGTGTTTTAAATTGTAGAGTGAGGCTTCTTCCAGCCTGAGGGGATATTTTGTGGCTAGGTTTTGAAGGCCTCTGCTGTTAACTACAGCAGTGAGTGCATTGTGCTGCACTTATATTGTTTTAATTGTGGTGTATGAGCTTGAGCTGCTGGGGCCTTCACACCCTCATTTTCCTCGCCTGTGTGTTTATTTTTCCCTGCTCTGTTCATGATGCAGTTCCTTAATGATTTTGGGCACTTTCTGCTTGCTGTGGCCGATGTTTCATATGCACTTTTTATTTAAAGTTATTTTTATATGGCAGTGGAATGCTTCCTTCTCTGTCTGTCCACATTAACCCTAGAGGCCTTTTGGGGGCACTCCCTTAAAAGGAGCTGTGGTTAGGGTTCAGGCAGCTAAACCAGATCTCCCTGCATGTGTCTCTCCTCTGCTTTCTGAGGAAATATTGATTGATGGGCCCTCATTAGGGACCTCCCCTCACAGCTTCAGAATCTTGTGAGAATGCCCACATGCCAAACTGTCAGGGGCCTGAAAAATGAATTGTTAATTGGAAAATCAAGAATTCTGGTCTGGAAGTTGTTGTTACCTTAAGGTGTGTTCTGGTGGATTTGTGTGGGGCTGCAAAGCTAAGGCATGAATCATAAGGGCTCACTGAAATGCTCGGACCTTGCTGGAAACCAGGACTGCTGCTCCGCACAGTTCCTGGGCTGGTGGCTAGGGTTTCGGAAGCCAAGATTAAGCTTGGAGTGTATATTTTCTGTTTACAGGTGCTGGCTTTATTGTCCACGAGAATTTCTCCCGTCGGCCTGTTTCTTAAATCTTAGTAAAAAACTTGGTGCCCAGGAATATTATCTGAAATTCAACTTTTTCTCATTTTATCTTTTTAAGAACAATTTACTTTTATTGACTTGTCAGTAAATTTAAATCCTTGAGGGGTACAGCGTCACATGGATTCTGTGTCCTACAGAAGCTTGCTTCGGAATTTTCCCTGAACCATGCCACTGTTTCCACGGGCACATGTTACTTTCCCTCAGATTCCTCTAGTTTTATTTGGTTTGCCACTAGGAGTCACTGTGTTGTTCTTTGCTTTGTACACATAAGCACACCTCTTACTTAGAGTTCTGTTTCCTCTTGAGCATAAACACCTTCAATTTTAAGAACTGTATGCTCCCTCTGGTTCTGGAGACCCTGCTTGTAGCCAGCAAAAATGGCTTTGGACCATAGCCTTCCCGCCATAGTTTAGTAGTCCTGTTTCCAACAGGCCTCCATAGGGAACCAAGAAGGTGGAAAGAGCTCTCCTTTTATCTTTTTAAAGGAGGCATCACAGTTTTGTGGAAAGAGCACATATGGGAGTTGTGCCCTTCCTTCAGTTATTTGGGCTCTCTGTGCTTCCACTCCTCACCTGTAAAGTGAGGAGGTAACAGCCTGCCTGTCGGGATTCTTGTGGGGCAAAATGAAGAAACAGGTGACCATGCTCTTTGGCAGCACTGGCAGGTGCCCTTTCTTTAATAAGAGAGTTACAGGATTGTGACATTGGCCTCGCTGAAACCTGACCCCTTGTTCTATGTAACTGCTATCTATTTCTTTTGCATTTACGGTAAGTGCAGTGCAGGGTAGGATGGTATAGAGTTGGCTTTGGTCCTAGCCTTGTCTAGTGACCCTTTGCAAGCGTTCAGTCTCTCCAGTTGCTTCCTCCTTGGCCATAAAGACAATAGTAATAGTAACTTCCTGGGGTGGTTGGGTGGATTGAGGTGAGTATAGAAGTTGCTGTGTTACCTGGCCCGGAGCCAGGAGTTGTTCCCCAAGACTGCTAAGAGTAAAAGGTTTTTCAGCTGTTTTAAGACGATCCCAATTTAGCCCCATGCTTCTGGGACACTGGCCATGTGCGTGGCATTGTAAAGAAGAGACCTGATTGGGATGTGATCCCTGTGGTATGATTGGGGGATCAACTGTGTACAGACACCTATGTTATAAATGAGTGGGGTTTCAGTTTGGGGAGATGGGTCACAGTGGTGCTGATGGTGTCGATACCTTCAAGGCTCAGAGTTCAAAATGACTAAAAGTGGACCTCCCTGGTGGCTCAGGAGTTAAAGTCTCAGCACTGTCAAGCTAAGGCCAGCCACTGTGGCCTGAGTTCTATCCCAGGCCAGGGAGGTGACCCACATGGCATAGCGGCCCCCTCCTATCTCTCTGCTGCTCCCCATTTACAGTATATTTCAGTGGATCTGCCTATTTGACTCCCCACTCTGTCTCTGGGGAATCCTCTCGCCTCCTGAACCTCTGGCCTGTGCCCCAGTTGTTGTGCACATAAGTAAATAAATATTTCTTTAAAAAATGGCTGAAACATAAGCTTTGTATGTTATGTCTGTTTTACCATGGTTTTAAAGAGATGCACTTGTAAGATGTAATGCTGCTGAAGATGAAGAGGGGCTCTAACTAGATGTGAAGGACTTTGACAGGTGGGTTTTATTTCAGAAAATAACATGCCAGAATGGTAAGGCCTGCAGGAGGGATGCCCCGGCACCTGCCACCCTGGAGAGGGTTGAACACTGCATGTAAAGAGCCGCTGAGCACTGCCCGGGCTGCTGTCTGGGCTTAGGCGTTCACTCTGGGCAGGACTGGGGCAGACCAAGTGAGTTATCAGGAGGAAAAGGCATTGGGAGCACAGGCACAGAGCGGGGAGCACAGGGCAGGCTTCATGACTGGTGACTTAATGTCATCCACTTTGGCCAGATCAGATAGGCTTCGGGCAGGGAAGTGATGGGTGCCAGGTGAGAGCACTCAAAGTGGTGGTTCATTCGCTGGTGCTGTATTTGTCACTTTGGAGCAGAGGGCGCTTGAGGAATGGCCCACCCCAGGTTGGGGTGGGGAGCGGACATTCAGCAAGAAGGAATTAAGGTCTAGCTGGACTTACAGGGGATGGGGCCCAGCCGGCTGGCCTCCTTTCACATCTCCACGCCCTTGTGGGCCCTGCCTTGCACACGCGCCCCTGCCCCTGCCATGGCCCTTCGGTCTGGCCCTTGACACATACCATGTGAGTTGCTCACTTCCCCGTATCTTTTGTGTTCCGTTTTGTGTCCTTGGCATTAGCGCAGTGTCTGGTGCATGGGACTTGTCTTTCTGCTGGGGGCTGTGAGGAGACCAGCCAAGTGAGGGGAGGGGCAGGCAGGGCACTCTTTGGGCAGTTCTGAGGCTCAGTGGGGCAGCCTGCTCAGAGACTCAGCCCAGCCTCCTCCAACTGCTTGTTGACATAGGAAATGACTACAAGGGCCCTGTGAGTAGCTAGCAGGCTGGGGGAGCTGCCATTGGGGCAGGAGAAATGGTTCCTACGGCCTGGTTTCACAGAGGAGGTGTGAGACCTGTTCATGGTGCTTGGGCTGGAGTAGACTGGCTTGAAGAGGAGTCCAGAGGGAGGTGGAACTGGCTAAACTTTACCCGTCTCAGGCAGGCTGCTGTGTGCTGAGCAAAACCAGCTTTGCTGTTTGTTTGGCTTTTGTCACAGTATTTGTAGCAGAACATTGCCATGGGGATCCTGCCAGGTGTGCAGTGCAGGCCGTCGGTGAGGCCCTGTGTCAGCCGCCGGACACGTGTGTGGCACTGGTGCTCAGGACACACTATGGGCAAGAGTTGCAGTTGGCATTTTCTTTCCAGCCAGCTGTGCCTTTCAGAGCCTGCCATTAGCAGGGAAACGCTTAACCCAGTGCTACACAGACTGGAAAGTCGCAATCATTTCTTCGTAGGAGAGAATGACAGAGACGTAGGTGTTGCTTCCTTGTCATTCCGTCACATTACAGTGTGTCACGAGAAAGCTTTAGACACATTTCTAATGGAATTGTGAAGGACACTGTTCTTTATTGTGCCAAAGAAGTTAACCTGAGAAGCAAATGATTGCAGAGTCTGTTACCAGCAGTGTCACAGTCACTGCTGCTCTCAGGTCAAGCTACTGTTGTCACCAGGGTCATTGAGTGGTGCAGGGTGGCAGGGCCGCTATGGGTGGGCTTGGTGCTGGTCAGAGGCTCCGGGGGTTTTTAGTAGCAGCACTGTAGTCACCCTGCATTGCTGTAGATGATATAGGCAGCCAGGGGGTGGGTTGAGGGGAGATCAACAAGCAGGGAGAGAGGGCTGGTACTAGAAGGTGAAACGTAGCAGCATCAACGACAGCCAGGCTTTCAGGACCTGTGTAGAACCTGAGTCTTGGCTTAGCACACAGCGGTCAGAACCTTCAGGTTATATGGCTTGCCAGTGGCAGATTTTAAAGTGTTTTGGGGAAAAGCTCACACAGCTGGTCCTCATGAAATCAGTGACAGAAACAAAAGGTAAAAGTAGGCATCGAGCTGCACAAAAATGCCTGGACAACCATGAAATGTAGGACTTCGTGAAGCGTGTGGGTTGCGGGGAGACTGGGTTTTCTGAAAGCCTCTATCCCCTTTTTCAGAAGGGGAGTGTCACCGCGGTCCTTGCTGAGTTGTGGCAAGAGTTGGAGACCATGGGGTCTGCCTACTGTTGCCTGAGGCTGTGCCATCGAGGACTGAGCTTTGGGCTGAGTGACCTGGGGGTGTGATACTTTAGAGCCAGGTTCTACGCTTGGTGGTTCATATTGCGGGTGCAGGTAGGGAAAGGGAGTCTGAGTCAGGACTATGCCTGGTTGGCTGTGACCATGGGGATGATGCTCTGGTGGGATGGCCCTGTGTCATTTCCCAGGGCCCTGTGTCGTTTCCCAGACTGCCTCAGTCCCAGAACCATGCCCTGGGCAGACTTTGGCAGAAGCTTATTTAGGGGTGTCCATGTCCACTGCTTCCAGAGCCCCGATTTCCCCACAGTTATCCTCTGCTTGGTGGCATGATGCTCCTACCCTGTCACAGGGGTGCGGGGGCCCTTGTTTTTCTTTTATCTCCAATGAGCAGACTTTAAAAAAAATAGTATTTTTACATGTTTATGATAGAGAACCATTAATACAGAAAACTACAAAGAAGAAAAATATATTCACATGCACTGCTATGTCCAGAGATAAAACCTGTCCCAGACATTTAGTGGTTTCCGTTTTTCCCACACAGTCGGAATTGTTCTTTGTGTAGTGTAGTTTTCTCATGGTGTATGTGTGTTTTAGCCTAAAGTTTAAGCTCTACCTTGCTTGTCTTTAAATTCTCCACATGGAAGGAGGGCTCCATGGGAAAGACCCTGAAGAAAGGGACAAATGTGTGTCTTCAACCCTGCTCTCCGAAAGTGGCAACTGCTTCTCAGGGGCTGCTCTGCCACCCTGCTGAGATTCTGATTCAGCCAGACCAGCATGGCTGAATGATGACCCCTTTGCTTTTAGGAGACGAAGAACAAAGGCAGTTGACCCTGTGATTGTGGGTATGAGATCCTGCCTCTGCCCTCTCTTTTCCCTCCACTGAGACCCAGAGTCTGTGATGTGGTTAAGCAGTGGGACACTGCTTCATCGACACCTGTTATTTCTTTATTATGGACATTGCTTCTGCACAAGACTAAAGGAGGGAGCGGTCTTGTTTTTTCTGTGAATATTATCTAAGGAGGTAGGGGAACCCCAAAAGCCACCCTGGCATGTTATGCTTGCCAGAGCTAAAAAATGATGGTGGTATGTGACCCTTGAGACTTCCGAGTTCTCTGTGGCTAGCCCATTGCTTGCACTGGCCCAGCCACTGCTCTGGTGGCGGCTGCACATGGCCATACTGGTTCTGATTGCGGGGGTCAGCTCCATGGGAGGGGTTGGGTGGGCCACACTCCATTGCCTGCTCCTCTCTGAGGACGGTATCACCTCAGCAAGAAGAGCCAATAAAAAAATAAAACAAAAAACAGTTTTTAGGCCCTCCCTGGTGGCGCAGCGGGTTAAAGCACAGCACTGAGAAGCTTAAACCACTTCCGCATGAGTTTGATCCCCGCCTGCCGGGAGAAGATCCACATGGCGCGGCAGACCTCTCCTGACCCGCCCGCTGCTCCCCTCAGCAGTGTATTTTATTGATCTGCCTGTTCTGCTCCCTGCTCTGTCTCTGGTGAATCCTCTCACCCTCCACATCTCTGGCCTGTACCCAGTTCTATATGAATAAATAAATCTTTAAAAACAAACAAACAAAAAACAGTTTTTAATTAGTCTGATGTGCTCTGTTTATTGAGTGGATTGTTTTGGTAGAGCATTTGATAAGCAAACTGGGAAATTTCCTGAGTAGGCTATAGCCTTGGAGATGGTTTCACACAGCCCACAAGGATGTATTTTGGGACAGTTTCAAAATGTCGAATAGTTCTCTAACTGTGTTCCTGCATTTTCAGCTCCTACTCTGTGAACATGTTAAACATTGCCCAACTCTGTGACTGTCAAGTTTTTCACCGAAAACCTAGGAACATTTGAGTGATCCACATGCACTAGGAACATTTAGTGATCCGCATGTAGTTGGGTCGAGCAGCTCTGGGATGTGCTGCCTTGGGGTACATTCCACCCCCAAAGTCCTGAATTCTGCTGGCAGAGCTTCTGGGAAGGCTCCTCAGAGTGGAAGGTGATCTGAAAGTAGAACATTCCTACTTGGTAAGTTATTTTGTGGGCCTGGGAATGTATTTACCAGTTATTTATGTGGAAGATTTTTTGAGTATTGCTAGACCCAGAAAATGACTACCAGGTCTACCAAGTAGGGGTTGTCCTTGTGGCGGAGGGGAAGTCTGCAGCCTGACCTGCAGTACTAAAGGCCAAATGCTTTCTCATGCGACTGTGGTAAAATTTACTGTAAAACTAATTGTCAGACCAAGTGTAGTTTAATAAAAGGAGATGAGATGAACTTGGCCGTGCAGCCTTAGCTTTTCTACTAGTGGAAAAGAATGAAAGTTAAGATTTGTCATTTTTTACCTTTGTATTGTAGGTAGCTTTCTGTTTACTTTGTTTTGGAGGGAGAAAGATAAAATCAAAACTTACTTCCAAACAGAAGGAACCGAAATTATTTTGAGACAGCCCAGACAGGTCAGGAGGGATAGGTGTCCTGATGGGCCAGGGGTATGCTGTGTCCAGGAGCTGGGGGCGTGCTTGGCCCCTGGGATGTGACAGACTGGGACTCAGGAATTCCTGCTGGGCCTGGCATTGGAGCATCAGGAAGACCCTGGTGGCACTGTCCAATGCCACATCAGCTGCATCCCTTACTAAGGTACCACCAGCACTCACTGGTCATTTTGGAGGTTGTTTGACCAGTATCTAGTATTGTGAGAATTGGTTTTCTTTCTTTTTATTTAAAGATTTACTTTATTTATGCATACACAACTGGGGTGTAGGCCAGAGGTGCAGGGCCTGTGAGAGGATTCACCAGAGACTGAACGGGGAGCAGAACAGGCAGATCGACGAAGTACACTGCTGAGGGGAGCAGCGGGCGGGTCAGGAGAGGTCTGCCGCGCCATGTGGTCACCTTTGGGTTGGGGGTCAAACTCTCACTCAAGTGGCTGTGGCCAGGTTGCAGTGCTGTGCTTTAACCTGTTGCATGACCAGGGAGGGCCCCCATATTAAGTTTTAAGGGTGAAATTGAAACTGGATGTGCCTTTCTGGGGGCTCCAGAGCTGAGCAGTGCAGGCAGCAGTGGGTGGACTGAAACGGGGCTCTAGGAGACATCCAAAGAGAGTGTCTAGGTAGAGGACAAATCACTGCCTGTGGGATCTTCATCCACACATATAAGTACAAAATCACTCAGGCTCAGGGAACGACAATAACGGGGTTTATTTAACAAACAGGGAAACAAGGTGTTCTCAGGGCCATGCCTCAGCGGCAGCTGTCTCACCCAACTAGTGTACACAGTGCCCAGGCATCTGAACTAAAGCTCTTGCCCAGGATGGAACTGGCTGGTCAGCGAGGATGTTCAGCTTGTGACCTCAGCAGACAGAGGGCCAGGGTCCACTTCACTGCAACTGGAGGCCACAGCTAAGACCTTAGTTTGAAGGTGGCAGCACTGGATGCTGGGCCAGACAGCAACTAGTGCTGCTGCTGGACGGTAAGCAGCTCTCAGAGGTGCCCCGGAGACAGAGTGCTGGTCATCCGTCATCAGTTCTGGACAGCCTAGGCCAGTAGTATGGGTCGCATAGTCAGTGTTGTCACAGCTTTATGAGCAGCTGGCCCACACCACCAAGCGTACACAGCACTTGCAGGCACCAGGTGTGAGGCCTGGTGCTCCTTCTGGTGATGTCAGGGGCAAGTCTGAGGCAGGCAGTGGTCCCCCACCTCTGCAGAGCTTCAGCTTCTCCATCTGGGGGTTGTGTGTCAGAGTGTGTCCTGTCCGAGCCAGCAAGGTACCCAGGCTAGAACATCCCAAGTAAGCTCAAGTTTGTCTGAGTCCCCCTCCCTCTACTACCCCCCTTTCAGTCCTGTGGCTGATTGGATCCTTTATCGTAGCTCACACCTGATTGGCCATTCCATGCTCCAAGTGCCAAAGCTGGCGGGTGGGGAGTGGGTGGGTGGGAGGGTTTGGACTGTGTGCCCGGGGCCCTGTGGTGGGGGGACCACTGCTCTCTGCCATCGCAGAGGGATGTGGAGCAGTAAAGTGTGCACCTCACACTGTTGCTGGCACTGCCCACAACCAAGGCTCCAGGGTCTAGTGCCGGCACCCTGAGGGGGGCAGTTCTCTGGTTTCCTTTCTTTTTTTTTAAATTTGTTTATTTATTTATTTATGCATGCATACAGAACTGCATTCATTCATTCATTCATGCATACAGAACTGCAATACAGGCCAGAGGTGCAGGAATGATAAGTGGACTCACCAGAGAGAGTGGGAAGCAGAACTGGCAGACTGGCAAAGTACACTGCTGAGGGGAGCAGCGGGCAAGACAGGGGAGGTCTGCTGATGGGCCATGTGGGTCAGCTCCCTGGCTGGGGATTGAACTCATGCCAAGGCAGTTGTGGCTAGCTTCCACAGTGCTGCACTTTAACCCATTGCACTACCAAGGAGGGCCCAGTTCTCTGGTTTCAAAACCTGAATGTAAAACCTGAAATTTGCTTTCAACTATCCCCTCCTCCCAAAGAAAAGCACAGATGAAGCAGAATAAACAAAAGTTACTAATGGGTGAGCTTGGGAAGAAGGACACCAAAGGTTAGTTACACTTAACCTTTTCTGCTGTGTTGGACAATAACCTCTATGAAAGTTAAATAAAAAACATAAATAGAAGTGAAATGTAGATGGCTTCTGGGACTTGAAATGGGAGCAGCACAGTTGACTTGGCTCTGAGGGGCCCACAGCACAGTTGGAACCTGGTTGTGTGGTCACTTGCCTAGAGACAGACCCTGGCAGCGGTACAGCACGTGTAACTCTTGGTCCCCCCTAAGCCTCCCTGAATGGCATCATCTCTGTCCTGAGTGAAATAGGGACACATCTCATGACACTGAGGGGTTAATGGCACAGTGCCAAGTGTGCGCCAGTGCCCAGCAGATATTCATAGTCACAGACATCAGCATCAGTAACTGGTCTTATTTAAATCTTTGGGTTCACCTCTGCTTGGCTTTGCTTTTCCTTCCTCTTGAACCATCACTGTGAAGAGCAGATGGTGTCCTGGTCAGGGCTGCCCCACACTCTGCAATGCCAAAGAGCCAAGCCTGTTCCTCTCCTGGGCCTGCACACATGGTGGTCTCCGTGTGGCGACGCCTGAGGGCACAAGCACACACTGTCTCTTAGTAGTGTCTTTTGCGCCCCAGAGGGGCTGCACGTGTTTTTGGAGTGAGTGGATGTGGGGCACTCCAGCGAGATAATCATGTCTTGAACATGTTCTCTTTATCACATGGTTTGTGCCAGCCCGGCCGTCATGCTCAGAGCCTTGCTCATGCGTGGTGTGCTCTGCAAGGGGGCTGGCTTTCCCCAGGGGGTGTGCCAGCCCAGCTCTGTACGCCGCTCGGGCCCTCTTGCTCTAAAATTTCCCCCTTACACTTCACCTACTGAGTGCACATCTTTTCCCCATCAACATCTGGTGGTTTGTAATAATAAGCATTAATTCACCGTGTTACTGTTACAATTTATTATTAACATTTAAAGAAGCTCAGAACAGCTTATAAGTGTTTAATAATTAACTGATGGCCTGAGGCCCTAGTGATCCAGATTCCTCCAGACTGAGTTGGCAGAGGCTGGCATTGTGCCTGTGCTGCCCTTGGTGCTGGGCATGGGGGTGGAGGAGACACAGATTTCCTCTTTGGGGGCTCAGTGTTCTCATCAGAAGGATGAGCATGAGCTCAAATGTTGTCTTCCTGGGACAATTACTCTAGTTATATGAGTCAGACTTCTCTGTGAATATACAGTGCTCCAAGAAAACACGTTATTGGATGAATGAATGACTAGGTAGATGAATCAGCTCCACAGTCTGCAGTCCACCAAGGAGGCCCAGAGGTGAGCATGAGCCCCCACGCTCAGGGCCTGCCTCCGCTGGACCGAGCTCAGAGAGTTGTGTTGGGTTGGTTAGCTGGGGAGGTCAAGAAACACTCTGGGCATCAGCGGGACCTCAGTTCCTCTGCCAGAATTGAAGATGGGTGATGTTACAGATTGGGAGCCACAGATGAAGAGTCTTCATCTGCCTGACAGGACATTTGCTTTGTTAAAGCAAGTGTGCATGCTGACTCATGCAGTAAGGGCCTTCTGCACGCACATCCCCTTCTCTTGGGTTTTGCGCTTCGATTTCAAGGGCCTCTAGGACTATTAAGATTGTTCATCCATTTGCTAACATAGTCCACAGATGTTCACTTTGTCAGGATTAGGGATACACACTGGATAAGGGGCTGGAGGGGACCTCTGGGCTACCCCTGTGGGGTGTCCAGTTGGCTCCATTAGCAAGGAGGCTCTGTGTCCTGAAGGGCTGCATGCCAGCCTGGACCCACTGGCTCTTGGGGTGCCGGGGTCTCCTGGCTCCTCCAACCCAATATTCCTCTCGGTAGCAGCCTCTGCACGCATCACTGGGGCTGGGTGGCTTTTCTTCTCTTCCTGACTTGATTTCCTATGAAAACTTCGCATGTGGATACTGTCCCCTCCTACCCCCCCCCCCATAGTAGGATCTGCTGTAGTTGACTTCTGGGCCTGCCCCCGGGGCATCGGTGGCTGTTTGCCAGGAGTCTCCTTCCTCCTTGGGTTGTGAGAAGAAAAGGAAACTGAAGTGAAACAGCATGTGTAAAAATGTTTCTTCACCACAGAGAGGTGAATTCCTGAAAAGTTCTCTGGAGAAAGCAGGATCCTGAGGGCTCTCAAGAGGTGCTGACACAGCTTGCCATTTGGGCATCTGTCGGCCCCTTACTCTGGTCACCACACAGGTCTGACTAGGGTGTGCGCTGTGCCCAGGGCCCGGCCTGGCTTTGCAGACTTTACCAGGCTGGCTGTGGTGTCTTCATCCACCGCCATGGCAGAAAGGCATGTTCCCGTGAGGCCGCATGGGGGTGTTCTGGGGTCCTCAGCAGCATGGGAAGCACTTAAGCAAAGGTGTGGGGCCAGAAACGCTCCCTCTTTGGGACTGACGGTATTTATTTGTGCGAGATATTCAGATATCCCCAGGATAGAAGCAGGTGGGGGTCACACCGAGTCTTTCCCTGGATTTTCATTTGGTCTCTTGATAACTTTGGTGACTCTGGCTTTTCCTGCAACCAGTGCAGACAAGCCACTTGTCACACTCTCTTCTAGGACTTTCTGATGTATAGAAGGGATTTTCGCCTGACTTAGACCTACAAGGTGTGTGCGTAGGAGGTGTGGGTCAGACATGTTGTGAAACAGGGTCTCCTCTTGGCTGTGGGGTGTTTAGTCCCTACTGGGCCCTCTAGAGCCTGGCTGCTGTCCAGCAGGAGTACTTGGCGGGGGGCAGTGCCTTTCCAGGGGGCACCGCAGGAGAACCCCTCACTTACAGGTCACCTTTGCTTATGATATGGGATCCCGCTCTTGGGACTGCTCTCTCCCCTGCCCATCTCAACCAGCATTACCTGGGAGGCCCATCTTTACGGGAGGGGCTTGGGCTCTTCACTCCTTGACAAGCAGCTTTTCTTTTTTTCTCCAAACACCTTATGTGGTTTCTAGGGGGTGCAGGGGAGGACCTCCAGTTCATTGAGCAGGGTAGCCCAGCCATGCTTGTGTCCAAGACTCGATGCTTTCCCATGTGGGGAGAGCAGAGCTGCTTCTGCACACGCAGGCAATGCCTGCAGGACACAGGTGCAGTAGTGGGGTGGCCACCAGCTCACGATGTTCAGGGAGGACCACGAGTTCAAGCTGAGACTGATGGTGAGAAGGAACTGGGGGCAGAGCCACCTCACGGGCCTGGGTGGAAGACCAGCTCTGGGGCTCCTGGGGGTGGGAGCACTGCAGTCCTTAGTAGCTCATGTGCGAATGTGGAGCCTGACAAATGAAAGTTGCTGAGGAAATGTTTACTGGACGAGAAGTGATTGGGTCAGATGATTGTGTGCATGGAGGGCTGGGCTGTGGCCTTGACCTTTGCTCCCATCTCATCTGCAATTTTTGTGTACTGATGTAAACTTTAATTTTGAGGTATAGTCACTGGCAGCTATAAGAAATAGCAGGGTGGAGCCCACGTGCTGAGGCTGGCCTCCCCCAGGGCAGGGCACAGCTGGCAGGTGGGGAGCAGAATGACCCCCCTTGCTGGAGTCCTAACCTTAGCCTCTGACAGCTTTCTTCACCCAGTATGAACCTGTCACCTGCTTCTGTAATCCTTTCATTTCCAGAATTTTCTGTGTATCCACGACAGGGTATGTAACCTTTTGGGATTGACAGCACACAAAGTGCTGTGTGTGAGTTCTACTCCTCTCGGGGGCTGACACTCGGTCTGGAAGGACCAGGCTGCTTCCTGGAAAAGGGCGCCTGCACCACATGGGGTTGCCTGTTTGCGATAAAGCTGCTCTTGCACACGCCTACCCTCAGGTCTTTGGTGAATGAAAGTTCTTATGGAGCTGTTTTCCAGAGGACTGAGGAAAGGATCCAAGCACATGGGGCGAGCTGCGTGGGGTGGGAGTCTCCTGGCCACAGCCCTTTCAAAGCCCTGCTGTACTGGAGTCCTTTGAGCTCCTGGGTCTTTCTGGCTAAAAGCAGCAGGAGATGAATGTATTTCTCTTGTGCTCACTGTATGTACAGTGTCAAGCCAGAGACTTAATTTTCTCTTAGTTTAAATCCTTTGTTTCAAAGTGAGCCTGACCATTTGGGCCTGGGACCCAGCTCATTGGGTGGCGATGCAGATGGTGTATGAAGGTACCAACTGGCAGTCTGGGCTCTTGGTCAAGGCCATCCCAGAGGCCTGTATGCACATGCACCTTGTGTACATGAGTGCAGGAGTGTGTGCTGGCAGTGTGTGTGTGCCGCGCCTGAGTACGCTGGGCTTGGGGCAGGGAGCCGCTGCCAGAACCTGCATCGACTGTTGAGAGGAAGGAAGTCGCCTCGAAAATAGCCCGGGTGGGGCAGTCCACAGTGCTGGGCGGATGGCCGGCCTGGAGGTGAGGAAGCATTCCCAAGAGAAACCGGGCCACATGGTAGGGAAGACATCCAGGCAGAGGTGTGGTTGCTGTGGGTGGCAGTGTAGGAAGCCAGCACCTCATATAAAGGGGGTTTGGCTTGTGAAGCACAAGGGTGTGTTTCTCCTGCTTTCTTGTTATGCATGCTACTCTGGCCCAGGTTCCTCAGGCACGCCTTACCTTTTTCTTTTTCTCAACCTTCCTTCCCCCTCCCCTTGCCTCCTAGATAGCCTATCATGGCTTAGAAGGACGAACTGATCCCCCTTTGGCAGAGCTGGAAGAGAGGGTCCTAGAAGGGGTTTCACTCCCAGGTCTCTCAGGCAGCAATGTCTGAGTCTGATGACACCTGACTGGACTTCACGCGAATGGGCCTCTGATGAATGTGACTCTTAGACTTACTCTACAGCAGCAGAATCTTGATCTGACAGAATCTAGCCCAGAATCTTCACCGTGCTAGCTTCTCATGGGCATGGTGGTCATGAGGCACGCTGGTCCCTGCGCTGCCAGCTGAGTGAAGGCCTGGACAGTCAAGACAGAGGCCTCCCTGCACTCTGTTGGGCAAGGCAGTAGCCTCCCTCTGTAAGGACAAGGAGCAGTATCCAAATTGAAAGTGAGGGGATTGAGTAGGAATTGGAGGTGGCGGTGCCAGCGGGGTCCCTGCAGTGCAGGTTCGCTGTCTCTGAGGACTTGCCAGTGAACTCACTTTGGTTCTGATCAGCCTATATGTTACTTACAGACACAGAATGTTCAGCTGAACAAAGAAATGACGCTCGCCAGCAACCGGAGCCTGGCAGAAGGAAACCTTTTGTACCAACCCCAGCTGGACACACTGAAAGCTCGCTTGACCCAGAAATACCAAGAGCTACAGGTTCTCTTTGAAGCCTGTCAAATAAAGAAGACCAAATTAGGTAACTGTGGGAGATTTGAAGAGTAAAAAGTGGTGGGAAGGATGCGTTCCCCACCCGGCCACTATAGGTGGCGCTATAGTGGGGAGTTGTCAGGTTGAATGATTGACAGTTCAGGAATGGAATTGTGTCACAGTTTGAGAGATTTAGCCCCCCCCCCCTTATTTTTAAGATTTATTTATGCATATAACAACCAGGGTACAGGCTAGGGTGTGGGGGTTGAGCCAGTGGCTGTAGGTAGCTTCATAGTCTGCAATTGAACCCTGTACCACCCGGGAGGTCCCTTAGCCACTTTGTAAATGAGACTTCCTCCTTTGAACAACATAGAAAAAGGAAGTTTTCTTTTTTCAAATCATGGTGTTTGGCTGCACCAGTCCTGCTTGGTCAGGCCCTGGGAGTTGCTGGACACCTTGGACACAGGCTTTAGGGCATGCTCTAGTCCACAGCCTCTTGGAAAGGGAGGAATTGGCATCACACATTCTGGGTGCAGATGTCCCCAGGGTGCTTTGAGACAGAGAGGTGAGGGTCACTGAGAGGTGAGCTGGCGGATGACCCTTCCCAGGTGCACCTGGCACTGCTGGTGGACAGAGGGCTGCGGTGCCTGTGCAGCTGAGTAAGGGGCAGACTGGTCAGTCACTTACTGCTGAAACCGGAGGCTATCCAGGTGCCCCTGTTGAAAGCTGGCCAGAGCGCTGCCCCCAGCAGCAGGAGGTGCGGAGGCAGAGGTGGGTGGATCCCTGCAACCCTCTGACAAAACTGGCTTGGCTCTTGGAGGGCAGTTAGCACCAGCTCCCCGTTGCAGGGCTGTGGGCCGCCAGGACCATCCTGTTTTCCCATGGGTGGTAGTGGCCTGCCCACATGTGGAATTTGGGGGTGAGCCCCAAGGGGTACCTGGCCTGAGTTGTCATTTGGCAGCATGGGGAACGCAAGGGCCAAGAGGGTGGGTGGTACTGTGTGCCAGGCAGAGTGACGCAGGCTTGTAAGGCCACTCGTGGCTGCAGGGGCCATTCCACCTGCTCCCCTGGCTCAGGTCCCCTCCCCCTTGACCATGTGTCTACACATTGCCCTTGCCTTTCCCCAGAGAGTAAGCTCTGGAGGGAGGTCAGCCAGGATCGTGTCTGATGCCTTTTGCTCCCCTGCCTCTCCCAGATCAACAGTCAAGCAGTGCTTCCTTGGAGACCCTGTTAGCGCTTCTTCAGGCCGAAGGGGCCAAGATCGAGGAGGACACCGAGGTAAAGCAGCTCTGGGGCAGGGCTCCTGGAATAGTGAGTGCTGGGGTTCCTGGGGAGGGGTGAGCGCCACCAGCACAGCACCCCCCCTCCTAGGCCATGCCACCTGCTACTGTTAGGCCTGGGGGCCACAAGCACATTTCTGTCTTGCTGACTTGATGTGGGGCAAGTCTGGGAAGTAGCTGAGGGGAGAAGGCAGCGAGTGACCTACTTAGCGCGTGCATAGGAGCTGGGTGCCCTTCCGGATGGGTAGAGCTGGCCACTCAGTTGTAAGGCCACTCGTGGCTGCAGGGGCCATTCCACCTGCTCCCCTGGCTCAGGTCCCCTCCCCCTTGACCAGTGGGCTCCTGCTGGGTTCAGCTGGTCCCTTAGCCCAGGAGCCTGTGGCAGAGGGAGGAGAGGAGGGTCCTTCCCTAGTGGCTGCAGCACCTTTTCCTTTAACAAGGTTTTTCCTACTCCTTCCAGAACATGGCAGAGAAGTTTCTTGATGGAGAACTTGCCCTAGACTCTTTCATCGATGTCTATCAGAGCCAGCGGAAACTGGCCCACACCAGGAGAGTTAAAATCGAGAAGCTCCAGGAGATGGTGCTAAAGGGGCAGAGACTGCCACAGGCCCCAGCCCTGCCCAGGGTGCCTGAGCCGGTGTCCCCTGCCCCCCTGCCCTACCCCACCACAGAGGCCAGCGGGCCCCCTTCTGTCCTGCCTCGGCGCATCCCTCCCCCACCACCCCCAGTGCCTGTAGGATGTATGGCCACACCGTTTGCTGCTGCCGTGGCCTCAGGACAGGCCCTCCCGTACCCAGGACTTCAGTGCCCCCCTCTGCCCCCCCGCGTGGGCCTCCCTACCCAGCAAGGATTCTCCATGCAGCTCATGTCGCCGTCAATCCCGCCAGCTCTCCCCCAGAGACCCCCACCCCGGCTGCCACCCCCACACCAGCCAGGTTTCATCCTCTAGTGGGCCTGGTGTCTGGCAGCCTTTAGAGCTGTAGGTCAGGTTAAGTGGAAGTAGGCACCCCAGTGGCACTAGGGGCCTCAGCCTGGCTCCCCCTGGTTTGCGCTACTGGTGTGGTTTCTGTCTTATAGTGTTGACCTCATGTGATTGGAAACAACCCCCCTGCCCAACCCACCCCAAAGTGAGACCCTACTTGCAGCTTTAATGAGCACGGGTCGTGGTTTTACTTTGAGTCCTGTCCCATGTGCTGGCCATCGCAGGCCAGTTGGCAGGGGCCAGCCAGGAGGGTGCTCTAGAAACAGTGGGTGCACCTGTCACCCCTCCTTGAATCTGGGAACTTTTGACACCTCCAGGTCCCAGGCAGGCTTTGCACTTGGTGGGAGCTGGACTTTGCATGGTGGTGCCGTCCCACCCGCCTGAGGGTTTCTATGAAGACACCCCCCACCCCCATTTTCACTGTGTGGTTTTCCTATTTTATATTGGTAAGGAAGATTTTTTTTTTTTTTTTTGACAGACCATTCAGGGAAACTAAATGATGCACATTGTTTGGCGCAGACTGGCGTGTGGAGGAAGCAAGGGCTACTGTCCCCATTGGCAGTGTGTGGCCACACCTGTGGTTGCCACAGTGCCTTAGGTTCACCTGGGCCAGGGAGGGCTTCAGCTCCCTAGGGGCCACCTGTGCCCAGGCCCTGTCTGTTCAGTGTGTTGTCAGCACTGGCTGCGATTGGCAGGCTGGGCAGGGGTATGCAGATCTCAGCCTGGTTTGGAGAAAACCATTGCCACCTGCTATGGGCCGACACACCAGCTCCTTTTCCTCTGGGTTCACGTGCATGTGTAGTCACAGGTTCGGGGGAGAGGGTCAGGGTCACCCTCTGTTGACAAATGGCCCATACGCACTAGATTCAGGTACTGAGTTGGCTGGGGTCTGTCCTGTAGACCAGCTTCTGCGTGAGTACTGCTGGGTTCCAGCCTGAAACCCACTGCGTCGACAGTCATTTCATGCCAATCAGATGGGTTGGCCATGCTCTGACTCCCGAGAGCGGTGCCATCCAACCCAATACCTCCACCGCCTGCCCTGCTGTCAGGGCACAGCCAAATATGGAGGAGTCGCCACTGCCTCACCATCTCTCCAGGGCCTTGTCTGAGCTGTTTGTAAAGTTGTAGGACCCTTTTTAATAAAGAGTTATTAATAATCTCCTGTCCCTGTTCCCCTGGGGTGTGGGGGGTGGGAGTTGAAAGTAAAAGCCACAGTGCCATACCAGGTGGACAGGTGCAACCCTTGGGCCTCGCTGTCTAAAGGGTCCCCACACTTGCTTTTGAGATCACAGGACTGCCTGTTAGAATCTGGGCTTATAGCTGGTTTGGGCTGAGCTGTGTGCTGTGGCAAACAGTCCCTCTGTCCCCCCATCCCCCTCCCCGAGACTCTGCTCAGCACCCTTCCCTGCATACCTCTGCTGAGGACATGTTACAGCTGCTGCAGTCTCCACCTAGAAGTCAGTCTGCCTTTTTTTGCCTGAGAGAACTTGTGTCTGCTCCAGTAGCTGCTGGGAAGGCAAATACCCAGCTATACATAACTCCACCCCCAGAGCGCATGCTGGGAGTTTGGCTCTTTGCCAGGCGCTCTGCCCCTTCTAGGGGGTGGGCCTCAGGTTCTCAGCAAGAGCTGGGCACATGACCTCCTGCTGGCTATCATACCTGTCCTAACACTGCCCTGCTGGGGCACCCCATCCTCCAGCAACAAAGGCACAGAGCATGCAGTGGGCCTCCTCCCCAGCAGCACTACTACTGACCTGAGTGTAGGTGGCCTGGAGCTCCCCAGGGACTTGCAGGCCCAGGTGCACACTCAGGAGCCTAGATACCTTTTAAGTTCTCAAACACACAAAGCTGTGTGTAGCCTTAAGGTCAAGGCCAGATGGTCTTAGTCACATGGAATTGGGTCACCTCTGCCCCAGAGAACCAGGGCTGAGTCCTGGGTGGGAGGGTCAGGGAGAGAAGCCTTAGCCCCAAGGGGCCAGCCAGGGTCACCTGAAGAAACCAGTTTCCCACCCAGTGCCTTGGTGCCAGACAGTGACCAGTAGACATGGCCTTCTAGGGGCCTGCAGACAACAGTCAAGTACTGCTGTTTATTGCCAGCCTTCACCTCCACACAGGCGACTCCATCTCAGGTTCAGGTGGTAGCTGAGTGCATGGGGTCCGGGTGAGAGTGGGGAGGTCAGTGGATCTGGGTTGTGGGCTTGGCTAGGTGGGAACGCCTTCTCCCCTCAGCTCTGGCCCGTTAGGTGGGGGAGGACAACTTCCAGGAACCAGGGTCACTCAGAGCCAATTCCTCCAGGCCAGGCCCTAAGATCGCTTTCAGGACTTGGCTGGCCTTTGGCAGCCACTTCCTGGGATGCGTGGGCGGTTGGTGGCAGAAAGACCACAGGCAGCTTCCAGTCTTGGAGCTTTATCTGTAGAGGGGCAAGGCCCCACCTTCAGCAGAGTAGGGGAAAGTGGGGGGTGGGACAAATGTAAGGGCGGGGTAGCCAGAGCAGGGGAGTGGAAAAGGGAGGGTGGGGGGAAGACTGAGCTGGGGCAGCACCTGTGCAGGGCAGGGCCTTCTCCAGATGCCATCTGTGTCCCTGTGCTGCTGTCACTTGTGCCTTTGAGCCAGGCCAAGGAGGATGGCCCCAGAGCCTCCTGCCAAGTTCACCAGGTTGTCTCCACAGACGGTGCCCCAGCGAGGCCAGATAATGTCTTAGTCTAGTGCCCAGCAGTTAGTGCAGGCTGCCCTTTCCATTCTTTCACCTCAGACCTGGAGTCAGGAAGGCAAGAGAGGCCCTGCCCAAATCCCCTCCAGTGGCCCTGCTTCCAGGTGTGAATACAAACTCGTTAATTTGGAATGTTCCAGGTGTCTGTATTTCCTGAGGACTCAGGCCTGCGGGATCCCAGTGGCAGATGCACGTTCAGAACACAAAGGCCTGGGGCTGCCAGGCTTCCAGGGTCCAGCATGGTGGGGCTGAGGGCACACAGGGTGCCTGGTGTGGAGATGCAACCGCCTGCTATGGGCTGGGCCTCATAGGCTCCTCGGCCAGGCCAAGTCAGGGCAGCTACCAGCCTTGGGCCAGACAGACCCCCAGGGCCTAGTGCATGAGTGGAGCCTGATGGACACCATCCTTTTTGTCAAGTTGCTGGAATCAAAAGGGAGGGCAGGCTCAGTGGACATGGCCAGCATGTTCCCCACCTCTCCTGGGCCACGACCCCGCCACTGCTAGGGCCGTAGGCCTGCTCAGACTCCGGCACCAGCCCCTCCTTGCCCAGCATGACCCCTGTACCTGGTGGTCCGGCCTGGGGGCCACACTGGGCTTCTGGGCCAGAGGTGGCTTCCTGGTAGTCCCGCTGCGGGGGGCAGCTCTGGGCTGGCTGGGCTCCTCCTCCTCCTCAGGTGCCCTGGGCGGGGCAGTACCCGCCAGTGCATAGTGCTGTTTGCGCAGCTCCCCCAGCCGCACGCGCTCCGCCTCCAGTGTCTTCTCCAACTCAAGGACGCGCACCTGCAGCCCACACACCACTTAG
Organism: Condylura cristata; assembly: GCF_000260355.1. Lineage (NCBI taxonomy): Eukaryota > Metazoa > Chordata > Mammalia > Eulipotyphla > Talpidae > Condylura > Condylura cristata. The sequence goes on along the minus strand of NW_004567130.1, from coordinate 432,133 downwards.
CACACACTCCCAGGCCCTCAAACCTCAGAGGTCAGCCCTGGCGCCTGAAACTGGGCGGGGTGGGGGAATGCCACCCACCTGGGTCTCCATCTCCTGCTTCTTCAGCTTGATGAGTGACAGACCAGAGAAGTCCATGGTGTCTGTAGTCGGATGGAGAAAAGGGAGTTAAGTGTCTGGGTGCCTCAACTCCCCCTTCCCCTAAACAGGGTCCCAGCACTGGCCTCGGTCCTCGATCTGCTCCTGGCCCGACTTGGTGGAGGCTACCACGCTGGCGGCCTTCTCATTAACGGCACGGGAGCACTCCTGCAGGCGACTCAGGTGCTGGCTGTGCTTGTTGGCCTTCACCTAGGGGAGTGAGTGGGCCAGTGAGGGGGTCTGCTTAGGTGAGGCCTGCCACCCCTAGGTCCTCCAGCCAGCCCAGGGCTTACCTTGGAGGCTGCCACCAGCTGGGCTGTGCTGGCTGCAATCTCGTGGGAGCAGACGATGAGCTCTTCATACTTGCCCATGTGCAGCACCACCCTGTCTGCAGACTCCCTGGGGGTGGGCCAGGTGGGATCTGGCTCTCCGACCCCATGGACGACTTGCCACCCGCAGCGTCCCTCCCCAAACCCTATGCACCACACCCTATTGCATCCCCCCCCACCTGGGGTGACATACACCAACTGTGTGGCTCCCCAGCCCACGGCCTTGGAAGCAGAGATGAGGCCTTCTGTCCACCTGGAGTTCTTGGCGTAAAATTCCTGCTGCGTGGCTGCCCCCTAGTGGTGACAGGAGGAGGGCACCGTCACTGGCACAGCATGCCCCAGGGCCTTTCCTCCTTACCCAGCTGCCAGGGAGAGTGGGGCCCTGAGCCCCTAGGAGTCAGCAGATGGTTGGGCATGCTGTGTGCACTGGGGAGTCACACCCCTGCACAGTCGGTGTCATCCTCAAGGGGCCTGTGATGGCTCAAGCCACATGGGTGGTGGGTTCTGGCTCAGAAGGAATCTGCCTCTCACTGTCCCAAGCTATGTGCTGTGCGGCTTGCCCAGCAGGGAGGACCCCGGACACCGGCTCACCCTGCCGCTCTCCACAATCTCCTTCTGCAGGCTGGTGGACGTCATTACCAGGAGTCGGATGGCCTGCCAGAAACAAGGAGCAGGTCATTCTCCAGGAAGCCTCCCAGGGACAGAGTCCACCCCGGGGTCTCAGCTGGCCACTCACCTTCATCAGGTCTGTGCAGGAGTTGAGGATCCTGGGGGAAGCAGGGGCAAGCACAAGGAGAGAGGTGTGCAGCATGGGCACGGGGCCACAGTGGTTCCAGGGAGGCTGGTGGCCTCAGTGGGCAGGATGGGGCCCGTGGTGGGGGCAGCCCTGCTCCTTCCCAGTCCTGGAGCGCTAGGCCAACAGCAGGGCAGCCCCCCACATCTGGGACAGCAGATGTGGGACTCACCTCTCGTTCACCTCCAGCTTCACCCCTGAGCTAGCGTGGCGAGCCTGATTCATCATGTCCTGCACCCAATGACAGAGCCATGAGCAGGCTGGGAGGGAGGCGGTGTGTGTGGTGGGAGGGGGGAGCCAGTGCTGGAGACTCCCCAGAACAGCCACTGAGCTGAGGAGGGGCAGGCCAGGCTCAGGGGAGAAGCCAGGCCTCTTCGCAGCTCTGACCTGAGGGACTACCCTAGCCCCTCTGCCCCAGGCTATGCGTACCCTGGGCTCCTGTGGGAACTGAGGTGCCGCGTGCAGTCCTCACCTCGATCCTCCGGACAGCATCCTCAATGGCAGCAGAGGTAGCTGCCATCTCCTTTTCCACCATGGTGCCCAGTTCCTCCTGATGCACATCCAGGCTCTTGGGCTTCAGCTCCTGGGGAAGGAAGGTGCCCAGGAGCTTCTGAGGAACCTGACCCGCAGCAACCCCAGCAAGCCTGGGAAGCAGCTGGGGTGGCAGTGTGCAGGGGTGGGTGCCTGCATCCCATGGCTGCAGTCCATGAATAGCTGTTCAGTTCAGACTGGAGGGAGGGGCAGACCAGTCAGGGACCCACACCCCACTGGGGCACTCACCTGGCCCAGCTGAAGGATGCCCCGAAGGGGACCTCGCACCATGTCAGGCTGGGCCTGCATCAGTGCCTGCCGATCCTGTAGCTGCCTCATCAGCTCCAGGGCCCGTGCCCCACACTCCCTACAGGTATCAACCAGGCCTGGGGGAAGAGGGTGCCCAAGAAGCCTGGAGGAAGGCCCTGCACACAGGCCCAGCCCCGGCTCTGATAAAGACATTACAGTGCTCCCCCCTCCCCTTTGTGCCCACCACGAAGACCCCACACAAGTCAAGCTGGAGAGGTGATTGGCACCACCACCCAGGGCCACTCACGGTCAGCAGGGTCAGTGGGGGCCAGGTGGGAGGTGGCACTGCCATTGACAATGGTGTCCGCCATGAGGTGGGAGAACTGGGTGAGGGCTGCCACCAGGGCAGAGGCATCTGTGGTAAGGAGAGCAGAGATCACAATGCTACTGCCACCCAGTATCCTATTTAGGGTCTGGAGGGTAAGGCTCAGTGGAGGAGACAGGCCAAGGTCCTTCAACTACAAAGCAGCACAGCGGGACCCAAAGCTGGGTTGGGGGGTGGTGGGGGTAGGGGCCTGCTCAGGCTTCTGCTTGGGAAAGCTTACCCGTGGGGGAGGTGAGGTACTGGACATGGCCCTGTTCCAGGGTACCCACGGCATCCAGGGCTGCCTGGGCCCGGCTTACCAGATAGTCTGCAAGCACAGAAGATGGAGGGCTGGGCTCAGCCTGCACTGCCGCACCCTTCCCTGCTCTCTTACCCAGACGGGAAGCAGGGGCCCTACCTGGGGAGCTGGTACAGCGCAGGTGCAGGGGGTCATCCAGCTTGCCCATGGCATCCTGCAGGATACGTTCAGCCTCGGCAGCCGTGCCCCGCAGCACTGCAAACTGCTCATCCAAGAGCCTCTGCAGCAACTCCTGCTCCTGGGACTCCTAGGGAGTGGGAAATGGCTCCGAGACTGCCCCAGCCTGCCCCAGTGCCTGGGTGTTCCCTCAAGCTCAAAATAAAAGGCCAGTAAGAAAGGAGGTGAAGCACATACACAGACCTTTGTCCCCAGATATGCAAATAGCAACGAGCTATAAGGAGACACTCAGTCTCACCAGCCAGGAGGAAGTACCAGGCAAACCCACAATGAGACACTGCCTTGCACCCCCAAGGCTGGCCAGAAGTGCTGGTGAGAGGGCAAGGAAGCTGCGCTCATGGTACTGGTAGGGAATGTAAAGCACCACATTTAGAAGACATTTTGGCAAATCCTCTAAAGGCCAAACATCAAATTGCCATGTGCTGTAGCAATTCCAGTCCCAGGCACAGAACCAAAAGAGGGACACATGTGCCCGCCCACAAACCCTTGTGCATAAGTATCTAGAGCAGCAGCAGCCACATCAGCCAAAGAGCAGAGACCAGCCATGTCTGTCAGCCCATGGAAGGACAACCAAAGTGCTGGGCCCCAAAAAGGACAGACCCTGCAAGGGGAAAAAAGGGGTCTCATGGGCTCCACTCACTGGACATGTACTGCACAGACCACCCCATGTACAGCAGTTGCAGGGGCCATGGGGAAGGGTGTTCTGGAATGACAAGTGTTCTGGAAGCAGAGCATGTGCTTTTCTATAAACAAGACCTGGCTTGCTCACTCTCACAGGTCAGCTGTGTAGTGTGAAGGTTCTGGGGTGGCTGTGGTGGGGGCCACTACCTTGTGGGCCAGCTGCCCCTGCAGCTCACTCCTCTCCCGGGAGCTGCGTTGCTGTTCCTGGCTCAGCGCAGCCTCCTTCTCACGCACCAGGCTCTGGGCCTCCAGCAGGTCAGCCTCCCGCTGCCGCACAGCACTGCTCAGTACATCCTTCTCTGTGCTCAGCGCGTCCAGCCGTGAGCTTAGCTCCTGCCCGTTCTGTGGACACTTTGGCATGAGTGTCCAGGCCCCACCAGCCACCACCACCCCAAGTCTACAGCCAGCTCCTCAAGGTCATGCCTTCATGACGGCCAGTGCTGAGGGCTTCCTGAGGGCCAGGCCTAGTCTCCTGTTGCCCTGGTACTGGGCTAGAGCTGCACGCAAGACTGACAAGGCGCCTCTGACCAACCCAATGGCATTGAGGAGTGAGTGGCCTGGCTCACAGGAAGAAGCAGCCTGGCTCTTCTGCTCGCCACCCGGAGCCCCACTGGCCGCCACACCTGCTGCTCGCGGCCCAAGGCCTCCTGCACGCACACCAGCTCTCCCGCTTTGGCTGCCAGCTCCCGCTTGAGCTTTTCTAGCTGGTCGCTCTGTTCCTCCAGCTAGGACAAAGCAGCATGTCAGGGGGCATTGGGGCTGGGGCCAGGGCAAGGCCTGGGGTGGGAGCCCCAGGGCATGCAGGTAGGAAGACATACCTTCATCTCAGAGGCCCGTTTCACCTGCTCCATCTGGAAAGCCAGCTGCTCCTTCACCCGCGCCACCTCCTCCTGGCTCTGCTGTGTCACTGTCAGCTGCTTGGCTGTGTCTGCATTCTGGTGGAAGGATAGACTCAGACCACCGCTGGGCCCCTCCCGCAGCTCTGACCAGGGTGCTGCACACCCAGCTGCAGCCCACCTTCCTGAGCAGCTCTGCATGTGTGTTGATGAGCTCGCTGTGTTTCTCCTTCAGCCGGTTATAGCGGGCCTCCGTGGCACTGGCCTTCTCTGCAGCGAGAAGGTATGTGACTGGGGCCTGGAGCCACCAGCCTGCCGGGGCCCAGCCCCGCCTCTACCCCCGACCCACTCTCAGCCTCCTCGCGCAGGCCCTGGTTGCGTGCGCCTTCCTGTTGGGTGGCCCTCAGCTGGGCCAGCTCATGGCGCAGCTGCTCGTTGTCCACCAGGGCCTTCTGCTTCTGCTTCCGCTGCTCCTCCAACTCGGCCTCCAGCCCATTCACCTGGCCCTTTAGCTGTGAGATGTACCGCTGGGCCTGCAGTGGTGGCAAGGAAAAGGACAGGAGATGGGCCTGCCAGTGTGGGGGTTGCCATGCACCCCTACCCGCCTCCACCAGCTCTCACCTCCAGCTTGATTTTCTCTAGCTCGGCTCGTAGCATCTCCACCTCTCTCTTCAAGTTCTCGATCTGGAGGTCCCTGGGGAGAGAGGCAGGCGGGCAGGGATTTCTGAGGCCTGCACAGGGCTGAATCAAGTTTGCAAACCAGGCGCAGGTCAGGGAACTGGGTTGCTCTTGAGGCCCCTTGCGGCCAAGCTTGTGTCCCACCTACTGCAGTGGTGCCTACCTGCCCGGGACCCTCACCTGTCATCCTTCATGGAGCCATTGGGTGGTCCAAACGTCTGGTCAAAGAGGTCAGCCACTAACTGTCACAAAAAGGCTGTCAACTCCTGGCCCACCTCCTGGCTCTACAGTCCAGGAGAACAGGGCCCGCCAGCCACCCCCAACCCCCGCCCCTGCAGGATGGGGAGACAGGGAGTAGTGGCTCACCAATGGCTCCTCGGTGGGGGGGCCTGTGCTAATCTCAATGAGGTTCTCGGGCTCCTCATCCTCAGGTGCCTCCTCAGGGATCACCACAACGGGCTTGATGTGCTCAGCAAGCGCCGAGGCCCGCAGGAAGTTGGGTGGTCCCTGCAGGGGCCACAGGTGGGAGCCACGCAGTCACCAACCCTGCCCCCCATCTCCCCACCACCATACCCATCAGAGCTGGTGGGGTCTGCCAGGCAAGCAGGTCCTCGAATCCAGCAGACTGGGGTGAGTGCAGGGCTGTGTAGTGAGTACCTCAGGCAACCGGGGAATCTGGATGAGCCGCTTGAAGTACAGCATGTCCGAGGCTCTTCGGAAGAAGTTTCTGAGGCTGTGTGGAAAGATGAGGGTGGCATGGAGGAACCCCCCAGCAGGTGTGGCAGGGAGCCTTCCCACTGTGCCTGTAGGTACCTGTGAAACTGCTCGTGGAACCGGTCCCTGTGGCCTTGCAGGGTATCCGCCGGGAGACCTGGGGGCAGCACAGGTTCAGCGGGGCTCCCTCCACTCACGGTTTGCAGGTGTGACTCCCAGTCCACCCTTCTCTCCTGCCCACACCCATCCCCCACTATCTAGAAAGCAGCACAGATTACAGGTCATCTGCCACCTGGCAGGGGTCCCACCCATCCACTGGGAGGCCGAATCAAGGTCCCTGTGGTGAGCCTAGCTCTTGATTTTGTAGGGGGCAGAATGGGAAGCTGAGGACAGGACATGGTGAATGGGAAGAAGGTAGAATATGGACCTGCTCAGTGCATCTGGTGTATCTGCCACAGCTCATAAACAGCTTGTCTACCTCTGGCTGGTGATTTTCAAAGTGGGGTCTGAGATGTGGCCCTTTCACAGGGGCCACTGGGCCCAAACTCTCTGAACACTAGAGGGACATATTGTCTTTTAGCCTGGCACTGCAACAGCCACCCAGCGGGGCAGTTAAAAGGCTACAAGCACAGGCTCTGCCCCTCTCCTCACTAGAAGTCTGCTCTGGAAAATATTGATGTTTTGTAAAAGTTGTTAATGTAACAGACACAGAGGTTATCATTGCTGCTTCCAACTCATACACAAGTATCTCTGCAAGTTCTGTCTCCCCACCCGACAGGCACCCTCTGCCCCACCACAGTACGCACAGGCGTGAAGCTTGAACATGAGCTTGACTGTGTAGTGGTAGAGGTGGCTGCAGTCCTGGATGACCTGGATGAGCGGTGCGAGGCGGCACTGGCCTGAGGACATCTGGGAAACCGCGATGGCTGTATTGAGCTGCCGGAACACTGCCGAGGGGCAGGCGAAGCATGAGTGCAGGAGTGGGGACTGCAGCCCCAGAGCCGCTGAGCAACAGGGCAGAGTGTGTGTGGGGGATGGGGAGGGAGGGGCGGGCCGGAGGGAGGCAGGCCTGGGGCAGGGATGGAAGTGGGGGGATAGAAAGGGGATACTGCAGGTTGCAGTGCCTTTGGGGGCTGGTGTAAAGATGGCAGCAGCCTGCGGAGTCTGCCTGACCACTTCCAACTGGGCCGTGCACAGTGCCAGAGACCCATTCTCTAGATCTCAGGGGAGGCTGGAGGCTACATAACCCAAGGCCTCATTTTTAGCTATGGACACAGGCTGGATCCATTCACAGCAGTGAAGGGACAAGGACAACTCTGCAAATCCCAAGGGACCCTGGCACCTCAGCTGTACCGAGGCCAATCTCCCCAGCCCAACAACCAAGCCTTTTATCAGGAAAGGAATAAGCTGAGGCTTCCTCTTCTTGGGCAGGCAGCACCTCAGGGAGCCCATAGGAGGTCCAGAATGGGACCCCAAGCCTTGGGATGTGACTGTGTTGACCAGAGAATGCCTGGGAGGGATGGAGCTAAGTGCTCTCCCTAACTGTTAAAAAAATTAATTCTATCATTTAAGCACATTTTCCTTATGAAAAGTTAAAACACAAAAGCACTGCTTAGGTTCTAGACATATAAGTAAATATTCTGCACTGGCTTTATTCATTTGGTACAACTTTTTTCTAGCTCTCTCCCTGCCATGCAGATACACACACTGGCCGTCCTGAATCTCCCGCTATGCGTGCCCTTCTCCACCACAGCCACATCTTGGCATGTGGGCCTGGCACACCCTTCTTTGTGCTTCATGGAGACATCAGTGTCCCCTTCTGTACCCTCCTTCATGGGGACGCCCACAGGGCCTGGCCACTCGGCCCAGAAAAGCCCTGGGGAAGGAGGTGGCAGCTGCTGAGCAGACCTCTGCCCTGTGAGCAGCACGTTTCTGCTAGGATTAGGGCGCAGGCATGCCCCCAGCCCCAGGGCCTTGGCAGGCCCCCTCAAGCACAGAAGGTCCAGCTCCCAGCTGGCCACCGGACTAGCCCGGTCTGAGCCCAGAAGTGGGAACACCCAGAGGTTGCCTGGATCCACCACTTCCTAAATCTAGACTTTCCCATAAAAAGGCATTTAGTTTGCCTCTAGCCCTCCTGTGAGAACACTGAGTCACCCCCGAGTAGCTCTGAGGTTGCCGCCCATCACTTCTGCAGCTTGAGTTCCTGTCCAGCACTGCCAGGTTCCAGGCTGGGAAGTCCAGTATGACTCAGAAGCTTTTGACAGCAGAAATTGGGCAAGACTGCCCAACTACCCTCCTGGTGGGTAATGCTGATGCCTGAGGCAGAGCTCGGGTCAGGTCCCTAAAAAGGGTGTTCCCAGCAACCCCTGCTGCAGACCCTTCCAGCCCAGAGCGCTCAGGTAGGTTCTTTGTGGCAGCAACCCTGAACGTGGCCACCAAGGCCTGTATCCTTCAGGGTGAGAAAGGCTGTACTTTGGGGCCTGGTCTCCCAAGGGTAAGTGAAGCAGCCAGCTGGGCTGCCAGATCCCCCGCTCCGTCTTCCCACCTATAAGCTGAGTGCTCCCGCAGACCCCCATTGTCTCCTCAGGAGACTCACCTGATTCAGAAAGCTTCAGCTCACAGTCCATATAGTCAAACATCTCCACAGTAAGCTGGAAGCTATGGGAAGGGCGGGGAAAGGAGAGCAGGCAGAGGAGAGATGAGTGGGAGAAGTGGGGACATGCCCCATGGTCCTAAGGGAGCTCCAGGAGGAAGGAGGGAGCACAGGTCACACACAGGCCTTCGCTAGGGACAGACACCCAATTTGAAATCATCCCACTCCCTTCCCACTCATCTGCTGCAATACAATCTCTAACCCCGAAAGCCATGGAGCGCATTGGCCACAGGGAGCCTGGTATGGGTCACAAGGAGCAGCAGTGAGGCATGAGGGACTCACGTGTTGTTGACATCTGTGCCAGCTGCCTTCTCCAGCACCTCGTCTGTCACCTCCAAGCCTGCAGGAAACTGGGGATGCTGTGAAGAGGACACCCCCAGTCAACTGTGGCCCACATTAGCTCTGGCCAGTCATTTCTGATCCTTGAGGGGCAGAGGCAGGGAAGTCCCAGCCTGGGGAGCCACTATCTGCCTGGGGCCCAGCGAGGGACCCTGAGGACAGGAGAGATCAGGGAGGCAGACCTCCCAGCTGGCAGACACTGATGACTCCCCTGACCCTTGGGTGAGGCTCAAGGTTGTAAAAATGCAACTTCTGCATGCTGACTCTCCCCATCCCCACGCCCCTCAGGATGCCATGGAGGGTAAACCCAGAGCCCCTCCACCTCATGTCCTCCCAAAGCTGCTACCTTGACATGGAAGGAGATTTTGGTCAGTAAGAGTTTGGTGTAGACATTCACCAGCTGTCCGTACCGGTCATGCAAATGCCCCTGTGGAGACAGAAGCCCAAATCAGGCCCATGCCTGTGAACCAGCCCAGGAGTCCTGGGCCTGCTCCAGGCAAACCAACAAGTCCAGGTGACAGCTGCCAGGGGCCAGTCACTCCTTGACCCCAGACACAGGCTCAGCTCACTAGAGGTGGCTCACTCCCAGCCTGAGGGGCTGCCTATCTCCCCCTTTGGCCACAGCTCTTTTTAAATCTTACTCTTTGTCATTCTTGCCAAAGAAACTCTTGTGAGGAGAGGTCTGCCCCAGGGCCACAGGCCAGGTCCAAGGAGGGAGACTTTATTAAAATGCTGGTGGCTGCCAGGAAGGCACATTCCGATGGACATGGTGGACTCATCTGCCTAGCTTCCTCTGTTGCCCCTGTGGCCACACCACCTGGGCCTGTGTCTGCAAATGGCACCAGGGTGCCCTTTCCCTGTCTTCAGCGGCCATCCCTAAAATGCAGAGCGCTGGGCTGCTCTATCTCCAGAGGCCCTTTCTACTCAGGGACGTCTGGGTCTGGACGTCTTGGAGCAGCTCTAGAATACTAGCTCCCAGGGCTCTGAGACTTCACTGGGGGCCAGAAGCTTCTAGGGAGCTTGTTGAACGCAGATCCGAGGCCAAGATTCTAGAGCAGCTGGTCTGTGATCTCATAAGGGCACTAAGGGCCGCTGTGGACATGGTCCCTGGGTCAGGGTGGCCAGAGTCCCACACTCACAGGGATGAGGGTTTCTGCAGCTGCAGGACAGGCACTCGTGTATCTGCACCTTCTGGGCCAGAAGCACAGCTGCCCCTATAGCCACTCCAACCAGGACTTGGCCCCCCAGGTGCCCCGTCCCCACAGCCCTGGAACTTCCAGCACAGCTGCAGCTGGACCTGGGGGACAACCCCACCACCACCACCACCTACCCACAGATCTCCAATCTCCCGAATGTTGCTCCGGTACCGCTGGCAATCATGCAGCACCTGTGCACAGAGGGTGAGGGGTGGAGGAGGAAGTCTAGTACTTTGTGGGAGGGGCCCTGACACAGCCAAGGGCTGGGAGGGCCAGCTACAGCTGAGAGACAAAGTCTCAGGGAGCCTCTCATGTTAAGGAGCCCACCATGCCTGCCTAGGGGCCCAGCTCCCCAGACCCTGTGCTGTCCTGCAAGTCTGTCATGGGGTCGGGGGGACAGGACGAGGTCTGTGGGCAGTGGCTACTCACATGGGGGTGCCCATCTCGAAGGACCTTATGAAGGACATGGCAGAATTTCCAGCTGAGGATGGAGCTGCTGGCAAGAGGCAGACCGATGGCATAGGACCAGAAAGTGAAGGCGCCCTTCTCATGGTGAGTGCCCAGGATGATACCTGCCAGGGTCAAGGCCAAGTGCAGGAGCAGAGACGCAAGCATGGGAGTGTCAGCAAGAGCAGCTGAGGGAGAGGGCAGATGCCCCAGGAGGCCTCCCCCAAAGCCCTTTCCCTCTGTGGCCAAGCCCCATGACTGTCACTGGCCCAAAGGCCTAGGGAACACAGATGACCATCTGAGGTGGGGCTCAGGGCTGAGGGATGAGGCCAAGACCCCAAGAGGACATGCCCCATCGTGCTCCCTGTCTCCAGGAAGGTGGACTTTTTGAAACCCTAGTAGCTTCCCCGGGAAGATTCTGCTTCTCAGTCGCCCCCCACCAAGCACAAGCAGCATGGGCCAGGGCAGGGGGTGAGGGGTGGGCGCAAGTCACAGGGAAGGATACGGCGGGCATGCTTCTCCTTCACAGGGGCCTCCTGGGTGTTGATGGCTTTGCTGATGCTGATGGCCTGTGGGGACGGAGGTGGAGATCAGACACCTGCTGGGCAGCCTTGCCCTGGTGAGGCCACACTAATGGGCACTGATAGGACTTGCTCTGCCTGCCAGCTAAAGGGACGGGAGAGCTGAGGGAAAACAAGGCTCTGTTGACAAAGCAACCAAGCCTTAAAGACTGTCCTTTCCCTTGGTCTGTGCAGCTCACATTGCAGCTAACACCCCACAGCCACAAGCCCCAGGAGTGCCCAACTTCTGGGAGGAGGTCCCCTGGATCTGCAGGGGACTATCCCTGGGTTGAAGCCCCCAAGTGCTTTGCTCTCCCTGGAAGGTGTGGGCCCCTGGGCCCAGGGGAATGGCAGGTCACGACAGCACACCAGGGCCTCCCCCATCCTGTCTCTGCAGGGCCAAGTGGCTGGGCTCCAGGCCTCATGTCCTCCCCACCTTACTAGGGGCAGCGCCTACACAGTCAGTCTGGGTAACAGAAAATCTCTCAGCTGGGTGCCTCTCTCCTGGCAGAAGCACTGCCCCCTACCCACACAGATGTCTCTCAGCCCCACAGTGACAGTGGCAGTGGTGGGGTCAGAGGGGGGTCTGCTCAGCACAGCAGCTGCTGCCACAAAGGGCCTGAGCAGAAGTGAGCTCTTCCTGCCTGAAGGTTCTCCCCCTTAACAGCTGGAGACCTTTGTTTAATGCCTCCTCTTCCAAGGAGGCCTCCTAGATGTGACTACCTCTTCAACAAAAGCTCAGGATGCTTACTGTTACCCCAGCAGCCCATTCACCAGGAACCCAGCCCCAGATTTTCTTTTCTTTTTAAGATTATTTGTACGCATACAGAAATGGGGTACAAACCAAAGGTGCAAGATGGTGAGAGGCTTCACCAGAGACAGAGTGGGGATCAGAACAGGCAGATCAACAAAGTACACTGCTGAGGGGAGCAGCGGGCGGGTTTGGAGAGGTCTGCCGCGCCATGTGGATCACCTCCGGGGCAGGGATCAAACTCCCACTGAAGCGGCTGTGGCTAGCTTGCAGTGCTGCATTCTTACCCTCTGCACCACTAGGGAGGGCCCCAGCACCAGATTTTATCTGTTTTACTTCTCCCCTTGGGGACAGGTCCTATAAACCTCTGCTCTTCTGTCCACCATTGGAGCCAGTTGTGTCAGTGTGTGGATTGAGGACGCTACCTGTGCCACTGATGGGAGGAGGAGACAGGGTGCTGGCCCCTGTCCCTGCAAGTCCTCAGCCATGGCCCATGCTGCCTGCCTCTAGGACCCCAGAGAGTGGTGCAGGCTGACCGGGGTTCAAGGTGCTGCACACTCACCCTGTAGCCCTCGCCACCATCATACATACAGCAAGCAGCCCAGGGCAGTGCCGGGCATGCTCCCCTCAGAGGCCCTGACGCATTTACCTTTGGCATCTGAACAAGAGTGTCCGCCCTGCCTGGCAAAGAGGAGACTTTATTCATTTACCGATCTACTGGGACCTGACTTTGGATCTACTGGGCAAGGCTGAGAGAGTTTCTGTTGGCAAGCCCACTGGTGTGAAGGCAGTCCTTTCTGAGTAGATGGCAGTCCCAGGAACTGAGGGCAAGGCTGGCCAGGGAGCAGGCGGACCTCCTTTCACACACAGTGCCCACTGTGACCCACTCATGGGGGTGTAGGGAGTCCCAGGGCTGTGGCCACACATCATACTGGACCCCTAGGGAATACCAGCCCATGGTCAAGGTTGGGCCAGAAGGGCTTCCCCATCTCCTGAGTACAGGCATGCTCAGGCTTTTTATTCTAGAAGACCTCATAAGCCAGGGGAAGGCTCCTGTGTCTGCCAGACCCTGCCAGCACCACCTCCCCGAGAAGACACACTTCACCAAGTGTCACTGAGCAGCCTCAGGAGAAGCTAGGATACCACCCCCACCCCCACAGGGCAACCCCCTGCAGGGCCTCTGCATGCAGTGGCCACAGCCTCACAACCCAGCCTCCTGTGCCAGGCACAGACAACACACCTCTCAGCAACAGACCCATGAAGTGGCTGAGCCCACCTTCCCAGTGAGGAAATAGACAGAGGTCAGCATGCTTGTCTGTACAGCTAGCAGGGCAGAGCCAGGTCTAGCTGGCCCCACTGCCCTCTAACTGCCCAGTCACCTCTTCCCTGCACATGTGGCACAGCACCTGGGCTAGGGCTGCCCCCCAGCAGCTGCTGGCAGCAAGCAGTAGCTAAGCAGAAGCATCTGTCTCCAGGGTATGTAAACCGGTTGTCCAGCTGCCCCATACCTGAGCTGTCTCCTATAACAATTGCCAGCTGGTTCGGCCTGGTCCAGAAGATTCCAGGTAGGAGCAGAGCACCTGTTCTCTGAGTCCCTGAGCAGGCCCAGGTGGCTGGCTGCAGACTGAGCCAGGGCAGACCCCAAGAGGGGGCTGCACACAAACTCCTCTCCCTCCTGGAGGCCCCCTTTCTCCTTGGGGCCTGCAGCTGGAGAGCAGCAGTGGAGACACAGCCTACAGGGATGGGTTGGCTGGGGCCCAGCTAGGGGAGGACGGGAGCACTGCTCAGCTGTGCCAAGGTCAAGCACGCCTACCTCCTGGCCCATGGCACAGGGCTTTTCCTTCCTTGTTGGTCCAAACTATACTGAGTCATCTCCCAGAAGGGCATCACTTGGGGTCTGTCACCTCCTACTGCAACCCTATTTAAATCTCTGTAGCTGCACACTTCTCTGACAGCAAAGTGCACTCCTTGTTTGACTGTTACTTACCTCTCCCACCAAATGTCAGGCCATGAGGGAAGCTGCTCCCCACCAATCCACCCCAGAATGTGGGAGACTTTTTTCAAAGCAGTAAGGGAGGCTCAGGGAACCAGTGAGATGTGGTGACACGGGGATAGCCGCCCCCATCGCCCACTCAAGGCCACTGCTTCCCAGGCTGGCGGAGGAACACAGTGCCGTTGTATGCAGGGTGCAGATGTGTGGCCAGCCCGCCTGACAAGGAGGCACAGTGCTCATACAGAGGGCATCTGTGGCCACTTCACAGGGCCCCACTTTTCCTACCAGGCGCAGCAGCCAGCCTCGTCCCAGGAGGGGACATCAGGCTAGGATCCTGGCCACTGTTCTCTGAGCAAGCAGCACCAGCTTTGGAGTTTAGACCCAGGCCAGCCTCTGTGGCTCCTCTCACCCTCAGTGACTGGGTGAGAGGGAAGATAAGGGGACCCCAGGAGCACAGTGCACGTTCTCCCCAGGCAGGAAGGAGATTCCTTCTACCCGCTACCTCCTTGGTCCAGAACTGTTCCAGTAGCTCTGACAACAGCCCACTGATTCCCTTCCAGCCTACTGGGTCATTAACCATAGAGGGAACCTTCCAAAAGCAAGCTTTGAGTGGAAGGGTTCAACTAAGAAGTTTGGTTGTCAGGACAGAAAGCCCAAAGCTGTGAGAGGACTCTGGGAAGAGAAGGGTGGCTGGCAGGGCCTTTGGAATCAGTCTGCCTGCCTGACTCCTGGAGAGAAAGGCGCCTCCAGGCTGAAGGGAGCTTCTGAACATAGGCAGGGATGTGATCTAGTGACTATAGTGAGTTTTTTTAGCAGCAGAGAGACTCTTGGAAATCTGAATGTGGGACATGTGTACAGAGCAATGGGTAGGCAGGATAAGCTTCTTAGCCAGGGCAGGTGACCGGCCAGTTTCCCTGGCATTGACCCCTCCAAGCTCCACGCCTGTCACACCCAGCCCAGCATGGAGGTGCTGATCCCCTAAAGCATGAAAGAGTCAGCCCTGGTGGTCTGTTGCTCTGGAGACACAGCAGGCCAGCACAGAGGAGCTAAAAGGCAGTGCATCACAGGCCACAGGGCCAGCCACCAGTCTCCATAACTTAATGACATTGGACAACTTACTGACTCCGTGCCAGATACCAGGCAACACTGCACTGTGTTATCTCACGTTATCTCTGAGTTACTCTGGAGGTTGGCAGATGAGGAAACTGAGACTCGAGGTTAATCACTTGCCTGAGGTCATCACAACAAGTGTCCCAGCGCTTCAGCTCTGTGAGCCTGTTCTAAGCACCTCATCCTACTAATTGGCCCAGCAATGGCCCAAGAGGGCCCTGAGCCCTGCAGCCCCCGCCCACCCTGACTGAGGAGGAAAGGGGACAGCAAATGCTTGGATACTGACATCCTTCTCTGTCCCACCCAAGAGCCCCCTCACAGAAGGCCTGGTCTGGCTCTACATCTGAACACAAATCCTGGGTCAGGGACCTGTTCAGACCATGGCTCACTAGGAAGTGTGTGGGGCAACTCCCGTTCCCCCATTCCTTCAGCTGAGGGCACCCAACCTGACCCTGGCCTTATCTCAGCTCCCTCACTGGGCAGCTGCTCTCAGCCAGGATAGAGCCCTTGGGAGACCACTTGTTGGAGCTCAACAGAGCCTAAGTCCTCAGGACACACCTGCTCCCACTAACATCAGCAGCTCCGGCCCTCCTGGGAAGTGACAGCCTCAGCAAGGGGTGAGTGCTGAGTGACCACAGGGGCAATGTTTGTTATCTGAAACCATCTTGTCTACCGTTTATTCTCTTACCCCTCCCTGAGCAAAGGGATCTTTGTCCTAGGCTCCCTGCTGCATCTCTAGAATGCAAACCCATGGCTGGCAGTTAGTCGTTAATGGCTGAATGAAAGTGCAGAATGTGACTGAATGAAAGTTCTTTCAGATATCAGCACTGGGTATATCCAAAGCAGTGAGTGTCTCTCTCTAGCTAGTATTTAACCACTGGAGTAAAATAGTAAAAGCAACTCAAACAATTTCTATTTTTAAATCAACCCAGAAATGAATCAGACTTAAGCCTCCTTGTGTCGTTATCATGATATTTAATAGCTGCACTCAGCAGGACAAAAACATCCTTCAGAGAGGCAGGGTGCAGGCACTGGCAGAAAAGGGGTATTTTCCTCTAGCCTTTCCAAAGAGTTGTTTGAAACAGAGTGATCTCATTCAAAGGCTTTTGCCACCTCAAAGGCCACTGATGAAAGCAAACACAGGACTCTATACTAGGGAGCAGCTAGGATGTGGTCACATGCAAAGGGAGGAGGCGCCTGGGCCTGAGGTCTGCAGCCCCATCCACTGCAGCAGTCAGGAAGTCAGCAGGGCCACGCCTGCCTGCCTCACTCGCCTGCCACTTCATTCATACCCTGGCCCCAGGCCTCTCAATCAGCTTAGTGTTTGTGAAAGTGGCAGGCCCTGCTGCAGCCGCCTGCCCGTGGAGGCGTCTCCCTCTGACCAGGATGCAGTTCACAAGTGGCAGCTTGACCCACGAGGAAAGCCTGAGTTCCGGCTCTGCTGGCCTCTTCTGGAGTGGACAGGCAGCCAACCCGTGCAGTTTGATTCCTTGGCTCCAGTGACATCACTGCACAGACCTGTCTGTCCTATGAGCCAGGGGGCTGAGTCACTCCCTGGCAGGCTGGCCTATTGCAGTGTGAAGACGGTTTATTTCAGCAAGGAGAAAACAAAACCACCTCAACTAAACTTTTCTCCATTGGCTCAGTCTCTCCCTGAAGTGGGTGCCTCACCTTGAGGATGGCAACAATGAGGGGTAACTGACCCTCAGGTGGTGTCCATCCCCTCAGTGTTCACACAGTATCATGTGACCCCAGATGCCAATATATAGGAGGAACCAAAGCCCTCTGTGCCTGAGGATCTTAGGGCTCAGTGGGGAGTGCTCAGGGATACTGGGGGCAGGCAATGCAGTCCTTTCTCTCGTGGTCATCCCTAGAGCTAAACGATGCCCATGTGGCCTCTGTCCATCTCACTGGCTGTGCTGGTCCCGCCGCAGGGTACCCAAGACAGAAAGGTGGCATGAGTGAAGTCATGGGAATGAGGGCGCAGGAGGCTGGAGCAGGAGGAAAGCAGCAAGGTGATATCTCAGTCCACCTAGAACTAAGGGGGGTGTCACCGAAGCACAGACAGGATGGCAGGGGTGAGATGGTCTCAGCTGAGTGTCTCAGGTTAGGTGGCTGTTTCCCTGTCCCTCAGCCAAGCAGGTCTACACTTGACTCCAGAATGTCAACTCTGCATGCTGGAATGAGTGGTCAGTGGAGTTTCATTCACAAAGGCCCTGGCCCGAAGGCAAGGTCAGAAGAGTAGACACACCTGCCAAGAAGCCATGAACTAGCTTCCCCGCACCTGCCTGGGCTTTTCCCAACCATCTTCCCAGAGGAGGTGCCACCTGTGAACAGGGCCTGCTGTCCAGAGGGGAGAGGCCAGTGTCAGGAATGTGAGCATCTGCAGACTCACCCTCCCAGGAAGGGGCTGCTTCACACCCCGCCCCCACCTCCAAACAGTTCCAGATCCCACTGTCCATGTTGACAGATGGCTGAGTCAGGGCACAGAGAACCTGAGAGGAACAGTGTTTTCAGGTCCTCAGCCCAACCTACTCCCTGTGCACCCACAACAGCCGACACACAGCCTTCCCTTGAAGATGAGGTCCTGACAAGCATACCCTGGGCCCAGGGCAGCTGAGGTGGGGCCTGCTCCTGACTGCTCTGCCACATAGTACACTTACCCATCTCTCACACATGCCACTGAAATGAATGGCACCCCAAAGCACCAGAACAAGACAGTGAATGATCCTCAGAAAGGTGCATGGGGCAAAGTGCATCAGAGATGGGAAGGGGGAACTAGCAACACACTTCACGTAGTCTGGCCCAAGAGGTCGCTTCACTTACCCTTGGGGAAGCCCCAGGGTTCTGGCAGCCCAGGGCCAGGAAGTAAACTGCATGCCTGAGCATCACCAAGCAGAGGGTACCCTGGCGTGAAAGAGCAGTGACCTGTGGCAGGAAGGCACAGCTGCCACCCCTGCCCAACCAGCTGGCTGGGACTACAGTGGCGGGGGAGGGGCAAGGGGCACTTGTCTGGGTGCTGGGACCTGGGCTCTTCTCCCTTGCTGAAAGCCTAGTCTGCCTAGTCTGCACCCGGTGCCTGCAGGTGGGGATATGGTGGAGAGAAGACCCACCCGCCCCTAACAGGGGCAAGGGGAGGGGGGCTACAGTTGACTCCTTTGACTGGGTTGAGCAGAACCAGTGTTTAAAGAGTTCTAAAATGCAGGAGCTGGGAAATAATTTGGGGTCAATATTTAAATGAGGCCCGGAAAGGAGTTAGTGCCTCCAGGTGTTAGAATCCTCAGCGCTTAGCATGAAGATGAGGCGGGCAGAGGTGTGACCTGCACAAGTGTCCTGCACACCTGAGAAGCAAAGATGGGAGCAGCATGCCAGGCCCACACACTGCACCTTAGGAACAGCTTTAAGACCAGAAACTCATTCTGTCCCAAGCACCTGCCTATATCCTGCCTTTAATAATGAGATGTACAAAATTCTTGGCTGGGAACTTAACATAAGCCGTTCCCAGGGCTCTCCCCAGACCAACCCCTCCCAAGGCTCTAGCACCTGCAAAGACGCTGACCAAAGTGCCCTGGTTGCTCCCAATATGTGCCCAGAAGGCTGTGGCTTCTGAGCACGTACAACTGTGAGCCCTGGCTGCTGGGTGTGGGCAAGAACACACCCATGACGTCACACTGAAGCAGTGTGAATAAACCATCAAATGTACCTCATGTACTTCTGCTCACTTTTCAGCGTGGTTGCTGGGAAAGCTAAAGTGACCCTTATGACTCCAGCTGTTTCTATTGGATGGCGAGGCTCTAACACGACCCGGGGCTGGGAAGTCTCAGCCTTCAAGGTGTACTGAAAGGATGTGTTACTGCCTTGGAGAACTGGTTTCTGGACAATTTTCTCCATGGTTTGTCCCACAAGAACACCAACTTGGGGTGTGGTACCTCTGCCACCCCTACATAGCCTTGAGCATGGCCCTCTCCTTAGAACACCAGTGGGCTTTCTCTTGCCATGATCTGCTCTGGGGCTGGATTTCTACATCTCACAGGGAAGCAGAGCTGAGAGGGGCAAAGGAGAAAAGGAAAAAGCAGGCCTGGATTTAGCATTTCAGACTCTCCTCTCAGTTGAGTCCATCTCCAGAATGTACCCTGATGATGATGGGCCTCCTTTCCAGAGGGAAAGTTCTCCTACTTGAGAACTCCTACTTGAAAGCTGCTCTGGGGCGGGCCAGGGAGGGGAGGTAGTGGCAGTGGACACTGTGCACGGGTCTTGCGTTTTGTGCACACTGTAACAAATCACCTTCAACACAGTGGTGTAAAGCCAGACTGATGTGTCCATTACTTTACAGCCCTAGAGGTCAGAAGTCCAAAATGGTTTGATGGGGTCAAAGTCAACACATGGGCAGGCCCGTGTTTCTCTCCAGAGGCTCCACAGGAGAACCTCTGTCCTGTCCCTTTTCAACTTTTAGAGGGAGGATGCCTGTGTTATTTGACCAGCAGCCCCTGCCTGGTCAGCAGAGGACAGTGGAGTCTTCCTCAAAAGGCATCTCTGGTCACCTCGCCTTCCAGTTAAAGGCCCTGTGCTCATACTGGACTCACCTGTATAACCCCAGCTCAGTGCCATATTTTTTATTTTTAAAGATGTATTTATTTATGCACACAGAACTGAGGCACAGGCCAGAGGTGTAGGAGTGGTAAGGGGATTCACCAGAGACAGAGTGGGGAGCAGAACAGGCCGACTGACGAAGTACACTGCTCAGGGGAGCAGCAGACCAGTCAGGAGAGGTCTGCCGAGCCATGTGGGTCACCTCCAGGGCCAGAGATCTAACAAGCACTGAGCAGCTGCAGTGCTGTTGTGCCACTAGGGAGGTCCCCAATGCCCTATTTTAAGGTCAACTGATTAGCATTTCCTTAAGTATTATAACATTCACAGGTCCTAGCAATTAGGACATGATGATGTCTTTGAGGGGCCATTACTCAGCCTTCCTCTCTGTACCTCCAAACAATCCTAACTATGAGCTGGAGGAAACGATCTCTATTTTACAGACAACTATCTATTTTTTTTCAGGAGTTAAATCATTTGCTAGGGACCCAGGCCAAAACGTGGTGTCTCTCTACAAAGGCCTCATGAGCCTATACCATGTTTTTAAAGGTACAGGGTACAGTTCACAGTGCAGGTGTACTGTATCCTGGAGTCAGGAAATTACAATAAAAAGCCAATACTACTTTATCACCTCCATTTTTGAAAAGGAATTTTTAACCAACAAAGGGGCTAAAGTGACAGGGACAAATAGACTAGCTGTGTGAAACCCCCGCGCCCCCACAACTACAAACACTCACATGTGCAATAGTCACAAGTACCAGCCAGCTATCCAGAGGCAGGAAGCATGACTGCCCTTATACTTTTTGGTAATAGGTAGGAGGGAGACCTTTGCAAAACAGGGTGTGGCCTGTCAAGAAAGCTAACAAGGAAGCATTTTTCCTGCTCCTGATACAGGAGTCCAAAAGCAAAGGCAGGGCTGGCTGGATTGGCTGGTGGGATTTAGATTCTATGCAAACCAGAGTGTGGCTGAACACCCCAGCGAAGGATGGAAGCAGCAGATCCCAAAGATGCCTCAGGGTCTGTGGACTCCAAGCACTGTTTTCGGTTCAGGAGACATGTAAGCAGCAGCCTCAGCTCTCATCTCCTTTCCACTAGCGGGGCCTGGCCAGCAGCTCACTGGATATTTCTGGGAGTGAGCTAATTAAGAATTAATAATGTACCACCTTATTCTGACTTCTCTCAATAAAGTCACACTGAAGACAAACAAACCCAGGCAGTGGACCAAAACTTCATCTTTCCAGAAGGGCCCTGGAATGGGGAGATCTAGAGTTTTGCCCATTAAATCCTCTCAGTTCCTGAGAAAAACCCAGCAGGCAAAACAAACCAAAACAAAGCCTTCTTATTGACTAGACTAATAACTAAAATGCAGCCCTCTATCAGGCTCTCTGTCACATTCAAGAAAGTTGCCCTTCACTTATAACAACTTACAAGCAAGGTCAAAAAACCTTCTGCCCTGTAAACTCTATCTCTTCTGTGCAGCAATCAGACCTTTTAGACCTCCTCTGAACCACAGGGGGGAAAAGATTTAAGTCAGAGAATAAAAAATACTTCTGACAATATCCAGATTCTCTCTGCTGATTAAATTCTCTTCATCCTTCTGTAGGTTCCTGGAACAGTTAATTACATGTAAAAAGTGGCTTTAAATGCCAGGTGGAAATAGTGGCACAGATGACCAGGTGATGGTGATGATCACAAGGATACAGTTGCAGCCAGGCTGATACTAGCACCTGACTTTCCTTAACACCTTGATGTCCTGAGGTTTTATCTGCTTTTCACTGTCACTCGCTAGCACAAAGGTCAGACAATGCCCTGCATTTTCCTGTATTTCAAAATGAAAGTTATACACTGCCTGTGCTAACTTGATTTAAAAGCCACCACAGAAGTCACTGCTCTCTGCAGGGACAGCTGTTAATGGCAGCCACAATGACACCTGACTGGAGAGGGAAGGGTCCTAAAGTAAAAATTTTTCTGCTATTTCATTCTAGGTTGACTTGTTTTGGTGAATATACTTGTATGCTCCCCTCACTCCCTAATCACCCAGGAAATCTCAGTGCTTGTAAAATAAAAAAGGAACAGAAACAGCAGGACCTGCATGATGGTTGTTCAGCAGGACACAGTACAAAACACATCGCGCCATTATCCAATTTTGAAAATAACCCTCCCACCACAGGCCATCCTCCGCAAGAGATGCCGGCGCGTGGGAAGTGCAGGAAGGGAGCCCCAGGAAGTTTCTGTCAGGCGCTGGCATTTAATAAGGGGGTGTGAACCTATTTATATGTGGGCCAGCGCTGGGGCAAACAAGTCTGGCTACATACGTGAAACTTCGCGCCCAGCAAATAATAAGGTATTGTGCGGCCGTGGAAAACAGCTCAGGAGAAAAGGAAACAGGGAGTTTCCTTTAAGGAAATGCACTGCTTCCCCGAGGTGAGAGTGCCAGAGCCCGCGGGAGCGGAACTGCACGAGGGGCCGAGCAGGGACATAGCCGGGCCCCGCGCACACCTGGGGCCCCGCCGCCTCCGGCCCGCGCCCCTGCGCCCTCCGCCACCTCGGCGTCCGACTTCCGGACCCCCAGCGGTCCCCGTGGCCGTCGTGGCTTCCCTCCACCTGGGTCGCTCCCCACCTGGGTCCCGGGCTGCCTCGGTGCCCACCACTTGGGTCCCTCTCCACCTGAGTCCTCGGCCACCTGAGTCCTCGGCCACCTGGCTCCCCGGTCACCTCGGTCCTCGGCCACCTCCAGCACCGAGCGCGCTTCCGGTTCACCTGCGCGCCGCGGGCTCGGGCGGCGGAGGCCCGGGAGCGAGGCGGCGGGGAGCGAGGAGGTTGTCGGACTGGGGTGTGGGGTCCTCATAGCCCCGGGAGCGCGGGAGACTGGAGCGGCCGGGTCCCAGAGGTGCGAGTGTGAGGGGTCAGGGAGAGGACGCCGCCCGCCCGCCCGCGGCCCCGCCGCTCGCCTGGGTCTTGTCGAACTGCTCGCGCTCGGCCTCCAGGCTGTGGCCCGGCCTCCGGCTCAGCACCCGCGCCGGCACGTTCTTGATGCTGTTCATCCTGCCGCCACCGCCGCCTGCGCTCCCGGCCGGGATCGGAGCGACTGAGCGCGTCACCACGGCCGCCCGAGTCTAGGCACTGTGAGGCCGCCGCCAGCGCCCCAGCCCGCCCCTCCCGCCTCAGGGGAGGAGCACGCGCCCGTCACGCCCCAACGTCTGGCCCCGCCCCTGAACCTGGCCCCGCCCCCGCCCCCAGCCCCATCACACCTCCACCCAGTTCAAGGGCCGCGCTCAGGGAGACCCGTCCTTCCTCCTTTCTCCCGAAAGGTGGGGGTGGGTCAACTCCGGTTCCCTCCAAGCTACCGCACCCCGCCTGCACCGCCCCCCACCACACATTCTCCTTTTAAGCCCTATCTACACCAGGCCAGGATCTGGTTAATTGTAATAAGCTTGGCCTCAATGAGTCTGACCAATGGGAACACAATGCCAGGCCAATTGTGAACCGGTTGGGACCAAGAGAGGCAGGGCTGGAACAGCCTGCAGATAGATTTGAGCAAAACACAGTACTGGGTCATTAAGTTGCATCAAAAATGCCACAGGAGGTGTTGTGAGACATTTTATTTATGGATACAAGAACTGGGGTGTAGGCCAGAGGTGCAGGGGGTTTAGAGGATACACAAAGGAGCAGAACAGGCGGATCCACTGAAATCCACATGTGGGTGGGCTCCCTGGCCAGGTATCCAACTCAGGCTGCAGTGGCTGTCCATAGCTTCATAGAGCTAAGACTTAACCCTTTGTGCCACTTGCTTTTTAAATTATTGGCCATAATACTGAAGTTTTAAAAAGTCACATTCTCCCAGGTATATGCTGACAAATGGCTATTTTGTTTCCCCTATCCTCAGCTTTCCTATCAAAAATACAATAATGTGTGAATTCACCCAATAAAATTACTGAGGATTCCCCTTGATGAGGCAGATTACCCTGAAGTTGTTTGTCCCCAACTAGCATGCCAGTTATTCCTCACTGCGTGGTCCCAGATACTGGATACTTGAAAGATGTATTTGACAAGGCTCTCCTCTCACTCAAGAGACAAATTAGCCATGTTTTATTAATCCAGTCACTGAAAAGCTTCTTCATCAGGGTAACAATAGAATAATAGGTAACACTTACCTAATGCTTGTTATCTGCCAGCTGGTCAACCCTTTTTTTTTTTTTTTTTAAGATTTATTTATGCATACAAGAACTGGAGTACAAGCTAGAGGGTAGGTGTGTGTGAGTGAGAGAGAGAGAGAGGATTCCCCAAAGACAACAGGGAGCAGAACAGGCAGATGTACTGAAGTAAACTGCTGAGGGGAGCAGCAAGTGAGACAGGAGAGGTCTACCATACCATGTGGGTCACCTCCATGGCATGGGATCGAACTCATGCTAAGGCTAGCTCCACAGTGCTGTGTTATAAACTGCTGAGCCACCAGGGAGGGCCCTGACCAACCCTTTTATGTGTGTTACCTCCTGTGTAATCAATGCTCAGTACCCTCCTCAATAGCTATATGGTCACAGCAGCTATTTCTTGGACTCCTTTTCCACACAGAAAAAAGCAGCTATCCTGTGAACTCGGCACATAACACAGCATCTTCTTTTAAACCAGCCTTCATCTTTACTTAAACAACCCCTCTGGGCCCAAAATTTCTGCCACAGTGACAATGTTAACAGCCAGCTACCACTCTTATTAATTGAAAATAGTTCACCCCTGAGCCAGGCACTATTTCCAACCTTTTTGGGATCCCAGAGCACCTAACATATCTAATTAACTATAACTTAATCAACCTATAAAGATTGTGAGCTATTGGAAGGCAAGGACCTCCCTGTCTCTAAGTGCCCACAGGATGCCTACCCCAGAACAGTGTTCAACAAATTGTGAGAAATAGAGTCAGGAAAGCAAGTAAACAATCTCCCTATTTATTTCACTCAGACATGTGCCTTGGTTTTATGGAAGAACACTCCAAGGGACACAACTCTTAATTTGTAAAACATCTTCAGGCAGGAGATCTAGTTCTACAAATGATTCTATTGCTGTTATCAGCATCATGGTTACTGGCTATTTTGATATATTTGGGACTTTTGAGTGATTCCCTGGAACATTACAAAGGCAAAGCATTTAGGATCCAAATTAGATCTCATACAACAGAAGCAACCATAGTTTGTGCTTGGGCTTACTAAAATGACCTGTGCTGCACAACTGCCCTGTCTTGTTGCCAGGTGTGTATGAGCTGGTCCCAGGCTCATTCTGTCTAGCTTCATCTTGCACCACCCTCATCCATCAAGTCTGAAAGTACCTCAGGGCCTTTGCACATACTATTGTCACTGTATGGAATGTTCCTTTTTCCTGTTTGCCTAGTTAGTACCTACTCATTTTTCAGCCCTTAGTTCAGATGCCATTTCCTCAGAGGAGCCTTCCCAGAACCCTCCAATCTGACGTATGCCCCTATTCTATGCTATCACAGTGCCTTGTGACTTTATTTCACAGAACTTACTGGTTTTTCATCATGTTTGGGATTATTTGATTAAGGTCTGTCTTCCCACTAGACTGTAAACAGGAAGTGTCTGCCTTGTTCACCAGGGTGTCTCCAGGTACCAGCAAAGCAGTACTTATTGTGTGCTCCAATCATTTTGTTCTTTTTAGGTTAGATTTCCTAAGCATGCATTTGGCTGAAAAAACAGAAAACATCCTTACAAACCAGACCAATGTGGGCCCTCCCTGGTGGCTCAGCAAGTTAAAGCACAGCACTAAGAAGCGTAAGCCACCTCTGCATGAGTTCAATCCCTGCCTGCCCCAGAGGAGATCCACATGGTGTGGCAGACCTCTCCTGATCCGCCTGCTGCTCCCCTCAGGAGTGTACTTCATCAACCTGCCTATTCTGCTCCCCACTCTGTCTCTGGTGAATCCTCTCACCCTCTGCATCTCTGGTCTGTACCCCAGTTCAGTATGAACAAATAAATAAATCTTTAAAAAAAAAAAAATTTACTGGAGCTGGAAAAGATCATGCTTAGTGAGATAAGCCAGAAAGAGAAAGAAAAATACCCGGATGGTTTCGCTCTTAGCAGGAGTATAATGGACCAGGCAAGAAAATAATAAGAATAATGAACAGCCATATACCAGAGACATTTTGTGGGAGTGGAGTGGGGAATGGGATCAAAAACGTGGGGGTGGGGAGGGAAATGCACGGGACTATGGTGAGGGCACACGGGTGACTTGGTGATGGGAAATCCGCGGGATTACAATTGAGATGAAAAAATAAATGTACAAAATTTTGTAAAACTAAACTGTTATTTAAAAAAAAAGGATGTACTTATTTATGCATAGAAGAACTGGATACAGGCCAGAGGTGCAGGGGATAAGCGTGGGGGCTGGGGTAGGTGAGAGGTTTCACCAGAGGTGAAAAGAATGGGGAGCAGAACAAGGAAAAGGCGGATCCACTGAAATCCACTGCTGAGGGAAGCAGTGGGGAGACAGTGCCATGTGGGTTACTTCCCTAGCTGGGGATCGAACTCATGCTGCAGTGGCTGTGGGTAGCTCTATAGTGCTGCACTTTAACCCCTTGCACCACCAGGGAGGGCCCCCATTCTGCTTTCTGACCTACCTTACAGGCTGCGTTCCTGGTTAACACCTGGTTTCCTGATCTGATCTTATTTACTCTGCTCTCTATGATGTATGGAAGTAGTGACTGACATTATTCTGTTTAAGGCTTTGAATGACAAACCTTCTTGAAATGGAGACCAAAACAAAATCTTCACCAAATGGTTGAAGAGAAACAAACCAAACCACCCAAGCTTGAGCCATCTAATCTGAGGAAAGAAACCTCCTGGAGGGAGCCCCCAGCAAGCTCAGGACCAAACACAAAGTTTTAGTCCTTGCCCACATTCCTGAAGGAGCCAACCTTACCTCAGTTGCACACATTCCATTACAGCTTTTTCAATAAAACTGTTTTTTAGTGTTTATGTGTTACCCTGATTCAGAATTTCTTTCTTTGGGGATATTTCTATTTCTGTTTAAAAGATCTGTTCACCAATTCTAAAAATATTCTTATAGCAGTCTTTTCTGATGGCTGGGATAATTTCTGCCAGGCAAATTGCACAATTTACTTGTCCTCTCTTAAGAGCAAAGAATGATGATGAAATGTAAATGCTAACATCTAGTTTTATCTTGCAACTATTTAAACACACACACCCCAAAAAACAAAACCAAAGAAAACAAATCAAACTCAGATGAGACTGCCTCTCTTTAACAGAAATTCCTGACTAATTTAAATATCAAGATGATAGTATTAAGATTTCCCATTTTAATACAGTTGGTAAAATCCACAATAATGTGATAGATTAAGACTACAAGTTATGGACACTATAATTCTGAGCTAAAATGCACTTAGTCACAAATCATTTGGGCTTTCTTCAAAATCCTCAAGTCCTGAAATCGTCCTACTTACACCTAATCAGTGTTTTCTTCTTACCAGGCAAGATACTCCATGGACTTCTCCTAAGAAGAGGAGCAAATTGAATATCTCTCAGACTGGTGAGTCAGGTCCTCCAGGAACATTTTAGGCTTGCTTCTGGGAGGCAGTGGTTGAGAACTGGCTCCACTTTTCTCAGCCTCACTCTGCACAAACCAGCCTGAGGGAGAAAGTGGGCATTTATAAAGAACATAGCCAAGCCTCACCCAATTTCTCTTTTTAGCACCTGAATTAAAAAGACGAACTGAAGTGACTCCTGCACTCAGGAAACCATCTCTGAAGTTGCACTGAAACCTTTGAACAAAGAGGCATTTACATGGCATAACAGAACATTGATATCTGCATGTTAAAAAACCCATCCCCCAAAAAACCGATCCCATTCTTGCCTGAGAGACTAACCACTTTCAAACTACTAGCGTTGCTTATTTTACTCCCGTATGATAAAAAGAAACCAGAGATAACTATTTTTCTTTACTATTAAAAATATTTTTATTGACTGAAGTTGATTAATTTTCTTAGAAGGGAAGGAGAGGTACATGGTATATTCTTTAAAAAATTACATTAAGTTACTTTACAAACAAAAATGAAAAGTATTTTAGTCTTTTACGATAGAAAAATGCACATAAAACTTCATCTTCCAGCAAGATTTGTATAAACAGATGGGGCTCAGACAAGAGGGGCTTCTGCTTGACTCTGGCACAGGAGCTCCATCGTCAGGGATGAGGAGATACTTCCAGTGAAACATTTTATATCATAGCATTTTATGTCTATTTTACATGGCAAAGTCCAGAGCTAAAACCACAAGAGAACGCTACTGCTCCTATTTTTGAGCTGGCTCTGATAAGCTACTGGTTATAATTTAAATGGATGCATAGGTCTTAAAACCATATAGTCCAAGTAGCATTTTATATGCAGCGGTTCTCTATTTGATCTTCACGCTGTTAAAGAACTTTTCTAGTATTGAACCTTAGTCTGCATCTTCAAAGAGACATCTTTGCTCTGCATAGTTACAAGTTTGTATATGTACAAGAAGGGCTAATTTCTTATGCTTGAAAAATATTTCTTATACATGAAAATGGTCAACCTGAAAACCAACAAAATATAGATGTTTCAACATAAACTTTCAGTTTCTGCTCCCCTTGGTATTAACTGTTGCTAATGAAAGATCACTCTCTTTTTTTTGTTTTCAAGGTTTAGATATTGATGTCTGCTTTCCACAAAGATGAGAATGGCTTCTGCAGGAAGGAAACAGAGTCAAGAAAATCTAAATCAATAAGTGTTAGATTGTGTGCTGAAAGCTCGTGGTTGCTAAAACATTGAACTACACATCCTGATCTTCACCAACATAAGTCATGCCAAGTATCACAAATATGAAAATCAGCAGAGAAAGAGGAAGGACAGGAGAGGCCAGGCTGAGTGGGGGGATGGTGAGGGCCATCAAGCTTACTGCTGTCATGGGTTCCACAGTGCTGTTAGTTCTCAGTGAACATTCCTGAAACCCCCATGCCTTTTAATTCTCAAACTGGATTCCAAAGAAACTTTGCATATGATATGCAGGTTTGATAGACATACAGATCAAGAAAGTGCTGAGTGGATCAATAAAACCTGACATTCCCTGAGGAGACTTTTTCTCAACAAACATTCAGCTAGCATGCTGAAATATTCACTCACATACCAGCTTACTTCCTTAGATTTGAAGTCCTGGCCATTAAGAACGAGAACTTTTTGATCTGTATCTGTTACAAGTACTTGAGCCTACTCCGATTAAATCTAGAAGGTATGTATAAATGGGTGAAAGGGAGGGGGACAGTCTGATAGTGGCCTGGTACCTTCCCAAGCTCCCCAGTTACTCGTTACATATCCACTGAGACGTAAGTGAGGAAGCAATGGTGACTTACCCAGCATCTCAAAGAACACCGAAATTGACTGCTGTTGTCTTCAGTTACTGAGAATAGTATTCTTTTGAGCTGATTCTTCTGAGAATTCTAAATTCTGCAAAACAACTCCTGAGTTAGTACCCAACATAGAAAAAGTAGAACATACTTAGTAAGACAATATTCAAATATTGCAGAAGTGCCTTTATAAAAGACTGGAGGGTGTCAGGGACTTCACACAGTTATAAGGCAGGCAGCCAACACCACAGAGGCCCATGGACTAACTCTCACACTTGCTGGGACCCTGCTATCTCTAGTGGCCACTCTGTGCCTTTACCACATGTGTTATGGCTAAACACTGGCCATCAGCTCATGTCCAGATAAAACACAGCTTCACACAGCTCAGGGCAAGCCCTTAACGACAACCATAGCCAACTGGGAAGAACCAACAACGCAAGGCTCTCATTCATAACACCTAACACATTCGGTGTCCAGGGAGGTATTAAAGAGGAGGAGGATGATGAACCTGGAGAGGTGCAGGCAGACCAAGCAGTGAACTTCAGGAGCTCATTGAGCACAGTCCCTCTGTCTCCCCCTTCCTGTGGGACTTATGCTGAAGCCAGGCTAGGAAGGTTCTCAGAGTCTACCTGCTCCGGTCCACACACTGCTTCCTTTCAGTCTCCTCCACGATTCATTATACAATCCGATGGTTTGTTCATATTTTGCAATCAGATGTATTTTATTTTATTCATTTGAAGATATTCTATGTGGGTTCAGGGACCTTGCCAGCCTGACACAGGAGGGATGAGAGCCCCGACAGGGTGCACCAATAGTTTCAAACTAGGGATGAGAGTGTCTGCCCACATACTGACCCAAAGCCACACCAGCCCCACACCCCAGCAGCAGGCAGTCTGCTGTGGGCACCAGGAGATGTGGTGAGTGGTGCTTTGTTTCTCTCTGGCTTCCCTTTCTTAGCTATTTTTAAATTACTGGATTTTGTAAAAAGTAGTTAAGTATACTGACATGGTTTGAAATAATGTATTTTCTGATTCCTTTTGGACGCGTGTAGAATACCCTGCTTTTCTTTTTTTTTAAAAAAGATTTATTTATTATTTATGCATACAAGCATGGGGGTACAAGCCAGAGGTGTGAGGGGTGAGAGGATTCACCAGAGACAGAGTCGGGAAAAGAACAGTGAGATGTACTGAAATACACTGCTGAGGGAAGCAGTAGGTGGGTCAGAAGAGGTCTGCTGCACCATGTGGGTCACCTCCCTGGCCAGGAATCTAACTCGTGCTGCAGTGGCTGCAGATAGCTTCATACTGCTGTGTTTTAAACCACTGTACCACCAGGGAGGTCCCTTGCTTTTTTTTTTTTCACTTAATGTATTTCAGAAACATCCCCACATCCAAGATTGGCCTTGTTCAGTTTAACAACTCAGTAACACCCCATCTTGGGGCTATGGGGGCTACTTTCTGGGCTTCTATACGCTATAGGATGTTGGATGGTTTCCTGACTTTGCTCTTGGCAAGGAATGTTGTCAGGCAGGAGCAACTGTTTCTGTGGGAAAAAGTCCCAAAGCGATCCTGACCCCACTGGGCAAAGGGCTGGTCCCCTGCAACATGCTGGAATGATGGAACCCCAACAATGCATGTTCCAGAGAAAGGCTCTGAACAAATCCTGTGTCTTTAGCAGCAGCAGAGAGTGAAACACTGTCAGGCAGACAGATGCTTTGTTCACTGTAAACATCTAGCAGTTTCTACATAAGTATTTGCTTTTCAGTTACCAGTTCTACCCAGTCTATAGGACCAGAGGGTAAGAATTTGTAAAGCAGGTTGCTAAGTAAACCTTTTCTATATATCTCTGTATCAGTTAAGAACCCACTGGAAAATACGATGCATCTGGAGTCAATATTTCTTCCCACCAAGTGGAGTTCCGGTTCTACTTCTGGAATACTAAGCTGGAAATTTAATTATTTTTCTCCACCTATGAAATTATGAGACTTTCCAGCTCAAAAATTCTCTTAAACCAGTTTTCACCAAAAAATAACTCACATGTTTTTCAATCTATACCTGAGATCATGGTTTTGCCTTTTTCTGTCATTTCCACTCAAGGTACTTACTGCATGTCCTTGGGAGCAGATGCGGGCGCTGCACAGCTGCGGACTCCCACCCAGGTGGGTGGGGGACTCGACAGGTGCTCTTGGAGGAGCAGGGAAATGTGTGCACCTCCACAATGATGGAGCAAACCCAAGAACACACACATGGTCCTTCTCCAAGCACAGAAAGGGGAGCCAAGACAATGCTAGGCAGGGACTCTAAAGAGGAGGCAGAGAAGGGTCACAGCCATGGGGACAGCAGGAATCTGGTCAGGCAGGTTAAGCTGAAACGCCATCAAATTCTGCATAATCTGCTTTGAAAATGTGAATTTATTTCGACACATCTTAAGTATTTGGGAACAATCTGAACAATATGTGCAGTTTGCATGGTTGTGTGTGAACCTATCCAAGGGAAACTAAGTCACACCATTGAGGAGAGAGTACACATGCACTCTTGTGCACATGCACACATATATGGACACACTCATGCTCCTTAAACCTTCACTGCCTCCCTGGCATCATTACATACCTCCACCCACTTCTGCCATGGGCCTTCCCCCTGGCAGACTCCTCCCATAACCTCACAGCCTATGCTAAGTGGCAGCCTCTGACAGAACCCAGTGTTACATGCAAATCTCAGGTCTTTTTCAAGGTAGGGGGCTGCATTTATTTAGCACTCCTGTGCTCCTTAACCCCTTGATACGTGTGAAACGTCACCAATGGGGCTTTTGAGCACTATGAAACTGAGCCTGTATTTCCCAGGAGCTGTGGGCTTTGCATTGTATATTGATTTTTAAGAATCTCTATATTACCTAAGAACAGAAAGAACTGTGGTTATCAAAATATTAGCCAAAGTTGGAATAGAATACATACTTTATGAATGCATTAAATAGTAAGATCTAGCAGATTTAATATCCAGCATTCTAAGGCAGTGTTTGGGGACTTCTATGAGTGACAAAGCCACAGATCATGGCGTCTTCCCATATCCATAGATGAAGTAGTGCTAAATTTCATTTAGGGCTCAATTAGAGTGTGGGTAAGGACGGATTCACCTCCTTGCTGAATTTATTCCAGGTACTTAATTTTTTCCTGATGAGACTGTAAATAGGATTCCTTTCTTGTTGTCTTTCTCTTCTAGCTCCTTGTTTGCATTTTGAAATGCAGAACAGCTTTGCAAGCTGATATTGCAGACTGCCACCTGGCTGTGCTGATTTACTGTTTCCAGGAGTTAATCTACAAACCTTTTTCAACTTGGTTTTTTGTTGGGGATAGAAAAAAACATTTCATTCCATGAATTTCAAAGACCTTTAGCTATACAGAGAGCACATCCAAGGAAAGTACCTGGAACCTTAACCTTAAAACATCAATTTGAAGCCTTTATTCTATAGATTAGGAAACTGGGGTTCAAGTGTCCTGACATCAAATGCAATCTTCTTTTCTCTATTTCTGTCAAGGCTATAAAATCCACCAAGCACTTATATCATGGCTACTGAAATGCTACCATGCTCAGAAAAAACAGTTAAAATGAACAGGTGAAACACTTCCTGAAAGAAGCTTAGAAAATTGCTATTTTGTAATGACCAGTGAAGTAATATCTAAATAACAGCAGTTATTATTATTTAGGCATAATGAGGAATGCTCAAATCACTAAGTGAACTTTAGAATTTTAGAGTATAAAAGTTCAGGTTGACAAACTCTTTAACTTTTCCATCAACCAAACATCTACAAGTGAGACAATCGGATGTTTGGATCCGCTTGCTACATGGGACAAGACACAGGCAGCGTCACCAAGGAAGCTGTCCTGCCAGACAAACAAAAGCCCCAGCTGACTTGGTGTCTGACCATGCAGCTGGACCTGACACCAGTGTGTGAGGTCTGCAAGGGCTGGAGGATGGGCTGGTGCTTGGTGAAGACACAGCAGCAGATCCAGAATGTGGGAAATTCTACAGGACAAGAGACTCAATTCCTGAAGCAAGTGAATGGCATTGTAAAACAAGAAATAAAAGAGGGAGGAAAGGGGGTGGGGGACTGTCAGTGATTAACAGGGTCTTCTTTAGGGGACACATTCAAATGCAAAGTTGGGACCTTGTTTGGATATTGATCTGCACAGAGTAAAAAGCTACTTCTGGGATAAAAGGGGAAAATGTAATGTGGTCTAGTCATGAAAGAATTATTGTTCATTCTGTTGGGTGTGACAATGTCATAACTGTTTTTCAAACATCCTAATCCGCAGAGATTAAATGAAGAGGTACAGATCTTCACTGATGAGTGAAATGCTGGGAAGTCCAGGTTTTGCTTGAAAATGCTTCAGAGGAAAACACGTAAGGTGGGGAAAGATGGAAAACAAAAGTGGCAGAAGCTGACAGCTGTTGAAGGTGAGTGATTACACTATTCTTTCTACTTTCGCTGTTGTTTGAAATTTTCTGTAATAACATGCTTTTGAAAAATACCCAAAAGTTTATATTCATACCCCTAGGTACTTAGGAGGAGGAAGCTGGGGGACATTCACATTTGAATTTGGCTTTTTCCCTCCTCCTTAAAACCAGTGTGCAGGGGCCCTCCCTGGTGGCGCAGCGGGTTAAAACACAGCACTGAGACGCTAAAGCCACTTCCACATGAGTTCGATTCCCGCCTGCCCCAGAGGTGACCACATGGCGTGGCAGACCTCTCCTGACCCGCCCGCTGCTCCCCTCAGCAGTGTACTTCATGGATATGCCTTTTCTGCTCCCTACTCTGTCTCTGGTGAAGCCTCTCACTGCCCCTGAGCCTCTGGCCTGTTCCCCAGCTCTGTATGCACAAATAAATAAATCTTAAAAAAAAAAAACAAAACCCAGTGTACAACCGCTCTCCCTTAGAAACATGGAAAGACTTCCACGCTGATGCCGAGGGGGTTGCCCTTGTAAAAAGGACTCACAGGAAGACTAAGGGGATTAGGCAAACAGGTGGGGAGAGGAAGGGAAGCACATACGTTTCTGGCACTGCCCAGGAGATTCTCTGAGCTGATCGGGAGCAGAGTGCTCAGCTCCAGATCGGTGACCATCTGACGAGATTCTGCCAGCAAGCGCTGAAGCTTGCTTGTGGGAGAAAAGTCGTCCTGGGAAGGAGAACAGTGAAGCACTGGTGAAACTGGGAGGCAGTCTTAAGAGCTTTTGCATTACAAACACCACCATGAACTAAAACCTCTTGACTTTCAGGAATCACAAAGCCAAAGTAGGCCATTTAACACCAGAATAACCAAATTGACTTAGAACTTACAACTAATTGTCAGCATTCTGATAAAAGAATCCTAAGAACACTACATTCTCCTAAATCAACTCCAAGACATAATTACCAGGTCAAAGTACTTGCAAAATGCAACTTTAACATGGAAGACTTGTCCACTTTAAAATATATGGAAAAAAACAAAGATATGTGGAAACATGCACTTAGTTTAATTTTCAAATAATGGATCTTAGTTTTTAGTGTGTTAACTGCTCTCAAAATCACTAATATTCATTTTTTCATTAAGAGAATTTCTAATTTTTTTTATGAACAATGGAAACTGACCCAGATCTAGAAGATGTCAAAGAATGATCAGGGCCCTCCCTGGTGGCGCAACAGGTTAGGATGTAGTACTGTAAGCTGGCCATATCCACTTCACCTGCTGGTGGGGCAGTGGTTTGTTAAAGCACAGCACTAAGAAGCTAAAGCCACTTCAGCATGAGTTCGATCCCTGGCCCCTGAGGTAACCCACATGGCAAAGCAGACCTCACCTGACCTGCCCACTGCTCCAGTGTACTTCGTTGAACTGCCTGTTCTGCTCCCCACTCTGTCTCTGGTGAATCCTCTCACCACCCCTTTACCTCTGGCCTGTATCCCAGTTTGGTATGCATAAATAAATAAATCTTTAAAAAAAATTCACTTTGGCTTTGGTTAAATAATATAACCCAGAAGAAAAAACAGTAACTTGTGGGCCCTCAGCCTTCCAGGGAGTGAGAATGAGCAATATAAAAACAACCCAGCTGTGAAGATATGACCAAATTTCACAGGTGAGAAAACCAAAAGTAAGTCTTTTCCTAAATCAAAGGTTCTCAACCTTAAATGTGCACAGAATCCCCAAGAGGGCGAGTGTGACCAGGTTCCTGGGACCCAGCTCAGATTCAAGATGTCCTGGGAGGGCCCGAGACCTGTCTGCCAACCTAGACAGGTGAGGCTGAGACTGCTAGTCCAGAGAACCCACCCTTAGAACCACTTCCTCCAACAGCGCCCCCTCTTTTTCTTTTCTTCCAAATGCTCTACAAGTCAAAAGACCATAATGTGTGAATGAAACTTTTTTTGGGGGGGTAAATACTTTTTAATAAATACTGTACCACTTCCCACCCATTAACATAACAATTAAAAAGAAAACAGGGCCCTCCCTGGTGGCACAATGGGTAAGCTGGCTGCAGCTGCTTTAGTGCAAATTCGATCCCCTGCCCTGGAGGTGATCCACATGGCTTGGTGGAGCTCTCTGCTCCCCTCAGCAGTACACTTCGTCAATCAGCCTGTTCTGCTCCCCACTATGTCTCTGGTGAATCCTCTCACCACCCCTGCACCTCTGGCCTGTACCCCAGTTACATAAATAAATATGCATAAATAAATAAATCTTAAAAAAAAAGAAAACAGAAAATAACATGTTAATGAGGGTGAGAATGGGAACATTAATGTACTACTAGTGGGAATGTCAAGTGGTGCATCCACTGAAGAAAACAGTATGATGATCCTTTATAAATTAAAATTGCTATGGAATCTAGCAGTTCCAGTTGCATATATCCTTCCAAATAATTAATTAGCATGAATGGAACTTTTTAAAAAATAAATTTGCTGAATTAAAGCTTATTTCTCCTGTTCACTACTTGAAATCAGAGAATAGGTTCATTGAACTTTGAAAAAATACTGACTGCCTTTTTTTGTCCAATAGTTGTCGATAATTTTCTTGCTCTCTACATCACTTAGTCTCTAGGAAAACACCCGCCCGCCCCTACACGGCTCCTGAGTCTCCATGGTGACAACATCACACGGCTATGTGCTCAAGGGACACAGCTCACTCCGCAGGTCCTGTCCATGGCCTTGCTCTGGTTTTCTTATTAAAAGAACAAAGAGCTAAATGTGCTAAGGGGCTAAGTCTCAGTACTATGAGCTATCTGCAGCCACTGCAACATGAGTTCAGTCCCTGGCCAGGGAGCTGACCCACATGGCATGGCAGCTCTCTCCTGTCTCTCTGCTGGTCCACTCAGCAGTGTATTTTGGTCAGTTTGCCTGTTCTGTTCCCCACTCTAGTGAATCCTTTCACCCCCTACCCCCTATCCCCCACCTGTATATCTCTGGCCTACCCCTCAGCTCATCTATGCAAATATAAATAAAAATAAAAATCTTACAATAAAGGAATAATACTTTAAAATAAATCAATGTGCTAGTCTCCTATAAAGTCATGCAATTCTGTTAGTCATATATCACACAGTCAATCGATGTGTGTTCTCCAGAGAGCAATGTTCAAAAGTAGGCTCACCAACCAACCAGCCAATGAGTAAACCTCATCTCCCTGGCAGCCACTCTGGGGTACAGGTATTTGGAGAAAGGAGGGGCTGGCTGGACCAGTTGGGTAACATTTTCTGGGTATACATTTCTGGGTATTGTTTAAATTTACTTTACTATGAAAAAGTTTAAGTTGCCTAAAGAATTTAATTTTTTTTTTTGTGGGGGGGGAGAAGGGGAGAAGAGACTGCCTTAAAAGAACCTTAAAAGAACCTGCAATTCAGAAACCCAAAGAAAAGCCAGTGTGAAGGACGCCCAGGGCAGCAGGCTGCAAATGACAGAGGCCTGCCAGGCATTGCCAAGCCAAGAGCTCTTACAGACCTTCTCATTGAGCAATGCAGTGTCTTTGTTGATTGACAAAATCCTAGATGAGTTATTTTTATCAGAGGAAGACTCTGTCCCTATCAACTTCTCATCCTCTCTTGAGGGAGGTTTTGAAGAATCTGAAGAGTGGGATTGCTGGAAGGCAATTAGCTCACTGTGAATAAAACAGACACAAAAGGCATCTTAAGTCCATTTTCACACATAGACTGTCAGCGCTTAGACTTAAAAATATATGAATGGGGCCAAAAAATAAATTGCTTTTCTTTTTTAAATAAAGATACTCTGGTTTGAGTAGATTATTATAGATTTAAACAGAATATCTGAGGGAAGATATAATAAATGAAGACCTTGTCTGTAGTAAAAGTTAAAACATAATTCTTAAAGGGTTAGCAATAGAATAAAAATTTCACTCAACCTTCACCCCTGCCCCCCAACCTCCCCCCGCCCACCCAAAACACAAAAATTCAAGAGACAGGATCATCCAAACGGGGGGAGGAAAACAAGCACAGTAAATAATTAAAGTTGTTGAGATGGGTTGGTCCTGCTCATCCATGGGACGCAACCAGCCAGGGCTGGGCCTTTGGTGCTGCACTAAAGGTGCAAGAGGCTTTTTCTTGTCATTAACCCCTTAACAATCCAGTATGACAGCCTCTTCCACAGTCCTGACTCTGCATTAGTTATCAGAAGTAACCTAGAGATGGTGTAAAGTGCAGGGGCAGGGGAGGTTGCTGGGAGGTTCTGTGCAAATTCTGTAACATTTTACAGGTGAGACTTGAACACCCACAGATCTGCTGCTGGTGTTCTTGGAACCAGTCCCCAGAAGGTATACAGGGCAGAACCTATGCTTTTGGTTTGAGAGACTGATTTTTGTTAGTGGTTTTTAAAAGTCTCTTCTGAGGGAAGCTCGTTGGCTCGTTGGTCACAGGTCCTCTGGTCAGCCTGGCTTAATGGCTAAAGGTATCCCTGGGAGCAACTGTGAGGCCCCCAGGCCTACGTGAGCACAGGCCAGCAGGAACTTTTTCCTTCATGGGCTTGTTATCAGACGTATCAACCACAAGAATGTGAATGCTCACAGATGATAAAGTCAGATGATAAACATGATAAGGAACAGTGAAGCCTACCTTTGGAAAAACTGAAAAACATCTCACCGACTTGGTCATGTATTGGTCACACAATGTACATGTTTCTACTGGCTGAACATGAAGTCACTTCAATTCTTTCAAGCCAGGGAGAGAAGAAAACCCTTCTCGTTGGAGAAAACCCTGAATGTATTTACTTAAATCTAGTTATTTATTTACATACAGAAGAACTAGGCCAGAGGTGTAGGGGTGTGAGAGGATTCACCAGAAAGTGAGGAGCAGAACAGACAGAGCTACTGAGGGGGACAGCAGGGAGAGAGGAGAGGTCTGCTGTACCTCTCCCTTGGTCAGTTCCCTGGTTGGCGATTGAACTCAGGCCACAGTGGTGATAGCCTCAGGAAATTCTGAATTTAAACTTGAATTTTTGTTATTATATTCAGTCTGTGACCACTGTGCTCTTAAAACTACCCAAATCGAGTTCTTCCCTTCTACACATTGAGTCCGGGAGTGAGGACCACACAGCTGGGCCCTGTTGGGATGGATGACCCTCTCAAGAAGAGAAGGTACAAACAGCTGACATTTAGTGTGACAACTGTATTTTTCAAATTTTGCAACTTACATAATTACTATCTGTATGATTTTTAAATTGCTCAGTCTTCTGAAAGGCCCCAAGAATAAACCAAATAATGTAAATACCAGAAAATCTAATCACAAAGTCGTATGAAAAGTCAATGTGATGATTAAAAGAAGACTCTCAATATAGAAACTCCATCCTCTTCTGTAAGATTGAAGAGCTAGGTTGGTTTTAAAAATAGCAGTCATCACTACAGTGCCACTCAGCCACAAGACTCAGCAATTCTGGACAATGAGCAGAAGAACGTAGCAAATGCTAATAGCTAATCTATTTTCTTCTCTTAAAATAACCAGTAACTTACCAATTTGCTAACTACAAAGATTCTTTCCCTTGCATGATTTTTTTTTTTAAGATTTATTTATTTATTTGTGCATACAGAACTGGGGTACAGGCCAGAGGCTCAGGGGCAGTGAGAGGCTTCACCAGAGACAGAGTGGGGAACAGAACAGGCAGATCGATGAAGTACACTGCTGAGGGGAGCAGCGGGCGGGTCAGGAGAGGACTGCCACACCATGTGGTCACCTCCCGGGCAGGCGGGAATCGAACTCATGCGGAAGCGGCTTTAGATTCTCAGTGCTGTGCTTTTACCCGCTGCGCCACCAGGGAGGACCTCCCTTGCATGATTTTAAAAAGCACAAAAGTCTGGGGAAATGTGGAGTGAACACAAAGGCAGGAGCAGCTGGCTATGATCTAAGCCTGGTGGCCTTGGATGAGGGCAGAGGGCATGTCCGCTTGGGGTCTAAGGCCAAGCTGCCCAGACACCCACAACAGCGTGTCCACCGAGCATGGGGTCCTGGGGTAAGAGGAATGTCCCAGAGCAGCATTCTACCTATAAAGTGAGCTGCCTGTTTGTTTTAATTAGAACATATTTGCTCAACTCAAGACAACTGGCAGCATGACAAAACCTTTGCCTCTGAAGTCGTCCCAGATGCGGTGTTTTCACTGGTGAATGTGGCCCCAATAAGCAGTGGTGTGATGCAGTGTGTAAACAGCTTGTCTACTTTTTAAAGTACCTGCCATTACCTTGCATCTACAACTGATTCACACATTTTGCCACACCTAATTTGGCTACTGAGTCTCAGCAGATGTCTGAGACCTGCCTTCTGTTTCTGGATTGTGGTGGACCCTGGGGTCTGAGCAGGGCCCAGGAAGGGTGCCTGTGTGGCAGGCACACTCACTCAAGGATTTGGTTGTGGAAAATTTTGACTTGTCTTAAAAAAAAAAAAAAAAACTTCCCTGGTTTTTATAAATGAAATCAAACGTGTTTATTGCAAATTTTTTTGAGATGAGAATAATTACTTTCAATCTGACCACGTTTTGTAAACACACATAGCTATGACCCTCCTTAACCCCTCCTTGGTACTTCAATTTAACAAAATTTGGCTTACTCCCTCAGAATTAAACCTGAAAATGCCATTATATTGTTATACTTTTTAAAATTTATTTTTACGGGCTGCATGAAATTCTGTT
The DNA here is from genome assembly GCF_000260355.1 of Condylura cristata. Taxonomy (NCBI): domain Eukaryota; kingdom Metazoa; phylum Chordata; class Mammalia; order Eulipotyphla; family Talpidae; genus Condylura; species Condylura cristata. The sequence goes on along the minus strand of NW_004567130.1, from coordinate 392,170 downwards.
CTTTGAATAGATAAATTACTAACTTGTCTATTCTCTTATGGCTAATCCTTTAGGTTGTTCCCTGATATTTCACAATTACAACTTTATGAATCAAAAATATGTGCAGGTGTGATTTATATAGGTGACACTGATATTCCCAGATAGCAGTCTGAACTGCAACAGAGTCAGTGTTAGGCAGTCATGTTAGTAGAAGGGTAGAAGTTCCTACCCCATCCCTGGTGCCCCCTACTTTACCCTTCTCCCTTCTCTCTCCTCCCTTAACCTCGGAGCCCTCAGGATGTTTATTAGTGCCCACCAGTTTCTGAAAGTGTTTTCCAGTAAACAGCTTGTCTTAAACACCACTCATTTACAAACACTGCTTCCCATCTAACAAGAAGTTGTGACAGGCAGCTGTGCCAGGCAGCTGTGCCAGGCAGATGTGGCTATTGCAGGACCATCTAGTTGAAGCCCCGCAGGCAGCCTCCCAGGGGGCCTGCAGCCTGGAACATTACTGACCTTGTCGAGTTGTATTTTGTTCCACTGCCACTTCCTGAACAAGTGCACACAGATTTGTGGCGAACAATTCTTTGCATCTTAGGAGGTTTGAAGAGATTCATCCATTCCACGTCTGACATGTGGCCCGGGGCCTCGATGATGAAGTTACTGGGGTGGCAGCACTTGGCGTCACACGTTTCGATTTCACCCAGACTCGCTTCATTTTTCTGGTAACAGGAGACTCCGGGGCTCTCCATGTTGTCCTGACATTCAACATCGAGCTTCTCTGGCTGTTTCGAACCTGAGTAGTTGGCCAGGCCCAGGTAAACGCTGACGTCGTGCCACTGCTTCTCATCAGGTAAAGACGACTCTGACTTTGTGTGGGTCGTGTACAATGCACTCTTGCTTTTGGGCTGAACCTCGAGTTTCCCCCCCTGCCACCATGGCTTTTGCTTCTCCGCTAAGTCTTTCGTAAGCAGAGATGAGATGGCAAGTGTACTTTTTTCCCCGAATGAATTATTTACCTGTAGTTTCTTCTCTTTGCATATATCACAAGAACTCTTATTATTGCTCCTATTTTGCTGACTCAACATGGTTTCAAATTTTTGGTCTTTAACCAGTGACTTCTGATTTTTCTCCCTCTTAATATCGACTTTTGGGTGGATATTTTCCAGGTCTGATAAACACATGTCTCTGCTACTGTGGCAGGACAAAAAACAGAAGTTAAAAGATACTCATACTGTGATCCTAGATACTTCGTCCAAACCTCGTTAGACAAGTCACATCCTGGTGAGACCCACTTAACTAGAACAAAACAGAAGGCATTAGATTTACTCTTTCCTAGGGCCTGCCTCCATAAGTCCCTACCACATGCCCAGTCACTGCCCTCCTGACCAGACTCCCACTGGACTCCTTGGTCTTCAGTGTAATTTACTGCACACGTTTCCAACTAACTGCCTCGCCAGTTTCCTATGACGATGATGTGCGCCCTAACTGGGCGAGGGCAGGCCTCATCATCTCAGCAGACTTGAGAGCCAACATGCAAGGCACCAGGGCCTCTGGCACTGATGCCGCCCTCAGCGCCTCAAGTATTTTCTGACAGAGAGAACTCTTCCTCTTCCCAAGGGAAGTGAAGCAGAAGTGAGGGCTGGTGAGATCCAGGCCCTGAGATGGATGAGCAGGTGCCTGTGTGTCTACCCCCGCACCAACGGCGCTTTCTGCTGGGCATTTCTGGAGCTACATGTTGAAAGCTGAGCTAAAGCAAAATGATGCAATAAAAATTACCGCATACAGTGAAGTGTTTTTGATAAAGTGTGCTCAGGCCTTCTCATCTGTATGCTGATCCCTCAGAAAGATAACTGTCCTCCAACTCCCACAATGAGATAAGCAATTCCCCATCGGAAGTAATAACCACCCATTTAGCCCAGGAGCCTCCTTGGGGTTCTGCCCGCAGGGCATATGAGTTGATTTTATTTTTTTTTTTGCAGCAGCAACACCTGGAACACAGCAGCAGCCTCAGAAGAGCAGTGGTGCAGAACAGCAGTGTGGCTGAACCGTACATTGTCTGCAGCCATTGAGCTGTAGCTCCTGCCACCCACTCCTGCGGCTACTGAAGGCCAAGACCTACATGGGGGGTGCGAGACATCTGAAGCCTCTGAGGGAATGTGCAGTAGTGGGGGTGAATCCCTAGTTCCTGCCCTTAGAGAAGCAGAATTTAACTGCAGAACAGTTAAGAGGGCTGTTAAATTAAAACAGTCCTCATCTATTTATACTTTAATTTTACAGAAACCAATCTAATTCACATAGGGCTTTTACAGGTGAGGAGAGCTGTCACATACTATAAAGTAATGAAGGTCAGAGTGGAGTCTCCCTGGGGGAGCTAAAAGTCCACTGTTCTGTGGTGCAAGTGCCATGCCCTGTGTGTGTCACCCCTCTGGTCCTCTTCCAGGGCCACAAACCCTGTTATGTGCTGAATGACTGAGTCACCCCTTCATTGATCATTAAATGATGATTATGGTGACTTCCCTGATGGTGCAATGGGTTAAAGTACACCACCCTGAAGCTATCCGCAGCTGCTTCAGCACCAGTTTGATGCCTGGCCAGGGAGGTGACCCACATGGCAAGGCAGACCTCTCTTGTCTTGCCCACTGATCCCCTTAGTGAGTGGTATACTTCAATCTGCCTATTCTGTTCCCCACTCTGTCTCTGGTGAATCCTCTCACCATCCCCAACACCTTTGACCTGTACCCAAGTTCAGTATGCATAAATAAATAAATCTTTAAAATAAAAAGCAAAAAACAATGATCATTAAATGATTGTAACGAAATGACTAAATTCGGGTCATGCCTAAAGTTCTAAAATCAGGTCTTAGAACTACAACCCAGGGTTATAATAATTATTAGTACACATATACTCATTCCCTCCTGTACTGGGAAGAGTAGCAGGCACTGGCCACAGTAATTAATAAATATTGACAGAATGATGGGATAAAATACAAAATGGTATTATCAGCATCTCACTGAGATTACCTGGATTCCAAGGCCTTTGATCCTTCCACCTTTGAGTCATAGATCTGTATTAATTCTTGAGAATTTTCCATGTTGAAATTTAGAAACTGCAGATCGCTCTGTTGCTTTACATAAATCTGCACAGACATCAGTCAATGAATATAATGTGAACAACACACTAAACCAAGCCAACAGCTCGGCCTTTTCAAAAGCTAAGAAGCCAGGTCTGCTTGTAACCAGAGAAATGGGTTAAAGATGTTTGCTCTAATTTTTCTCATGTTAGTCCCAATGCCTGTTAATTTAACTAGTCTGTTAGCTTTAACTAACATAATCAAGACCCCATCTGTAATGCTCACTCTGACATACATGACTATTGTAGTTAGGATGCCACAAGCAGCACAAACAAAAGAGGGCAAATCCTCTTCCTAATCTGATGTTTGTTGATAAACAGCCTTAGAAGGATACTTGGGACATACCTGTCTCAGGTTATGCAGTTCTGCGTTGGTGCGTTCTTGCTTTGACTTTGCAATATCAAGTAACTCATCTTTCCTTTTTTCTCTCTCTGCTATTTAAGAACAGATGTCATTAAAATATTTTTCATAAACTATATCAATTCAAACCTCTTCATTTCCAACAATTTATAACAATTACCCCTCTCCCCCCGATCCCTGAATTTAAAAATTGCAAAATGGACTCTGGGAGAAGCTTTAGTCTGTAAATCTGACTAGGTCTGGTCCTTCAACAAATGGAAATCTTTCACAGTATAATTAATGTGAAGTCAAAAAAAGGACTCAAACTCGCATCAACTCTACGGTCACATTAGTGTGACCAGAGTATTAAATTATTTTTGGTGGGAGAATTAATGACAATTATTTTTCTTGCTTTTTTGGGGGGTGGAGGGTGATGATTTCTAAATCTCTAAAAGGAAAACCTATTACTTGAATTTCAAAAGTTTTTGACATTACATGGGCAACTTATGAATGCATTCTCATTGTGAAAGCCCAAATATATTACCTTTAGCAACAGAAAAAATAATAACATTACATGGGACAGGATATCACTATTTTGACCAGAATGCAAGTCAGTTTGCCATGACCTCACAGTCAGGCCCTTGTGGGGTATCCTGTGTCCAAAGGAAGGAGGTGTACCTAGGACACGTCTCCACTGATAGCCAAACTGTATGTCCGTCTTAATCAAAGCCCAGTTTTCTTTTAAGATTTTCTATTACTTGGAAAGTCTTTTCACATGGTTGAGAATTAAAATGCAGAATTTTCTATAACATACATAATTACACTTCCAATTTCTTAGTGCAGAATGGACAGGACAGGGAGGTTTTTTCTTTTTTTAATCTTCATTCCTTTAGAGAGACCAAAAGCATTTTGTGCAAACATGGACACTGGTATTACTAGAATTGGAGTACAGGAGATCAAGCTTCTCAAAGCAATGTGAGAACTTAAGAACTGAGAGCCCACAGAAAGGAAAGAGCCTTGTACAGGGACTTGCACCAGAAAAGAATACCAATAATACAAGAACTAATTTGATTTACATAGAAGAGATATGTCAACAATAAATATGCCACTTAAAAAAATCAATATCAGAGATTCAAGCTAAAAGTATAAAATGATCCTCTAACTACATGAATCAATTCTAAGTAAATCTGATGCAGTTGAAATAAAAATTGCCCCTCTGTTTATGGTCTTTTCATAAAACCCCTTTTTCATGTGTCCTTTTTTTTTTTTTTAAAAGATTTATTTATTTGTACATACAGAACTGGGGTACAGGCCAGAGGCTCAGGGGTGGCGAGAGGTTTCACCAGAGACAGAGCGGGGAGCAGAACAGGCAGATCGACAAAGTACACTGCTGAGGGGAGCAGCAGGCAGGTCAGGAGAGGTCTGCCAAGCCATATGGTCGCTTCCGGGGCAGGCGGGAATCGAACTCATGAGGAAGTGGCTTTAGCTTCTCAGTACTGTGCTTTAACCCGCTGCGCCACCAGGGAGGGCCTCATGCGTCCTTTTTTTCATAGACAAAATGCTTGTTAACACTTCACAACTGGGACATCCCAAGAAGTGTTCCAGGGCACATACGTGTGAAGCTCTACAGTGTGTGGGCCCCAGGGGGTCGGGGAGGGTGGAGAGAAGAGGGGGGTGCAGAGCTGCCCGCCTCCATGTAGCTTCTTACTTTAAAGGGGACCCTTGTGCACAGAAGAAAGAGGAGCACAGGGACAGCTACAGTGCCAGGTTTAAGCCACTGTCTGCTATTCGGTGCCAGGGTTCTTTGCATTCGTGAGTGGACATTGCCACGGAAGCACACCAATATAGTTGGCTTGCATTATTTATGTGAATTCAGTCCATGCACAGAAGAGACAATGAGAAAGGAAAGGCAACTACGCCACCCAGAGTGCAGAGATACATGTTTTGGAAACAGCATAGCCCGAACAAAAGCCAATTGCTTTAGACCTGGCCCTCCAGAGTGACAGCCCGGGGGAGCTGGCGGGGAGGTGGGAGGTGGGGCGGGTAGACGAGGTCCTCTGACATTGGAACAACTGACTGTTGGGAAAGAGGCAATTCATAGTGCATTTCCCCAAAACAGATACTTTTCTAGGTGGCCATACCTGTGAGATCAAAGTGGAGAGTTTGCCCATTGTCACAGAAAACAAAGAGGCATTGAGCCTCAAGAAAGGCAGCTCAAGAAAGACAGCAGGCCATCAAGGACCCCACCAGGTTCCAGCCAGGCTCTGCCCATCTAGCCTAGGCAAGGGGGCCTGGGCAAAAGGCCCAAGGGTCTGAAGCCTCAGGTGACTCAAGCACTGGAAGGTCAGGGCCACAAAGATGAAAACTGGCATCATCACTTCACTGGCAAACTTCTTACCACCAATATGAACAGACACATGGGCCCAGGCCCTAAGCCTGCATGAAGAATCTTGAACAAGAGGAAAACAATTTTGAACATAAAAGCCCGTTTTTTATAACATCTTCCAATTTCAAATAGAAAGTGTTAACTTTCAGCCACATTGGCTTGACAGCATGTGATCCAGCCAGCCATCAAGACTTCTAAAATGACTTTTTACCTTGACTTATTTTTATAATTTAAACATAAAAAAACTGTTGAGACAGTGATATGAGATTGTGTTTCAGCAGAAAAGATGTGTTAAGAAATGATAAATTATTTCACAAAGTGGATTTATTGTATCAGCTAGCACATTCCATGTACCTTACCTAGTAACACATTAATAGGCCTATGAGTAAAAATGAGGGGCCACAAAACAGGCGCCGTTAAACAGCTTGTAAACTTCGCTGCTCCCTTCACATCACAGCATTTGTTGGCTCCTGAGTCCTCCATAGCCTATGAGTTTCTTAGCAACCAGCAGCATGCCTGGCATATAATGTTGATTCAAGATTGCTGGAGTTCAAATGTAAGGCTACAAATAAGCCCTGTCCTTAGTAAGAGATGGCATTAGACTTACTAGTCCCAGAACTAGAGGAGAGAGTGGCCCCTAGTGGTAGACAATAGCATTTCCCCCAAATCCTTAATTATTTGTATTTACGAACATTCTAACTGAAGAAATTTAACACAATACTGCAGTTTCCCATTCAAGGAAGGGAAAGTTCTCTCCTGGAAAAAGGGCACTAATGGTGCCCCACGTCGGTGCTAATTTAGTGCTCTCTGGGACTCTACCTCCAACTCTATGAAACTCCATGAACGGGCAATGAAATCCTGGCTAGCTGGGAGAAAGGCAAGACATAAACAAGTGATTCTCACTGGGAAGTGGAGAAAGGAAAGATTTCACTAGCAGAAACTTGGACACACAAATGTGGCCAGAGATAGAGCTTGGGGGGACAAGGCTGGGGAAGAGGATGTTTGTCCCTGCTTATCAGGAGGGGGCCTGAGGTAAATATTACAACACAATATTTCCTCCCCCACATTATCACTCACAACGAAACACAGGGTGGTATTTTTCAATTGCAGTAATTAAAAGGTGGTCTACTCGCAAATCTGGAAACATACTGAATCCCAGTCTTCGTCCAGTGTTTGCAAAACTACAAGCGCTCCCCTAACCTTAACTCACTACACCCTCTCTTCATAGGTTTCGAGCTGCAGGGAGCTATGCTGGGGAGAAGTGTAGCCCCCACCCAGCCTGGCCCAGCCCTCTAAGGCGGTGAGAGAAAAACCAACTGCTGTTCTGGGATTATCTACACATAGTTATTTAATCAATAAAATTGTCTATTTTTACCAGTAAAAACCAATTCATCGTGTAGGCAACTTTTCTCTTGCTTGAGGCGAATGATCTCTTCTCGCTGGTCATTATTTTCTGTTGTTTTCTCATTTAGATCCTCTTGGCAAATAGAAGGGGGAAAAATCCTCAAATAAATAGCAGTTGCTGGGAGAGCACACTCTGAATACCCGTGTCCCCAGTCTCCTCCCAAGACCAAGGAAGTATTGTTGGGCAGGCAGGCCCCACAGCCAACATGGTGTTCACTGAGCCCCTGGCAACGACCCCTGCATGGCAGCACTGTCTCTGGTCTGATTGGCCTCCCGTCACAGCCCGCTGCCCACACAGCATGACCTCTGAATAGCAGAAGTCTGCTCCTGTCACGCTGCAGCGAACGCCTCCCACCACCAGCACAGAGAGACCCAGACTCATTGCCATCAGCCAGCTGCTTTGGCTCTGCCTGTCATTCCTTCTTTCCTGCTGATCCGGAAGCATGTCCAAGCTTCAAAACCCACCCAGGACTTTTGCGTTGCTGTCCCATATGCCCGCAACATTCTTGGCCCAGAGCTTCAGGCCACCAGTTCTTCCCACCATTCAAGACCCAGCTCCGATGTGAACTTTTCTAAGATACAGTCCCAGGCCACCCACACTCTGCCTCTACTTGCCTCGCTCTCCAGCCTACTAGCCCTAAATACTTAATTTGTAAAATACAACATACATGTTAATAAAAGACTTCTTAAATAGGTTTGCACACGGGTTCAATAAACATTTATTGAAACCCACAATGCACCCTGGTGCTCTGAGATCACCCGTAGATTACAGAAGATGGTCTGTCCCGCTCTTGAGGGGTGTGACTAGGGTTGAAGCTGAAGCTACAAATGGAGACAAGCTCTATGATCTTCCATATACTGTACAGCCTAAGAACAAGAGTTTGGGGTGCTGAGTCTCTTAAACTAAATCAACCACGATCACAGTTACAGAATCCCTTAGCTGTAAGGAATGCAAAAGGGTGTTTAGTCTTTGGAATCTTCTCCAAAGACACCTCACTTTACACATCCAACAATAGCAGTCACTGCCTCACCAGACACTCACTGTGGACAGAGGGGCAGTGCCTGCCCTCCATGGCTTTGTCACTGTCTCCGAGGTCACCTGCTCCATGTGGTGGCCTTCCTGTCCAATGCAATGATGCTCCCCCACCTGGCAGTTTAGTTGCCCCACAGTGGGAACAGGTCATAGAAGGCGGACCTCTGCTGACAAATCTAAATGCTCCTTTCCCCAGAGCCCCACGCACACATACAGCAGCAACCTACTCAGCGTGTCCAGCCTTCACTTCCTCCTGAAGCTGTGGGTAACACTGCTCAGCAAGACTCAGTTATGGAGCTGCTGTGAGGACAGGAAGGAAGGAAAAGAACCCACAAGGAATTTTCAAAACCAAAACACAGCCCCAAACCACTGCAGTAGCCTATGTTGTCAGCAGCAATCCCTTCCCTTCCCCATGACGTCTGCAATTGCTCCTGCAACGGGCAGGGTGACGTGTGGCTACTGCTAAACTGGGTGCAGCCCTGGTGAGGGAAAGGAGACTGTACATGGGTGCAAGCCCAGCCTTTAGGAGTCCCCTGTCCTACATTTCTGTTTCTCTTAAGCCTCTACCTTTCCCATGGGTAGACATGCCTGGCTTCTCAGTGAGGGGAAGATGCGACTCATGAAGTGGAGCTGCCCACATGAGTGACTGGGCCCCCAAGATCTCCCAATTCCCACCTGACCTCCAGATCCATGAGATTAAGAAACATGGCTGAGTCATTGCCACGTAGCTTACATCACCCACACCAATGGGCACAGCTGCCCAATGAAGGCGGGCCTGCTGAGTAAAGAGGACACAGCTTACAGCCACATGGATGACATGACTGAAGCCACACAGACCCACTATCGGCCCCAAGAGGGACACCCCAGGGAGAAATATAGCTCGGGCGGAGGGCTCTGGCCTGTGCCCCATCCTCACCTTTCAATTTACTGACTTCGATTTTAAGGGCTTTCAGTTTCTGCTTGTAATCCTGCTTTTCTTTCACAATACAAGTCTCAACCATCTTGGCGTCACGCAAGGCATGCTCCAGCAGCTTAAATTTGCCTGAGCAGTCTGAGATGTGATTGACTGCCTCAATGATATCTTTGTCCTAAAAGCCAAATTTGAAAAGTTACACAGAGCTTTTAAACTCCCACCAATCAACGTGAAGATCTCACACGTACTGAGATCTCAAAATCATTCAACACAATCCAAATGTGTTGGTAATCGACACATTTACCTCTGTGTCCAGCAATAGCCAAGTCAGCAGCTGCTGCCCACATTCACCCAACCAGCCAGATAGAGAGAGACTGAGCCTGCTGGCCCTGAGTCCCAGGCCCCGACTACCACCCCTTCCTGTCTCAGTGGTTAGGAGCCAAATGATTCCATTACCTGAGAAACCACAGTGACAACAGGTGGGGTGGCAGCCCCTAGGTGGGTTTTCACTCTTTGGGTCAAAGATAAATCCCCAGGACCCCCACTTTATCATCTTCTCAGCTTGTGAAAAAGGATAGGCTCTAAGACATCATCCCACATCTATTCAGATCAGAACCTCTTGTTGTGAGGTGGTTGATTTAATTACAAAGTGTCTGCTTTAGGGGGCTTCCCTGGTGGTGCAAGGGGTGAAGCACAGCACTGTAAAGCTATCCACAGTCACTGCAGCACAAGTTCAATACCCAGCCAGGGAGGTGACCCACATGGAGCAGCAGACCTCTCCTGTCTCTCCTGCTGCTCCCCTCAGCAGTGTATTTCAGTCAATTTGTCTGTTCTGCTCCCAACTCTGTCTCTGGTGAATCCTCTCCCCTACCCCCTTGTACGCGTAAATAAATAAATCTTTTTTTAAAAAAAGTGTCTGCTTTAAATAGCAATTAAGAAAAACCTAAAGTGTGAAAATATTAAGTAAAAGTTCCTCCCCACATGCTCCTGGAACGGCACCATGAACAAGTCCCCCGACTCACAGACAAGGTTTTCTGCTGTATCATCAGATACTTGCTCTGAAGCCTTCCCATCTGCACAGACTACCACGAGACTAGGGAAAAAAAGGGCTGGGACACTAAAGATGGGGGACTCTGTGCAGACTCCTACTTTCTCCTTTGGTAAGTATGTCCCAGAAGGAACTGCCTTGTAGGGAAGGTCATTCTCATCAGAATTCCAACTCTGGCTCTATGAATGCAAGTCCTCTTCCCTGAGCCACCATCTGAACGTAGGGACACCAGTTACTGCCTACTAAAGACAGGGTCATCAACCTTAACACGTCCTCTCTAATTTTTTTTTAAATAATAGTTTATTTTTACATCATTTTGTGCCTTTTTCCATCTCAGTTGTAATCCCCGTGGGCTTCCCATCACCAAATCACCCGTTCCTCTAATTTTTTTTTTTAAAGATTTACTTATTCATGCAGAACTGGGGTACAGGCCAGAGATGCGGAGGGTGAAAGGACTCACCAGACAGAGTGGGGAGCAGAACAGGCAGGTCGACGAAGTACACTGCTGAGGGGAGCAGCGGGCGGGCCAGGAGAGATCTGCAGCGTGAGGTCTGCAGCGCCACGTGGATCTCCTCTGGGGCAGGCAGGGATTGAACTCATGCGGAAGTAGCTTAAGCTTCTTAGTGCTGTGCTTTAACCCACTGTGCCACCAGGGAAGGCCCTCGTTCTTCTAATTTTTAAGGAAGCTTTTCCCTTATCACTTCAGAACACTGAGGTTTTCACATCCTCTTGGACCACTGGTTAAACACAAGTGCTGTGAGGTGGGAAGGGAGGGTCTAGTCACCCTCATCACATGTTCAAGGCTGCCCACTGCCAGGCCACTAGTTTTTCCTCTCCTGTTCTGATTAAAGCCCAAAACATTAAAAAGCAACCTGATTGCCAATAACTTTATGAGACCTGGTGGAAGTTAACTGAGGCAGGATTGGCCAAGAAATCAGCATTGGAAGCAGAGACCAAAGTGGAATCCTCCTCTCATCACTTTAAACATGGTGTTTCTCCCATTTCTAAAACAAGAATTGAAACAACACGGCCAACATTGGTGAATCTCCCTGTTTGAGTGACTGTAGGGCTCCCACAAGATTAGGAACATGGAAATCATACTTCCTAGGCTACAGGATGCCTGGCTTGAGATACTGTTATTGAGTTACCTTCAGCTTTATCATTGTGGTGAGAGCCTGTTCTCGAGCTTGTAATTGTCCTACCTGAGCAGAAAGTTCCACTAACGTGTTGCTGAGATTTTCGTTTCGCGCCTATAAGGGAACACATACAGCTTTTAGTGCCATGACCAGCCATAATCTCTGCTCAAATGTCTGCCCTTTCTTTCGCTGTTTGACCTTAGAGAGCTAAGTAAGCAACATCAAAAAGGAGGAAAAGTGTCTAATTCTCCATGAACTCCAGCACCCCCTCAATACGTAGCCTTGTCCTAATGAATTATTTTAGGTTAGTTTGTAATCATGTCTATTTCATTAGGCCTTTGTGTGCAATTTGGGTTGGCACAGATGCTAAAAAGCAGAGTAGTAAGAGTACAAAGGGTATCCCTTTGCTGACATAAAATAGCATTAGAGAACCTCTGTGTCAAAACCTATGCTGAAAGAATTTCATCCTGAGGTATTTTGCACTCATCAGGTTGTTTTTAAACCACAACTATATCTGATAAAATTATTGGACACATGTTGTGTTTATTGGTTGGGAAAAAAAGAATCATCAGGTTTTTAAAGAGCATCTTTTTTTGAAAAAGAAAAGTGGAGGCAATTCGAATGCATGATATTAAGGGAAACGAAGCCAATCTGAGAAACCTACAACCCTTTGGAAAGAACAAACTACAGAGGCTGTTTGGGGCTGCAGGGAGGGAAGGATTGTCAGGGCGTCAGGGTGACACAGCTGTCCCACACAATGTGGCAATGGTGCAGAGACGCTGCTTCAGCTCCCAGAGGCCATGCCATACCCAAGCGAGCCTCGTGAACACTGGACAGCAGCTGAGTGGCAGCTTGGACTAATAGAGGGCTCGAATGCAGCACAGCAGTGCGGGGTGTCTGTGGAGAGGGCTGTGTGCACGTACAGAGGCAGGGATACTGGGAAATCTCTGTACTTTCCATTCAATTTTGCTGTAAATCTAAAGTTGCTCTAAAAAATAGTTATTTTAAAATATATATATACACATATATATTTTCCTGCTGTAGACTGAACCACGTTGAAACCCTTACCTAACTGTGTGGCTGTGTTTGGAAGGGAGGCCTCTGAGGCACAATCAGGTTCATGTGAGTCATGAGATGGGCTCTCACAACAAAGACACCAGGGAGCTCGTCTGCTCTCTCATTCCTGTGCAAAGACATGCATTGCCAAGGGGGTAGCTGGGGACAGGTAAGGCTGATAGTGCACACCAGACACTCTGGTACCCCATCTCCAACTTTTAAACTCCAGAACTGTGTGGAGAGAAACTTGTGTTGCTGAAGCCCAGGCCTATGGTATTTTGTTAGGACAGCCTGAGCAAACTAGTACACTTCCATTTTTAAAATCCAACATACCAACTGATTCTAAAATATTTCTTATCTTATACAACAGTGATCTATAAAGGAGTAAAATAAAATTTACATTATCATTGTGAATTATTAAGGCCCATTCTATTACCAAGATCTCTACTGAATATTGTGAAACAAATCAAAGGCTGAGACAAACCAATCTGCTGGCTCTCCTTGTGCCCCTCATAAAGCATAAGCTTAGTTAGAATTGAAAAATCAGTTACAGATTTTATTCCCAAATATCTACTTAGTGTGTAGCTATTTATCACAGCATATAAGATAATCATTTAGAAATTAGAATTTGAAGCTACCAAAACTTTATATACTGATCTTAGAATCTAAGGAAGATTTTTTTTTAAAACAAACCACTGTTGATAAAATGGTGGGTACTACCATAATCAGTGGCCTGAGGGCCAGGGTGGTGTAAGGAAGCATGATCTTAAACGCCAGGCAGTTGCCCCAGTGTGAGGAAGACTGGAGCATGTTGATGGGTGGACGACAGATTTCCATGTACCACAGAGATGTTTTTCCACAGAAACACTTAAATCTCTTTTTTCAACTACCAAAATGCAAACAGTGTTTGGGTTGGTGAAGCTTAGCCAAAACTGAAAACCCACCTCCAGATCTTCGGAGAGCAGAGAAGAATGGGTTGCCTTTTGGACCATTTCCTGAAGCTGTAGCTGAGTCTTCTGCAGGGCCGTCTGGCACTCAATTTGATTAGATTCAAGGGTTTTTACCTTTTTTGTGAGTGACCTGATGATTTCAGTTCTTTTGTGTAGTTCACCTGAGGGAAAGTACTTGTCTGTGGTCAGAGCTGAAATTACAAATCCATGACCTTCAAAACTTGGTTAGAAAAGAAAAGGGTGCTAAGGAAAAGATTGCAGGCTATTTGCAAGATTGCTATGATTAAAAAAAGTGACCATCTTTAGGTCAAGTTCAAGGTTAAAGATCTGGGACTCAGTTTAAGAGAAACAGCTGCTCCTGAGCACTTTCGTCAGAGTCTAACTATAGATGACTTTCTTTCAGGTGCAGTCCTGATGCTCCATGCTCATTGATGCCCTATGCAGTGTGCCCTCCCGGCTTTTAAGTACTTTTTCTGCCCTATTTAATATTTTTTAGCATTTGGGTACATTTTATTTTATTTCATTTATTTTTAGGATTTATTTTTATTTATTTAGGCATACAATAGCTGGGGTGTAGGCTAGAGGTGCAGGGCTGAGATAATTCACCAGACAGAGTGAGGAGCAGAACAGGAAGAGCCACTGAAATATACTGCTGAGAGGAGCTGTGGGGAGACAGGAGAGGTCTGCTGCGCCATGTGGATCAGCTCCCTCTCTAGGGATGGAACTCAGGCCGCTGGTGATAATATAAGTTATTCTATGTTTTTATTTTATTTTATTTTTTTTAAAGATTTATTTATTTATTCGTACAGAACTGGGGTACAGGCCAGAGATGCAGAGGGTGAGAGGATTCACCAGAGACAGAGTGTAGTACAGAACAGGCAGATCGACGAAGCACACTGCTGAGGGGAGCAGTTGGTGGGTCAGAAGAGGTCTGCCGTGCCATGTGGTCACCTCTGGGGCAGGCGGGGATCGAACTCATGCGGAAGTGGCTTAAGCTTCTTTGTGCTGTGCTTTAGCCCGCTGCGCCACCAGGGAGGGCCCTATTCTATGTTTTTAATCAACCTTGACAACCCCTGGTGATGTAGTGGTTAAAGTCTCAGTTATCAATTATTGGCAGCACTGTGGCATTAGTTCAACCTCCTGCCAGGGAGCTGACCCACAGAGCACAGCAGACCTCTCCCATCTCACCTGCTGCTCTCCTTAGCAGTGTATTTCAGTGGATCCTTCTGTTCTGCTTCTCACTGTCTCTGCTGAATCTTCTCACCCCGGCATCTCTGCCTTACACCCCATTTCTTGTATGCATAAATAAAATCTTAACAAAAAGATTTACAACAATGTGTTTCAGGTGCACAACTCTGCTAATGCATGCTTTCACATCATGCTCACCATCACAACCCCACCTTAGTCCACTAGGTCCCCTCCCTGCCTTGGACTCCACTCCCGACCACTGACTTTTGAAAACTCCAGTTCTGTCATCAAATTTCAAGATTTTTTTTTTAAATCAGTTCTGTTGCTTTGCTCATTATAGCCCATCTAACAGAGAAATCACCTGGTATTCTGGTATTTGTCTTTCTCCTGACTAATTTGGCATAGCATTGGCCCCGCTTCTATCCATGCTGCTGCAACTGTCCTACTTTAAATGCATTTGTGTTTGACCATGGGTGATCCTAAAGCCCTGTCCTACAGATTGTAAGAGAGAATCGATGGCCACCATTCAGAGCACACTCAGCAGTCTAACCAAGCCACCTGAACACGTGGCTGACCTTCCAGTTTGCTGCATCGTTCTTCCAAAGTCAACACTTTCTGTCGATCCTCCTCCCAGGAGAGAAGCTGTCTCTGGTGCACAGCCACCATGTCGTTGAGCTCTTTATCACGGTCTTTCAGCTCCCCAATGAGCAGCTGCAGCTCCTTCCGCTGTTTCTCAATAGTGGAAATCTCAGCATCCGACCCGGTGTTCTGAACATAAGTGATTTAATATCAAAATAAAATGAACCGATAATATTTATCAGCCAAAGCATATTCCCAAATAGTCTTCCAATTCTAGGTTCTATTCACTATCAACAACAGCATCAAACTCATATGCATTTAAACTAGTTAAAACTAACTGTGCATTCTACTTCTATGGTTGCACCACAATCTTTTAAAAAAATTTTAAAAAGTTGATGTATTTATGCATAGAAGAACTGGGGTGTAGGCCAGAGATTGGGGGGCAGGGAGTGAGAGGATTCACCAGAGAGAGTGGGGAGCAGAGCAGGCAGATCTACTAAAATACACTGCTGAGGGGAGCAGTGAAGAGACAGAGAGGTCTGCTGTGCCATGCCGGTCAGCTCCCTGGCACCATGTCAGTCTGCTCCTTGGCTAAGTATCAAACTCTGTGGTGCAGTGGCTGCAGACAGCATCAGAGTGCTGAGACTTAACCCCTGCACCACCAGGGAGGCCCCATACACACTCTTAAAAACTGGGATTGTTTTTCAAGCTTCTCTTGGCTAACCCATTTCTGTTAACTCTCTCCTTATACACTTTGACTTGTTGCCCTAGCAGTTCTTTTTTTATTACAAAAGTTTATTTTTACAACCTAGCAGTTCTTTTAAAGAAAATGTGGTAGGCATGGTGTGAGAGCATGCTTTAGCAGAGTTGTGAGCCTGTACCCCTGAAACAGTGTTGTAAGTCAGTTTTTTTTTTTATACTTTCAAACATAATCATTTTCATACACCTTACCCATGCACACTCTTGTGATCAAGGACACAATATCCTTCAGCTTCAATATCAGGATGCCATATAAAAACCAATTTTGTAAGAAGTTTTTTCAAACATAAAAGAAACCATGCAGTAACCCTCATCTCAGTGTGAGGCACTATCAAGACTTTTTGCCACATTTCAATTTTCCTTTTCATTGTTGATCAAAAATGTTATCCTTACAGAGCCTCCCTGGTGGTGCAGGGGTTAAGTCTCAGCATTATGACGCTATGGGCAGCCACTGCAGCACAAGTTTGATCCTGAGCCATGGAGCTGACCCACATGGCATAGCGGACCTCTCCTGTCTTACCTGCTGCTCCCCTCAGTAGATCCGCCTGTTCTGCTCCCATTTAGTCTCTGGTTAATCCTCTCACCCACCGCACCTGTGGCCTGTACCTCAGAGCTTCTACGAAAAAATACATAAAATCCAGCTTATCTAGTGGTGCAAGGGGTTAAGCACTGTAGCTATTGGCAACCACTGCAGTACCACAAGTTCAATCCCTAGCCAGGGAGGTGACCCACATGGTGCAGCGGACCTCTCCTGTCCCAGCTGCTACTTCCCTCAGTGTATTTCAGTACACCTGCCTGTTCTGTTCCCTACTCTGTCTCTGGTGAGTCCTCTCACCCTCCACACTTCTGGCCCAGTTCTTGTATGAATAAACAAATCTTTAAAAAAATATTATCCTTTCATATGTCAGTATACAGCTCTGGAAAGGCTCATGAGCATTTGCCCTTTTCCTACTTATAAGAAGACTGTATCTACTCCTTTCCAGCAGATACCATTTTGTAGTTCTTGTATGGTGAGATCATGCAGACTTCAATGTGAATCCAGAATCTGCCACTTAGCAGCTCGAAATCTTGGACATTACTCTAGCCCTTAGTTTCTTCAGCTGTAAAATGGCCCAACAGTACTTATCCCCCAACAGCACTTATCTCCTTATAGATGAAACACTTCAGCAAATCTGGCACATAGTAAGTGCCAGTTAACCAAGGTCACACAACACATTTCAACTTGTGGTACTGTCTTCAGTGATAAAATAAAGAACTTTTTATGAATTTTGTTTTCCTTCCTTTTTGTCCCACATCACCATGGGGTTGCTTGGTAGCTTCCATTTTCCCAGCTTCTTGATGTCACCCAAGGAAGGCATGAAGAAAGCAGCCAGAAAGTCGGTCAGGAAAGACAAAAGGCCCAGCGCACAAATCCAGGGATAAGGCCAAAAAGATGGGTGCAAAGGAAAAGTTGGGACCAAGTCAAGACCTACTCTTCTATGACAAAGACATACATGACAAATTCTGGAAGGATTTCCCCAGCTCAAGGCTGCCAAGCTAGTTGTTGGGTCAGATAGCCTGGAGGCTGGTGATCCCTTGGCAGGGAGTTCTGCACCAGGAGTTCCTCACCAAAGAGCTCATTACACTGGACACAAAGCCAAGGCACAGAGCTCAAGTCTCTTACACCAAGAACATTTGAGGGTAGGGCACCCCAGCTGTGGACAAAGATGCAACCCCAGGCCTTCCCTCTGTATATTTTGAAAAATAAAACTTTGCTAAATAAATGTTTTAAAGAATTCTATCTTTAAGACTATCAAGATCACCAGACGTCCAATTAGGTGCTTACTGCTTTCTAAAACATAAGCTTTGCAAATAATGACAATGAATTATAAGTTACTTACTAGAAACTAAATACAACAAGTGGGAGTGGGAGCCAAAGGCTCTCAGGTCACAAGACTTAAATTTCTGCCCTTGATTTGTAAGTCTTTCCTTCTACAAATATTTACTGAATGCCTAGGAGTGGGCATGTAGCAAAGAGCAGCCAGATTGGGAGAAGCCTAGCCTCTGACAGCACTGGAAACCTGTACCAGATAGACAACTTCATGTCCTCTGGGTGATGGAGGCTGAGAGCAGAGTTTAGGATGGAGCTTCACAAGGCAAGCAACTAAGGAGGGGCAGAACCAATGCTTGGCAAAACTGGCAGTGGAAAATATCCTTAGGCACAAACCAGAGGTGGGGACATGGAGAACTGTCTGGATTACAAATAACACTAGTCCTTACAACTCACCTTAGAAGCTACAGATTCCACAACGGACAAAATTCCACAAAGGAATGAATCCCCCCCAAAGAATACTACATAAGGGTACCCCTTGCTCTAGCAAAAAACGCAGCTCCCTGCCCGCCTGTGTCTATGCATGTGTCTCTTTAGTTCTTTCTCTTTTTCCTAATAAACGTGTCTTTAAAACTCAGCCTTTGCCTGCTCATGTCTATGCAGTTGTCTTTGTCCTTAGTAAACTCGCGGTGTGCTGCCAAATGGGACACTCCAGCCAAGCTTTTGTCAGCAGGAACCCAAGGACCCCAGCCACTCGCTGAAGCTCATTCATATCATCCCATTCCCATGCGCAGATGCAAACCACCGCAAGCAGCGGTGCCAATATTCGGGGACAGTTACCAGTCTCATACCCCACAGGGCGGCCCGCGGAGGTGCCGGGCGGGAAGCCAGGTGGCGGCGGAAGAGCTGTCCGAAAGGCCCAAGTGGGAAAACGGGGCCTGGCGCCTGCCCCGGGGACGCAGGGGGCTGAGAGGACTCCACGTCCTTATGAAGCCTAGGGGACCGGCGGGCCGGCCCCGCTCGCCCCTCGCGGGCCCATCTGAAGATGAAACCGCCCCTTCAGCCCTGGCTGCGAGGTCTCGTTGCTCCCGTTGCTCCCCGCGCGGCGCTCACCTGGCGCCCCACGGCAAGGAAGGCCGCCGAGGGATTCATGGGTGTTTCCCCCGCACCCCGACAAAGTCGCGGCGGGCAGTGTCACCTTCCACAGGCCATAGGGGCCTGCCCGGAGCGGCGGGGCG
>NW_004567130.1:371391-373056 GCF_000260355.1 Condylura cristata | reverse complement strand
CCCGCCCCGCCCCGCCCCGCCCCGCCCCGCTCCCTCCTGAGCCCAAAGCCGCGGAGGTGGCGGCCGCGGGGAGCTGAGGGTCAACCGGCCGGAACCTGGGGGCTCGTGGTAACTTGCATCTGGGAAAGAGAGGGAAGCTGATGTAAGCCTAGTGGCTGCTCCAGCCAAGTGTCACGGGCCAAAGGGGAAAAAAGGGCTTCTGGACTTAAGGATGAAAAGCCCTGAGAGCCTTGGCACGTTGTCGCACAGGATGCTGCGTCCTGCGTTGAAGCCAAGCCCTTTTCACGTGTTGTTCCGGTCACCTTTTATGCTTCATGAAGGATGAAAAAATACCAGGAAGCACACTTAATGCCCCCCGCCCCCACCCCGTATAATTCATAAAATGGCATTACTGGTAAGACAAATGACCAAGTGTCTTGTGGTACAACTTTCCTTTCGGTTGACTATGTCCAGGTGTTAGGAAGATAAATTGAACATGGGAAGAATATGAAAATAAAAATCTCTTGACGTTTTAAAGTGGGTGGCATTCCCTTCTTCAGACTCATGTTTAGAACCAACTAGACAATGTCTTAGAACTTAAAGTCAAGAAAGGAAATTCTGATTAGTTAAAAACAGTCTATCAGTAGATAACTATGCATTAAGTCTTGGCGGCGGAAAGTCATTTCTGAATTGAGGCGCTTTTTAGTTCATGTTTCTCAAATTTCACCATAGCAAGACTTCTCACTTTTCCACAAAGCTCTACTGGGCCATTCGTCACCAGGCAACCACATGCCCCTCACTCACTGTAAAAGTGTGTGGACAGAGTACGAAATTTGACTCATGATGGTCAGCAAGTACTAATTGCTTATTGCTTGATGTCCAACGTGAGAGGACTGACTAGGTGGGGAAAAGAAAATCTCAATATTTAAAATTTACTCTCAGGTTTTAACAGAAAAAAATCCACAAAGATGATAAAACTTTAAGTGACATAAAGTGATATCTTACAAAAGTTGTAAGAACTATACTGCATCTGATTTACACTCAGTCTAATCCAAGCTGAAGAATTAAACTTTCATTCTGGTACCCTAATTTCTCAGTGAATGCAATAAACAACAAAGACAGGATCTTAAAGGTAGAATTCATCATTGAAGTAGTTATTTAAGTAAGTAATTTAAGTAGTTTTAAGTAATTTTTCTTAAAACTAAATGCTAGTATGCTAACATGGGTTGTATCTTAAACAATAGGTGACTTAGGCTTTTGTGTGGCAACTACAATCACTTTTGGTTTATTTTTTTACTCCAGTGTATAAAATACTACATGTCAAAACTGTGGAGTTGCCCTTGAATGACAAAAATTTAAACTGTGCAGGCCCACTGACACCAATTTTCGGGTAAACAGAGGCTATAAACTTAGAGTATCCATACAGCAGTCTTTTGGATGTATTTTCTCATCCCTATGCTTTTCTTTTTTTTTTTTTTTACTATTTTTTTTGAGGTGTTAGGATTTTTTTTTTTATTGCAAAGTTTATTTTTACATCATTTTGCACATTTTTTTTTCCATCTCGATTGTAATCCCAGCGGGTTTCCCATCACCAAATCACCCCGTGCCACCACCATAGTCCCGCCCCCCCTCGCCCCCCCGTTTTTGATCCCATTCCCCACTCCACCCCCACAGAATGTCTCTGGT
>NW_004567130.1:331448-355750 GCF_000260355.1 Condylura cristata | reverse complement strand
ATGGCGTGGCAGACCTCTCCTGACACGCCCGCTGCTCCCCTCAGCAGTGTACTTCGTGGATCTGCCTGTTCTGCTCCCCGCTCTGTCTCTGGTGAATCCTATCACCCTCCACATCTCTGGCCTGTACCCCAATTCTGTATGAATAAAAAAATAAATCTTAAAAAAATATATATAAAAATTTTCTACTGGTGGGGGGGAAGTACAGTACATGCCCCAAATCCATTGTTCAAGGGGACAGCTGTCTTGCCATATGTAGTTGCAGGCTTAATCAGGCAAATCTCTTATATTGTGTGATAAAGCTGAGGGTATTTTGATAAAAACACTACACAGGGAAGCCATTTATGTAATATATAATGAGATTGTAACAGGTACAGGTTACATAGACTCGGCCCCTGCTCCAGATACTGGAACTACAAATCCCATCAATAACAAGCAGCATGCTGGGACATGAGGGTGGAGCTGAGCAGCCAGGTTGGGATAAAAGCGGACATGTGGGTTCCAGGGGTCTCTTGGCCTGGTGGTTTGCAGCTGGTGGTTTGGCTCTCGGTTTTCAGCGTGCCGGTGGAGTCTGTCAGCAGAACTGGTAGGACATTCTAGTTAACTTGTATTTCTCTCCCTCTTTCCCTGGGTGTCCTTTACCGTTCTCCTTGTAAATAAATCCATTATCGAACCCTTTTGCTGTGTGTCGGAGACCAGCTCCAACTTTTGAGGTGTCTGGAGGCAACACAGGCAGGACCCTAAGATGGGAAGGCGTTGGCTTGCGGAGATTCCAAGAGGGGGAGAGGAGCGGGTGCGAGGAAGACAAGGGAGTCGGAGTTGGGTGCAAATCTTCCTGCTCTGCCTTAAGCAGAGGTTTATTTTATACATTTCCAGCAGGCAGGGGGATGGCATTAGCATACGAAAGGGGTTAAGATCACAATTACCTTTTTTCTAAGAAAATGGTCTGGGGTCGCAGGAAGAGGAAGTGTCTTGCTAATCAAGAAACTCACTAAAAGGTTTTAAGTAAGTTTCCTACTTTGAAGAAACTTGCTAAAAGGTTTGAAGTAAGTTTCCTTGAGGTCCACACAGTAGAAAGTGTAATTTGCTCTAAATAGGAGACATGGGTGAATTTCCTTATCTAAAGACTAGGTAGGAGAATCCTGAAAGACTAGCCAGGAAGACTTTTGTGGATTGCTTTGAAGTGTAGCAGGTAAAAAACTTGACTAGCTTTAAAACAGGCAACCTGGATGAATTTCCATATCTAAAGCCAGACAGTAGAAGTTTGAGTAATTCTGTAGAAGCTGAATAGGAGGCTAGGTGAGATAGTAGAATAAGATTTGGGTTTTCCTCATCCGGCAGTGAGAGACTTTGCAGAAACAGCCCTTTTGCTTTTATTGATCAGCCTATTGTTAAGTCACTTTTGACTTCAGAGGAATTTCTCACCCTGGTGCAGTGCTTGCTTGTCAGGGCAGGCAGGCCTTATGCAGCTGAGGCAATCCAATTGTAGGCTGAAAGTTGCTCAGAATATTTTGATATTACGATTATACAAAAAAGGGAGGCCATAACACAAGTTAGCATGGAAAGTCTGATCTTTCAGAGCTTTTCCCGAGCTACCCGGAATCTGTCAGACGATAGCCGTCGCATAGCTTGTGTCAGCTGTGTCCATAATATGATTAAATCTTAAGTGTGTGGGTGAGGACCCATAAACAGGCAACCCAATTCACATTGGGGTGCCCTGTAACAAGATTATATGGGGGATTCCCTGGTGGCTCAAGGGTTTGTTAAAGCACAGCATTATAAAGCTATCCACAGTCATTGCAGCATGAGTTTGATCCCTGGGCAGGCAGGTGACCCACAGAATCTTCATGCTAACTTACATTAGGACCTCCTTATTTTCTATAATCATAGTATCAAAATATTCTGAGCAACCATCAGTTTACAATTGGATTGCCTTAGCCTCGTAAGGCACTGCCTGGCCCAAGCAAGCAGGTGCAGCCCCAGGGCGAGAAATTCCTCTTGAAGTCAAAAGGAATTTTACAATTGCTGATTAATAAAAGCAATTGGCTGTTATGGCAAAATCAGTATTGTAAAACAAGGCAGTACTAGAACGTGTTAAAAAATAACCAGAGCTCTTTTACTGCCTGGACAAGAACCCAAGTCCCATCACTCTATCTTACTTAAGCTTTCTATTGTTTAGTCTTTAAATGAGGAACTTATATATCTCATTTGTGGTTGATTTACAAGAAAACTTCTCCACCTTAGCCCTCGACTTTACCTCTTTCACCTATAGTATGTCTCAATGAGAATGAAGGTCATTAAATAATAATTAGGGTTAAAGGGACTTTATTTTAGCTAATCATCACTGTGATATAGCAATGTTAGTCTTAAATTTTATGAATTTATGTACGTATTTTAACTTCAGATTGATTTTAAGAATAATGTTATCTCAGCTGAAGGTCAATACACCCCAAACTGTTCTTAGAAAAGAGATGATTATGATTTCCCAGCTTAATTCATATGCTAATGTCACTCCACTGCTTAGCTGTAATGTATAAAGTTCTGCTGAGACCAGAGCAGGAAGACCTACACCCAACTCCTACTCCTGTGTCTTCCTTACATCCACTTCCCTTTCCCCCTTCAAGGAATCTCAGCTCACTGATGCTCACCTTATGACCCTACCTTTTCTGCCCTCTGATTGAGGCCGGTCCCTGACAATGGTGTTGCAGACCTCTCCTGCCTTGTCCACTGCTCCTCAGCAGTGTTTCTCACTCATCCTGCCGGTACTTGTCTCTGGTGAATCCTTTCACTCCCTTTCCCCAGTTCTTGTATGCATAAATAAATGTCTTTAAAAAAAAAAAAAGGGATTATATGAAGTGAAGTCACTCCTTGAACTATCAATACATTCTAACTGGAGATTATAAATTATGATGTATTTTAAGTTTCAGGTGAAAGAAAAAAAGATTCACACAGTTATACACAAGGATGATTTTAATCCTGCATTTTCTTGCAGTAGCATCCACTGCTGGTTGTGTATGGATGAGACTGCATTTGCCAAGAACTGTGAACATCAAGAATCTTTACACAAAGCCACATGTGTTGGTACAGGCACAGAGATCTCCCAGCACCCACAGCATACAGACATAACACATACCGAATGGTTTTGGATAAATTTGCTTCACTGGATAATTGTTTTAGTAAAAGTCACAGTTAATGCAGATTTTCATTTTAATTCAATTCTTTATTACATATTTTTTCTTAAATTTTATTTAAAAAAAAAAACACTCATTCAGGGTTGTAATTCCATGGCAATAAACTGGATTCTACACTTCCTAAAGGCATATATTGATAGCAATTTAAAATACCATGAGTAGTTTTTTCAATTTGTAATGCCTGATGGAAGACCTTTATAAAAACCAAACTTAAATTTATTTAGTGCATTTATTATAATTCACTATTACCATGTCCCTTGTGAGAAAATCATGTTTCAAATGTTATTTCCTAAACTATTGAACATGGGTGTATATACTATTTCAATTGACTCATAATTTATAGCTAGAATAAGGATTCAACCTTTCTGAATATTCTTCCATTCAAAACAATGATAGCAATCCTGGTTGTTTCTCTAGGATAATATCAAAGAAGTGGCTTACTGGGTCCAACAGTGCAGATGGTTTAAGGCTTTTAATATACCTTAACAATCTTCAGAATAGCTGAACAACTCCTACTAGCAGGATGTTGTTTTGTCCACAAAGTGGACTTGGTTGGTAACAATGAAGCAAATTGAACCACAAACCTATAAGATACTCAAACATCTCAAAACTACACCAAAGCAGCAAGAGAGACAATTATGACTGGTGCTGAAGCCAAATCCAAATTCTTTAAATATCACTCAGCTTAATCGTGATTTGATTGAATCACGATTATTTTAAAATAATCAAAAGGAAAAGCTTTCCACAAAGTCTACAGTGTTTTTCCAAAAATAAAAAGTTAAAAAGAGAGAAAAAGTCAGTACCAAATGACCAAAATTTTTTATTTGACTAATTTCTATCTCATGCATAAGCATGACAGTCTCCCCTGTTTATTAGACTTTGGCAATAAAAAAAACAAGCAGCCTTGTACAGAACAGGGAAAATGCCAAGGGCGAGGGTAGTCCACAGTTTTACTGTAGGATAAATATATATTTTTAAAAGGCCTCTCTCTCCCTTTGGCCATATTAACTCTCAGTTCAGATTATTAAATACAGACAAATTTTCAATGTCATTTCTTCACTTCTCCAAGGTCTTCAATGCTATCATCATCAACCTGTAAAACACAAATAATTACATTTCATGAATTGTGCTATCAAATAATATGAAACAGCCTGCTGAAAACACTTATTTACACACCCTTCCCCCCACCCCAATAGGCTCAACATACTCACCTCTGGCCATTTTTCCTGAATGACATCGATGATGTCATCTGTAAAGTCTCCCTGAATGATGATCTCATCCTCCCCTGTTACTGAGGCACCACAGGAGAATCTCTGAGCAAAAAATCTTTGTGCTTCTTTAAGATCAATTTCTGTTATTTAAAAAAAAAAACAAAAAACAAAACAGCAACACTGTAATCAGAATCACACCTTGAAGGTATTTTTCCATTTTGAAATTTAATCTATATTTTAAATTCATAAAGTAGAACACATTAAGGGGCTTTATCTCCCCCTTTAGAAGAGTAATTACAAACTACCAGAGGCAGTGCTCTGAACTATTCAACTTTTATCACTGTTAGGTCAGAGAAAGACGCAATTCATAAAAGTAGGCATCCAGGCTATTTTTATCTTGCAGAGTAAGACCAAGCCCAAACTAGCAATGCATTAATTTCTAACTACATATACATATCTAAGCATCCTTTTTTTACAGAAGAAAAATCTTCAGCGAAGAAACAAGCCTTATATTTATAAGTTAATCAGTGACTGGTTTCTAATCTTGTCAGGTGAGGGGATCCTGGGTTACAATATTCACCCCAGTTGCACTCAAAGCCTCCAGGAACTGAGGGGGCTCTGAAGTAGGCTACCCACCTTCTTTCATTCTATTGTCATTCCCAGAGGGGATGGACCACACTGCAGGCCTTGTAAGTGGCACTGGCGGCTTCAGTGGGACCCATCCTTCTCTTCTAGCCCGCCTCTACATAAAATATGCTCAAGCAGGAATACTTGAAAGGAAGAGTTAAACTCTGCAAGATTTTGAAATTTCTTCAAAACTCAATTTGGAATCGAGTTAGAAATGCAAAACCTCATTTTATATCTTCTTAGCAAAAACTGAGCCCCTAAAATTTTCATGATACCACATTAAAGAAAGAGAATATAGTTTACACATTTTAAACACAATGAAGCTCAAACGCACCAAAAGTTGCAAGGCCACATACTCTCGTTACGTATTTCTTCTTTGCTCTGGGAATTTTGGCTATTGTAACCTTTTGTGGTACAGTCTTCTTTTTTTGTTTTATTTGACCCCTTCCACCTTTAAAGAGAGCAGCATTAACCATTTCATCTTAAATATAGAGAATACTAAGTTTTTAAATTTGTTAATTTTCAAAAGGTGGCAACTATTCATGTCTAAAGTTCTTTTCTAAAACAAAACTAATAAGCACACTAATGAGTATTCACTCAATGAACATTTATTAAGTACCTGTCAAGCAAAGCACAAAGGGCTGAGCATACACAGATGGACAGAAAATAGTCCCTATCCTTCAAGAACTCAGCGCAGTGAAGGGAGAGTTAACTACAGCAGTCAGACACCACACACACACACTCTGCTCTCTCTCTCTCTCTCACACACCCACCCACACCCACACCCACAGTACCACTGAAGTTAGGCATTACAAGATAAAGAATTGCCCAAGTGAAAGGAGAAGGACTGGAGAGTATAAGGAAGAACATGCCGGGAAAGGGAACAGAAAGAAAAGGCAGCATCGTGTCTGACAACTGTTTGGATGATGGATAACTATGGCTATAAGGCAGACGAGGCCAGAAGAGCCAAAGCTCACACATCAGTCACTGACATGCCACTGATCAAGCTCTAGAGCCTGACTTGATGTGGAAGAGGAGTCACTGGATGGCTATGTGGAAACTCACTCCACAGCATGGGCACATCTTTGATGAGTGAGGCTAACAGACCACTCAGGAACCGGCACCATCAGTGCCAGTTTCCAACAGAAATTAATTAAACCCCAAAGCAGTGGCAAGAGTAATGGCCACTAAGCACAGGACAGAGAAAGGAGGAGAAATAACACAATTTAGAACTGATTAAAAGGGGCATAGAGAGTGTGCCTAGGATGGGTGTCAGGTTTCAGATTATAGGTGACTGGATAAAATGTGTTTTCAATAACCAAATGGGGCAAATGAAAGACTTAGTACATTTAGGAAATGCTGCATTTGAGGTACCTGTGGGTCACGCACACTTTTGGTCTAAACAAAGGCTAGGTTTAGAGATACAGATTTGGGAAGTGCAGCATAAGTGGAAGAATCTTTCAAGGAGAACAGCACAATGAGAAGGTAAGGAGGACAGGACCCTTTGAAACACCCATAATAATTCAATGAACATGGGAGAAATGAGAGGAGAACTAGGAAGGGCGAAAGCCTGACTCTTCAAGCAGGAAGTGCTCATATGCTCTCACTATTCAGCACAACGAGCCATGGGTAACACATACTGAGGTGTTTTGGTGGTGTGAACGTGAGATCAGGATAAACTGAGGAGTGTACAGTGAACAGAAGAGAAAGAGAAGCCTAGTCTTATCGAAGGATCCAGCTAAGAGGGAAGAGAAGGGATGAGGCAAATACTTGGGTTCGGGTCTGCCCTGGTGTTGCCAGGGTTTTTAAAGCCCAACACTGCCAAGCTAGCCACGTTGGCATCCACTTCAGTATGAGTTCAATCCCCAGCCAGGGAGGTGACCCACATGGTGACCCAGACCTCTCCTGTCTCACTCACTGCTCCCCTCAGCAGTGTTACTTCACTGATCTACCTGTTTTGTTCCCCACTCTGTCTCTGGTGAATCCTCTCACTGCCTCTGCACCTCTGGCCTATGCCCCAGTTCTGTATGAATAAATTAATTTAAAAAAAAAAAAGGAAAGAAAAACGGGCTCTTGAGAGAATTCGTTTTTTAAAGGTGCAAAACTCTGAAAACATAAGGTAATTCTAGTCATAGGGAAAATAATTTTTAAAAAAGGTTTATTTATTTATGCTTACAAGAACTGGGGTACAGGCCAGAGGTGCAGGGGTGAGAGGATCCATCAGAGACAGAGTGGAGAACAGAACAGGTGGATCAAGTGAAATACACTGCTAAGGGAAGCAGAGGGCGGGTCAGGAGAGGTCTGCCATGCAATGTAGGTCACCTCCCTGGCCAGGGATCAAACTTGAACTGCAGTGGCTGTCAACAGCTTCATAGTGCCGTGCTTTAACCTGTTGTACCATTAGGGAGGGCCCCATAAGGAAAATAATTAATGAAGAAATAAGTGGGGAGAGAACCCACAGTATGAGAAGTTAGTTTTAGAAGAGGAAATGGAAAGATATATGCAGCAGCTATTTAAAAAAACAATACAGTTGAGTCAGATGTAATGAGAGAATAGAATCTTTTATAAACGCC
This sequence comes from Condylura cristata, assembly GCF_000260355.1. Lineage (NCBI taxonomy): Eukaryota > Metazoa > Chordata > Mammalia > Eulipotyphla > Talpidae > Condylura > Condylura cristata. Next base: position 348,151 of record NW_004567130.1, on the reverse strand, counting down.
CTCATTCTAAACAAATACACAGGTATTTTAATAAAGTAACAAAGCTTCGAAGTCATAAGCTGGCTGGCTGTTTTTTACATATGCACAGGACAAGTAAGATTGTGTTCTTAGGTCCAAATTCCTGATTCCTCAAGCAAATCTACAGCCCCTACCGAACCCTGAGAACCTTGTACATAAGGGCAACCCAGGGGCAGGGGCTGTCCACCTGGGAGTGCTGGTCACCTTTGCTCTCAGAGGGAAGGTATGTTTGTTGAAACCACATCAAGGATATAGAGCTCACCTCTCTTCTGTTTTTTCTTCTCTTCTTCTTCCCCTGCGGTTCCTTGACCCTCACTAATTCCAGCTTCTTGTCTGGGTGAATTTTCTAGATATAAAGTGGAAAGACAAAAGCATTAACAATTTCATACTAACATTGAAAAAACAAAACAAAACACTGAGCCCTCCCTGGTGGTACAATGGGTTAAGGCGCAGCACTAAGAGACTGGATATAGCCAGTGCAGCACAAGTTCAATCCCCCACCAAGGAGGTAAACCTGGCACAGATCTCTCCTCCCTCGCCCACTGCTCCCCTCAGCAGTGTACTTCATCAATCTACATGTTCTGCTCCCCACTCTGTCTCCTCTGATGAATCTTCTCACCCCTGCATCTCTGGCCTGTATCCCAGTTCTGTATGCATAAATAAATCTTTAAACACTGGGCAACCTTAATGAGGCAATTTACCCACAACTGAACATGTCCTTTATTAAGGTAAATGATTTATATCGCTACCTTCCTACTGGTCTAATTCTGAAGCCATTATGGTGAATGTATGATGATAGCAGGCAACACAAAGTCTTCATATGTGAGGATTAGGACTTTACAGTCACATGTACAGAGCAAATATCATGTGTCACATTTAATATCTGAAAGGCCACCCAGGCGCCACACCCAGGCCCCCAGAGTGGCAAAAGTTTCCGGTATCAAGATGACCTGGCTGAACTGGCATCAGGATGCTACCCCCAGGATGCCACTCCTGCCCCCAGGTAGCCTCTCTGATAAGGATCAAAGACCTGAACAAATGGCAACTGCTGACCAAAAGGGCTCACTGTTACTTTTCTACTACCTGCTCAGGCCCAACAGAACAGGGCACATAAAAGACCCCAAGCCTGTTCACTGTGTGCGACTTCCCAGGCCCCCACTGGGGCCTCTGAACCTTGCCCAGGAGTGCAATAAAGCCTTCCCCTCTCTTATTTCTGTTCCCTTGCCTTGTTCTGTCCACTGGACCTTACAATATCCAAGCACAAATCTTGTTAACAGGAATTTGGGTCCTGAATAAAGAGCTTCCTTTTCTCCTAAGTCACACCCACACCTTAGATTGGTCACAGTGAGCTCCAGCAAAGCAGACTGACCTCAATACCAGGTGGAAGGTTCCTGCCCAACCACTGATAACAGAAAGTGACAGTGTAGGTGTGATACAAAAAAACTATCCAAGTTTTGAGGTTTGAGCCTCATGGAAGAAATCTAAAAAAATCAGGTAGCACATGGCAGCACAGCTGCTAGATATGTTCCCAGACCAGACTTTCTCTTCCTTCTGCCTCTGCCTTCATTTTTACCAGTTTTAGCAAGTTGAGGACATCTGTTCTTTTGTCGTCTTTCTCACCTTTGACAGCTATTCCATTCTTTTAGCTGTTTGGGCCCAAATCCCCAAAGCCCTTTTTCTCACACCTAACATTAGAAAACCCTGCAAGTTCTTCCTTTACAACACCCAAAACCTCACCACTTCTCTGTACCTCCACTACTACCCTCTGGCCCAAGCCGCTGTCACCTCCTGATGGCTTCTTGCAGTCTCCTACCCGGTTGTCCCTGCTGGACTGTCCAGGAGTTCTGTCAGTCTATTCTCCACACAGCAGCCAAAGAGACACCATTAAAACAAAACAAGTCAGACCATCTTTGTCTTCTGCTCACGGCCCCCCAAGAGCTCCTCAAGATGTGCTCTTCTTCCAATACTTCTCTGGCCTCATCTCCTACCCTCCTCCCCATTCTCAGATCTGCTCCAGACACAAACATCTCCTTGCTGTTTCCAGAATATGCTAGGTGAGATTTTGCCTAAGGGACTTTGTACATGTCTAGAATGTACTAGAAATCCAAATGACTTACTCCCTTATTTATTCAAAGGCCATTCCCCTCAGGCCCCCAGCAAAATCATTCCTAGCCCCAACACTAATTTAACACACTTTGCTCAGTGATTTGTCTCTCCTTCAAGAACATCATTTCCAAAGAGTAGATCTTCTGTTTACTGCTTTAACCTCAGTACCTAAAGCAGTGTGCAGCATACGGTATGCTTACAATAACTTGTTGAATGAGTGAAAATATATCTGTCCCTCAGTCATTTATTCTTTATATAAGAAAGGTGATACTTTGAAAACAGTGTATGATTTAATATTAAGGAATTTTAAACCCAAGAACTTAAAGAAGTAATATCCTACTAACAGAAGACCGTTTCCATGTCTTTCAGATGCCTTGTATGCATTTGTCTCCTGTACACAAGTTTTGAAGAAAGAAAAAATTGTTGTTCTTACCTACAGTAAGCTTTGCAAACTCATTTGGAAAATTCTTCTCTAACCATTGTCTACATTTAGCAACATCAGGCATATATTCACAGTACTGGAGGTGAAAGGAAAAAAATGACAGAACATTTTCAATCAACCAATACATTATTTATTTAAACATCATTCCCTTATTATATAAAGAATGATAAAGTTAACTACTGCTACCTGATATCTTAGTCACAGGAAAACTATATTCAACCAGGAAACATCCCAGAAGCTAGATTAAATTAAAAAGGACTGCGTACCTTCTGTCACTGACTTCCTCTCTCAAACAGAAGGAGCATTACAAACAACAAAATGTCTGTGTTTTGCTTTGGGCACACAGTGGTGTCATTATTTTTGTGACTTGTCCACAGAGCCTGACTTAGAAGCTTACTAACAGAAAAATTCACCCATAATTTAATTTATGCTTTTTCTCCTCTGCTCACATGTGTACAGATGTGAGCTTTAAGGTTACTCTTGTTTTACCAGGATCTCATGCAAAATCCTAACTGCAAAGCCAAGTACAAAAGATGCAGTTAGACAAGTGATTCAAAGTTTAAAGAAATAAAATTATTGTAAACTGAAGTTTTCTACAAAAGTCTAAAGCTTCTAGCAAATGAGAGAATATGATGAATAAGAAAGTTGTCAAGCAAGCTTTAAAATCAATGACCCAAAGTGCAGAAGTTGAAAAAGGGCAAAGAATTTTTGTAAGGACTTACCTCTGTTGGTAATGAACAGACTGGGGCAATGGAGAAGGAAAAAAAAAAGACATGAAGGTTAAATATACATACACACAGGGCTCACCATAAATTTTATTTTATACTTGAAAAAATGTTTAATTTCTACTGAAAACTTTTCTGTACCATTTTCCAAAGGGTATCCATCATAATCCTCCCACGCCTTTTAAGGTAAGACACATGGTTGCCAGATATTTTGATTTTTTTTAATGTAAAGAATGTCTCCTTCAATTGATGGAATGGCCAGGGAGGTGACCCAAATGGCATGGCAGCCTACTCCCTGACCAGCCCACTGCTCCTCTTGCAGTGTATTTCAGTCAGTCTGCTTGTTCTGCTCCCCACTGTATCTGGTGAATTCTCTCACCTCCATCCCTCTAGTTTATACCCCAGTTCTTGTATGCATAAATAAATAAGTCTTAAAAAAAAAAAAAAAAACAAACAAAAAACTAGCAGACAGCTTTCCAGCTCCACTTCAGGATATAATTATAGGTTAGATACCATGAGAGCAAATACTAAAACTTCATACATCTTTTCAAGTAATAGGTCAGCAAAATTCTAATACAATGAAAAAATATCTAGACAACTCTTCCAAGTTATTTTTTTTTAAAGTCAAATTCCCTCCACAAATCACTTACTATTTGCAAAGAGTTTTTTAACACAGAAATCTACAGCAATCCCTGTGGAAAAATCTGGCGTGTATCTGCTGCTGTTACAATATGAAGAACAAAGTAACATCATCCATAAAATCTGCCTGAATGTGTGTGTCTCCTCAAAGATCATTATGTGCTCGAGGTAGGAGACTCTGGGAGGGGTTTTAGCCATGAAGTTCAAGACCTAATGAACGGGATTATAAAATGTTCCTTTAAGAGATACCATAACTCCCAAGCCCCTTCCACCACTGTGGACACAACAGATTGCTCTCTCTGACCTAGTCACATACACTCTGCAGTGGCATGACCTTGGACTTGAGCCTCTACAACTGTTGTCTACAAATTATCCAATGTATGGTATTTTGCTATAATTACGGTAGCTACTTGCCAAAAAATGTTTAGCTCAAATCTAATAAAATCTCTAGAACTAATTTTAAATTAATGAAGAAAACATACCATAAAAACAGTACTAATCAGGATTACAGGATATTTCTAAAGATATTTAACATATCATCTTTAAAAAGCGGGAAGCTCCAGATCAAATCAAGTAAAGAGATACACCCATGAAAACAGTTTACCTCTCTTGACTAAATTTTGGCTAAAGAAAAAAGGGGCTATGAAAGATATTCTTAAGTAAACAGAGAAAATCTGACATGGCCCATGATCAGATGATCCTATAGAAGGTGATCAGATAGAAAAGAGCCTATTTGGAGATGCACACTGAAATGTTTAGGAATTGGTTTGCAACTTATTTTGCAAGAATGTAACAAAAACAAAACTTATATAGGGTTGTCTTAAGTCATGATATAGGAAAAAAATTTTTTTCAAGAAAAAATGAGTCATGAGTTTTCCAACAGCCTAATGGTTTTGGAAAGGGAGATAAAATAATGTTAAATCTTTCATCCAAACCTTGTTTTTTTAAATCATAGTTCATTATTCCTTAGAGAAATGGCCAATACCAGGGTGTGGACAGGGAAAGAAGATGAGGCTGACACATATTTTGGAACCAAAAGTAAAAGTTATTCAAGGAATGATTCAGGGACATGTCAAAGGATACATGAGTGAGCCAAAGGGGCTTTCTTCCTCTCCCCCCCCAAGGATTTATTTATTTATGCATGAAAGAGCTTGGGTCTTGTATAGGCCAGAGGTGTGAGGGAAAGGGAGTGAGAAGATTCACCAGAGACAAAGTGGGGTGCAGAACAGGAAGACTGAAATACAGTGCTGAGAGGAGAGCAGTGGGTGAGACAGGAGAGGTCTGCTGTGCCATGTCGGTCAAATTTATTTAATAAAAAAATAGAATCTGGGCCCTCCCTAGTGGCACAGTGTGTTAAAGCACAGCACTGAGAAGCTAAGGCCACATCAGCATGAATTCAATCTCCACCCCAGAAGTGATCCATATGGTGTGGCAGACCTCTCGTGACCCGCCCACTGCTCCCTCAGCAGTGTACTTCATCAGTTGGCCTGTTCTGCTCCCCACTCTGTCTCTGGTAAATACTCTCTCCGCCCCTGCACCCCTGCCTGTACCCCAGTTATGTATGCATACATAAATCAATCCTTAAAAAAATACCCAAGAGTTCATGAGTTTACACTGGTATAAATGATAAAATAAACAGAAGAAAAGTTATCCCCTAGCAGTAAAAAACAACTAACAAATGTTGGAATGATGAACTTTAGAAAGTCACCATTTGCCATCAGTAACTGATTAAGACAAGCACCATTAAAATGAATGGTCTCAAGGTATATGACAAGGTATTTTTCAATTACAAAGTTACTTTACAGTGGAGAACCTGACACACAGCTCTGACCCAAATGATCAAAATTCTCTTGTCAAAAACAACTAAATTACTGCTGGTATAAAGCACTGAAAAGAAAGTACTACCTCTTCTGTTGTGTTGGGGCCAAATGTTCATAAAATAAACTTAACAGGAGAGAATCAGACAAACCCAATGGGAGGGACAGACTACAAATAACTGGCTTAATATTGTTAAAAATATCCTTGGCTAAAATAAAGACCCAGAAACTGTTCCAAGTTAAAGGAGATGAAAGAGGAATGTTAGCTGAATACAACAGTGATCCTGGATTTCTTTTGTTATGAAGGATGCCATTGGGATAACTGAAGAAAATCTCAATGGGCTGCAGAGTAGATAATAGTATCATTGCAGTACTGAGAGAAAGAGAAAGAAAATGCAGCAAAATCTTAACACACCTGGGGAATTTGGAGAAAAGGTTTTCAAGAATTTTTGATGCTGTATCCTTGCAACCTTTCTGTAAATCTGAAACTATGTCCAAACCACTCCCCAACTATTCATTATTAAAAGGGAATGATATACAGATGTTTACTGCAGTATTTTAAAATTGTTTGCAAAATGAGCAAAAAATAACATTTACATTCTTAGAATATCATGTATCATCAATTCTAATGTGATTTAAAAAATAAACAAAGCATCAACTCAGATTCCTAAACCCAACTTGTGATGGGTGAGGTCCTTAAGGCACATAAAGGAACTACTCTAAACAGCTTACAGCAAAAAATATCAGTGAAATCCTCGATCACAACTGCTAATACTCCCTGAAATAATTTACACATATACAGGAAATCTTCTCCAATCGTCATTGTATACAAATGGCCGTATAGTAGATGCTTTTATTCCTTGTTTTTTTCATCTAAAAAATAATCTGATTGGGCCCTCCATGGTGGCACAACACGTTGGACTGCAACACTATGAAGCTGTCTGCAGCCACTGCAGCATGGGTTCGATCTCTGGCCAGGAGGTGACCCACATGGTGCAGCAGAACTCTCCTGTCTGCCTGCTGCTCCCCTCAGCAGTGAATTTGTTTATCTGACTGTTCTGCTCTCCACTCTGTCTCTGGTGATTCTTCTCTCCCTTACCCCTGGACTCTACCCCAGTTCTAAGTAACTCTTTAAAAAAATCCAAAAAACCTGGATTTTGCTAACTTTAGCTGCTAGAACCCACATAGCTTAATTCACATGTACACAGGCATCCACATTCAAACATACTTCATAATATGAAATGACGTCTGATGGCTGAAAGCAGTCTTCCCTGTCCTCTTGCCCCAAACTATAAAAGTAGGAAAAAAGGCTTTCCTTGGTAAATTTTTATTTTAACATGTATTTCCACAATGTATTTTTTATTGTTATAAAATAAACATAAATTTTACCATTTTAACTATTTTAAATTCTACAGTCAGGGACATTAAGTACATTCACTACCATCACTATCTATCTCCAGAACTTTCTGATCTCAAACTTATTCTTTGCACCCACTAAACAAGTACTTCACTGTTTAATTGTAAGTGACAGCTTATAAACTCATGCAGAAATACTGAGTATCTAGCATCCTAAATGAGCTCAACCACAAGTACTGATTCTGAGCACACAATAACAGGGAATGAAGAGAATTAGCTATTATGCCACATGGCTTAACTAGGAAGGCAGCCAAAAGCAACACCGTAAGTTATTAATTATAGCTCATGAAATTATAATCAAGTTCCTAAATACATAGTTATATTAAATTAATGGTTTTCTTGACCTATATTTACCAATACAATTTTTTAGACCAAACCAACTTTGAGATTTATTTTGGGTCATCGTTTCTTGAGACCTATGTAATCAAAATTGCATTTTTGAGGCCCTCCCTGGTGGCACAGCAGGTTAAAGCACAGTACTAAGACGCTAAAGCCACTTCAGCATGAGTTTGATGCATGAGTTTGATCCCCGCCCCGCAGGTGATCCACATGGCATGGCAGACCTCTCAGCAGTGCTCCCCTCAGCAGTGTATTTCTGTACATCTGCCTGTTCTGCTCCCCACTCTGTCTCTGGTGAATCCTCTCACCACTCCTGCACTTCTGGCCTGTAGCCTTGTTCTGTATGCATGAATAAATAAATCTTTAAAAAAATTGCTTTTTTGTAGCTAAGACTGAATAGCCACTCTAAAGTAATTACCTGGAAAAAAATTAGTATTTTCTATTATACATTTCACTGTCAATGGTCACCAAAATCACTTATCAGAATGTACACATTTTACGTACATCAGGCCTAAAAAAACCATAAATGATATTTTAAGAGGCAAAACCATGAAAAACATATGGGGGGCATCTCTTCATCCCCTTCGTTTGTCACCCTATATGAACATAAACCCTTTCTTGCTTCTAACCCCCAGTCTTGGAGCTTACCATCTCGGTGCAGATGCTTACACTCCCCAACAGCATCCCAGCAGAGCCTTCTGCTGTCACAAAGAAGTCCCCCTTCCACAATGGAGCCCCAGAGACATCTGAATTTGGGGACAGCCTCTTTTCAGATTTCCTTGTATTCTTAGGCACCACTGGCCTACATGTACTTTGCTTTCCTTTCTTCTCTACCCATCACAATCTTACCACTTAAGTCCAAAAAGCTAAGACAAGTCATCTCACAGCTTCCCTGATGAAGATGAGGTTCCATTACCTTCCTTATTTTTCTCCCATCCTTAATCTTACTGCTACCACCCAAGCGTCTCCCTGAACAGCTACAATAGCTTCCAAACTGGTCTCCCACTGAAGCATATTTTTAACATCTTTCAAAATGCAAAACTCATTTGTCAACTCACACATTAAAAGTCTTTAGGTTTATGGCCTGATCAGGCTCTACTAGTCTGGCCACTACAATTCTCTGGCTAGTTTTGTACCACATTCCTCTTTGCTATCAACATTATCACCACCCTGGCCTTCCTTCAGTTCTTCAAACAAACTATATACTTATTCCCTATGGTCATAGGGACTTTGCATGTGCTCCTTCCCACATTCAAAATACTTTTCTAACTCTGAATGGTTAAACTCCCATTCATCCTAGTGATCTTGTTCAATCATCAGTTCTTTAAGAAAGGCAACCTTAATTCTCTAGACCAAGTCAAATCCCACAATTATATTCTATCACAGCATCTCATGCCTTTTCTTTATGGCATTATAATGTGATACTGTGGTGATTATGTGAAAATTCTGTGACAGTGGGATTTTATGTTTTTGTTCCCCATTTTCAGTACATGACTGACATTTGTCTGGTGCATTACCTGGAAATTTCTGAGTACAATTCAAGACAGAAAGGAATGAAAAGGGTAAATAAGGGCTAACCATCACTTTCCTTTAAAAAAAAAAAAGTTATTTATTTGTGCACAGAAGAACTGGGGTGTAGGCCAGAGGTGTGGGGACTGAGGATGGGTAAGAGGATGCACCAGAGACAGAGTAGAGAACAGAGAGGCAAATCTATTTAAATATACTGCTGAGGGGAGCAGCAGGAGAGACAGGAAAGGGTTAGTTCCCTGGCCCTTGAGGTGATGAAACTGAGGCTTAACCCTTATTCCAATAGGGAGGTCCCCAACTATTATTTTCAATCTAACTTAGGGATAAGGAAAAAGGAAGAGGAGGAACAAAAGGCAGAACACCTAACAGTGGAACTACTTTTTAAATTGCTAGACATCCTGACTAGAGACTCAGTAATGGTCATTTAAATCTTACTCATTTTTCCTCAGAAATACCCCTGAACCGGTTTCTAGTCTATAATCCCCGTGTCATTAAGCCCTAGTACCTTGTACTTCAAAGTCTTCCACTTGAACTCTGCTGCCAGCCTCAATACATTGCAGGTATCTCCTCCCTTCTTTCCAGTTATTAATACCATCTATGATAAGAACGTTACAAACAGCTTATTGTAATTCTCTGGACTCAGCTCCTGCTTCTAGCACTCCAGCCACAGTGACTTCCATCTACACCATCATCTCAACAAATACCTGCTCACCTTTCAAATCTTTCTAAAGGCTTCTTGAAACTGATGCTGTAAAGGTTGCTTTTATCTCACTTCCTAACCCAGAGACTTCAGGGAAATAACACCTGAGTTGTTGTGAGGGTCAAATGAAATTAATAAGGCCCTCCCTGGTGGCACAAAGGTTAAAATGCAGTACTATGAAGCTATATGCAGCCACTGCAGCACGAGTTCAATCCCTGGCCAAGGAGGTGACCCACATGGCATGGCAGACCTCTCCTGTCTGCCCGCTGCTCCTCTCAGCAGTTCACTTCAGTACATCTGCCTGTTCTGCTCCCCACTCTGGGGAGTTCTCTCACCTCCCACACCTCTGGCCTGTACCCCAAGTTCCTGTACGCATAAATAAATGAATCTTTAAAAATAAAGTAAAATGCAAAGCCATAATAATCAAAACTGCATGGTACTGGAACAAGAACACACACACACACAGACCAGTGGATTTGAATAGATAACCCAGATATAAACCCACAGGTATGGGCAGCTAATCTTTGACAAAGGAGCAAAGAAGATATAATGGCACAAAGAAAGTCTGTTCAACAAATGGCGCTGGGAAAACTTGGAAGCTACATGAAAAAAAATGAAACTAGACCACTACATAAAAACCAACTTGAAGTAGATTAAAGACCTAGACATAAGAACGGAAGCAAAGATGGGCTAAACACTACCCGACATAAAACTCAGTAACATCTTTGAAGATACAGCACCCATTGCAACAACAGTGAAGGAAAGGATAAAGCAGATGGGACTACATCAAGTTAAAGAGCTTCTGTACAGCAAAAGAGACATTACAAAAAACAGATAAACACTGGGAAAAAATTTTCTCACACAAAGCTAGTAATAAAGGATTGATCACAAAGATAGACAAAGAACTGATGAAACTCAACAAAAATAACCCCATCAAAAAATGGGCAGAAGAGCTAAAAAGACACTTCTCCAAAGAGGAAATGCAGATGGCCAACAAGCATATGAAAAAATGTTCAACATCACTTGTAATAAGGGAGATGCAAATGAAAACCACAATGAGATACCACCTCACCCCAGTGAGAATGGCACATCTTCAAACAACTAGCAACAACAAATGTTGTGAGGATATGGAGAAAAAGTAACTACACTGCACTGCTGGTGGGAATGCAAACTAGTACAACTACTATAGAAAACTGTATGGAGGTTTCTCAAACTGCTAAAAGTGGAGCTTCCCTACAACCCAGCAATCCTACTCCTAGGTATCTACCCAAAAGACACAAAAACACTGATTCAAAAGACACCTGCATCCCCATGTTTATTGCTGCTTTATTTACAATTGGGAAGACATGGAAACAACCCAAATGCCCAAAAGTAGATGACTGGATTAAAAAGATGTGGAACGTATATACACAATGGAGTATTACTCAGCAACCAAAAAAATTAACACATGCCTTTTGCAGCAGCATGGATGGAGCTGGAAAAAAATTACGCTTAGTGAAGTAAGCCAGAAAGAAAAGGAAAAATACTGGATGGTTTCAGCTATAGCAGTATAAAGGACAAGGCGAGAAAATAATAATGAACAACAATATACCAGAGACATTTTACGGGGGTGGAATGGGGAATGGGATCAAAAACAGTGGGGTGAAAGAAGTACACTGGACTATGGTGATGGCACATGGGTGATTTGGTGATGGGAAGCCCATGGGGATTACAACTGAGATGGAATAAGATACAAAATGATGTAAAAATAAACTATTGTATTATTAAAAAAAATAATTATTATATTATTTTAAAAAATGTAGGCGGGCCCTCCCTGGTGGCACAGTGGGCTACAGCACAACACTAAGAAGCTAAAGCCACTTCAGCATGAGTTCGATCCCTGCTCCGGAGGTGATCCACATGGCGTGGCAGACCGCTCCTGCTTGCTGCTCCCCTCAGCATTGAATTTTGTCATTTCTGCCTGTTCTGCTCCCCCACAGTCTCTGGTGGATCCTCTCATCACTCACACCTCTGGCCTGTGCCCCAGTTCAGTATGCATAAATAAATAAATCTTAAAAAAAAAAATGTAGGCAAGGCAAACTAAAAATCTACTCAACAAGCTTTAACTTCCTTTTTTATTTATTTCTCCCAAGAAGAACCGGCTGGTTCTTTCTCTATTCCCACAGCAGTTTGATCAATTCTCTAGTGCACACTTAGTACATAACTCATTTGTTAAAACGTCTTCACAGTCAGGCTTCTCAAAGATAATTAGTCTTACTCATTTCATATGGAACACAACGCCAGGGACAGAGCAGATGCTTAAGGCACAATGAATCAAGATGCTCTCTGAAACCTTCTTAAGAATGCAGCTGAGTGCCAAAACCAGCCTGCTCAAGTTGTATGTCTTTTTCTCTGTGAAAAAGGGGAGGTGACAAGGAGAGATCTGCAGTGTGCCCACATCACTCTGCCATTTTTCTCTGCACTCTCCGGTATTCTACTTGAGGGTTTCCCTCTCCTCTCAGTATGCCAATACTAAAAGTCTGCCAGACATTGTTCAGAACAATTTTAGTAAATGTATTTATTTCCTCTCTTATTCTCAAACCTGATTAACTGCTTTATCTTGCTGATTTTACCATCATCACCTCTCTCCCAACATTCCCTTCTTATTTATGCCACCTTTATTTAATTCTTTCTAGAATCTTACAACTTGAACAGTAAAGTTGCCTCCCTCCAATTTTATCCTGCTGCCAGATTCATCTTCCTGTGACTTTTCTGCTCAAAAAAACCTTCACTATGGAACACAGTTGGGGGTTTGCAAATGCAGCCCCCCCAACCTGGCCCCAAACCATATTTCTGTCCAATTTCCTACTATTCCTTTTGTGAATCCTTATTATAATTGAACACAAACACTTGCAACTTCATTTCCCATCTCTCCTGTGCTCCTCTGCCTACAGAGCCATGCCTTCCACCCCTCCATTCATGCTGAGTGCCCCCTCTTCCAGTTTGGTTCTACCATGGTTTCCCCACAATGGGAAGGAATCACTCTTCTCTAAGCCACTGTGCTGCACCTTGTACCTTGCTCTCACCACTCACCAGCACAGAGGAGAGGAGGGTGCTGCTATCTATATCCTTCCACAGAGCTATGAACTGTAGAGTCACTGGGATAGGAACCCTATTAACACCACCAATGTACCATCTCACCCAGATGGCTGGCAAGTCTACTCTAAGCAGTCCATAAAATGACAGTGTTAGAAGGAACTTAAATGGTACAGTCTAAATCTATCTCTGTTACTGCCCCTAACTAAGCGTGTTTTCTCATCAAGTAGAAGCTTATTTGGGACTGTTCATCGTGGATGAGTCACTCTCTCGTACAAACTCATCTTCCTGTAGCAATGCGCCTCCCCCTAGCACCCTGTTCATTGACTCCTGGAAGCAACCGGAATAGGAATAGCCATCCTCTGCTCTTCACAGATTGAAAATGTTGTTTCACAAGTAAAATATAATAGGAACCTAAGTTCTGGGCATCTCATTAAAATGTATGTACCACTTTCTCTAGTATCTTTAGTTATATATCATACTTACAGAAAAAAAGAACACAGGAATCCTGCAGGCTGACATTCTCACCAATTTTTAATTTCTCACCAATTAAGCAATTACCCAGTTTATCTCACTCCAAGTGCACCCCCAGGATCTTCCGGCTATACATTCCATTTTTCTTTCTCTCCCTAGCCCCCTCTCCAGAAAGTTTATACTCTTTTTTACCTTCAACCCATTATGTGTGTGGCTAACAGTGCAGGATTTATATTTTCTACATCTCTCTGCTGTCTATTTCACCATTCTTGCATTTTTCATTTGGAGAAACTCAAACTCATTGTATTTGAAAAGGTATCCACCTATAAGTTCAATTCTTCTGAAATGCATCACTTTAAATGACGTTTTTCTTTCCCCCAACTCCCTCATAGAATTAATTTCTGAATCTTATCCCCTTTTTACTATTAAACATTTCGTTTTTGATTAATCTTTCTTATTTCCATTTCACTGCCTCCACGCTAAATAAATAGACATCCATTTGCCTCATTCATCTCAAACCCAGACAGCTCAGACTGGCCTCTTCATTTCTCCCTTCTCTGAATAACTGCACAGTATTCTTTTCTAGTCACTCTGCTGTTTTTCTGCTCAAAACCTAATTAAGGACTACAGAAAAGGGAACTGTAGCAACATAAAACTTCACATTTAACTTTCAGTAATTGTTCTTTTATTATAATTCTTGTTATTACTATTATTGAGAACTTACCAAATGCCAAGTATTGTTATACACTTTCTGTGTATGATTTACTCTTCTCAATAGTCCTCTGAATAGGCTCTACTGTTACCATTTTATGGGTGAGGGAACTGATCATTACCATAGTGGTTGAGCCAGGACTCAAACTCAGATCACTTCTGAGCCTGAAGTCTCAATCCTGAAGACAAAATGTCGCTCTAGGAATGACTAGTCCACCTAGTCATTATTTCTCACTATACTTGAACCAGCCCTTTCTTTTCTACTGTAGGTACCATTTTAAATCTGCCATCATACTGCTTTGATGTATTCCATCACCTTTTCCTGGAAATGTTCCCTATTACCTAAGACTTCTCACTTTCTTGGAAACTTCCCATTCTCCTCTGAATAGAAATCCCTTCCTTCCCTAAACTCCTATTTCAAATTTATACTAGTACCATTTAATTTAGTATTTAATAATCCCCACAGTCTCACCAATTAAACAATTACTAACTAGAATTAGACCATAAGCTCATTGAGAAAAAATATCGACTGTATTTCATCAATTCCTATGCTTTTATTTATTCCACTTTTTTCTAAGGACTTATCTTTAATTATGGCATGTCAATCTAACTGGTATGTTTCCTCTCCTACAATAATGGTACAGATTATAAAATATGGAACTCTAGATGCAAAATAATTGGATCAAAGAACGCTAACTCTTAACTATATCTAACAAACAAGACTGAACAAATCACACTTGACTATTGTATTTTTTAACAAGAGGTGGTCTACATAAATTATGTGATGCTAGATAGAATTATTATCTAATTCTACAGACCTCAACTCTAATCTTGAGGAAAATTAGCCAGCTTGCCCAAGATCACACTATAGTCATGATGCAAAACATGGCCCATGACTTCAAAGGTAAAGAATATAGTCAAATAAGGCCAGTATAAAACAAACCCTATCAATTCCCTGCACACTAATCAGATATTCAATAAATGGTGAGTTTGTGCAATTTTTGAAACTGCACTTCTTCTATTTCACTTAAATTCTACACAAGATCTCTGCTACACTCCCCAAATCTAAAGTCCACAAGAACAAGGGCCTTTCCTGGCTTATTTACTACTCACATGATAGACACATTTCAGTTTCTATCTACTGAAAGAAATTAGGACTATTTGCCCTTTCATTGTCAAGTGTACTCAATTTTTTTCTGAAAATTTCCAAGATCCTAATATAATCTGAACAGTTTCAGTTCATAAATATTTTTATACTGAAAAGGAAAAAAACAGGGGGTGATATCCAAATCTAATATATCCAATCTAATATATCCAAATAGAAGACTTTTTCAACTGTCCTACTATCTTCTCTCCAACCTCAAGACCCACTCCTTTCTGACACCCACGAACTTATGCTGTGCGTATTACTGACACAAAGCTGTTCACTTCTCCAGACATGCTCAAGCTCAAAGTTGTTCACTTCATCTGGGATGCTCTTCCCCATTTTCTCACTCAGTCCTTTCCACTTCTTAAGATACAAATTAGCCCTCCTTTAGTAGAGGAGCAAGTAACATTAGGCTGAAATAACCTACTTGTATGTTGCTATCCAACTGGATTGTAAACTCCAGGTTAAGGAGCAAGATACAAGTGACAAAGCATGAAAAAATGTTAACCCTGCCTCCTACCACACCAGTCTCTGCCCCTCCCATTTAAGGATTCACTAAATGAACAAGAACAGACGAAAAAACAATCAACAGGACCAAATGTGAAATTATTTTGGCATTCAGTTGCCCTTACACCCCCCAATACAGTGCGTAAAAGCCATATTCTGCAATTCAACACTTGCCTCCACAGTAAAGGACTCGAAGTGGGTAATCCGCATCTAACTTGATATTACTCTTCAAGTCTCCTTTGCAATCATGCCCACCGGATTCAGAAATATCAGCAGCCATCTCACAAACCTGTGAACAAGGAAAATAATACATTTTCACTATTTTGGACCCAGACTCCAGAATAGCATGTTCAGGTGAAGTCTTACTCCCTCCCAATAGAAATACTCCCACCACCCAGCCCAAATGTTTCAATGTTCTATTACTATAGGATAACAAATGCATTAAAAAATATATCACATGTATTATCAAATATATATTCAGAATAGCATTATAAAAATGAGCCAGGCACAATTTGCCAGATCCACTGGGCTACATGGTAGCCACAGATAGCGACACTGGTAGCAAATGGATCATGATGACTGGGAGGCCTCAAAGGGGGCTTGGGGGAGCACCGGTGAAAAAGGAAGCATTGGAAGAAAGTATGGGAAGATGGATAATGACTTCAGTAGACACCAGGCATAGAGTCTGGGGTGATCTGGAAGGGATGCAAACTGCTGCGAGAAAGAGGGGCTACAAAGCCACTGGGCCAAAAGCATCTGAAAAAGACCACGAGGGGGGTGGCTCGGCGGCGGTGACAGAACGTAGGGTGTGGGAACAGCTAAAGGCCAAAGAGGGGGGTCACAGGAGTCAAGGAAGGCGATGGGACTGGGGGGGCGGGGGGGGGCTGGGAGACCAGAGCCTGGGGAGAGGAAATGGGAGAACCATGAGGCGGCAGTGTACGAGCGCTGAGACGACTCGGGTGGCCAGGCCTGCGGCGGGAGATCTGACGCGAGGGGGCAATCCCGGGGACATCCGAGGGCCCATGTGGGCGGGGGGGGGCTGGGAGACCAGAGCCTGGGG
>NW_004567130.1:284856-331348 GCF_000260355.1 Condylura cristata | reverse complement strand
GGGGCTGGGAGACCAGAGCCTGGGGAGAGGAAATGGGAGAACCATGAGGCGGCAGTGTACGAGCGCTGAGACGACTCGGGTGGCCAGGCCTGCGGTGGGAGATCTGACGCGAGGGGGCAATCCCGGGGACATCCGAGGGCCCATGTGGGCGGGGGTGTGGAGTCGCCCGGCCCGGCCCCCTTCCGGCGGGCAGCATCTTGGCCTCCTTCACGCTCAATTACAAGCTGTCGAAATGGGCAGAGCCACAGGAGTCTTTACCCAGGCGGTCGCACAGCCCCCGCCGCCTCCGCTCCCACCACTACCGCCAGCAGAAACGAAACATGCGATTCCTCTTCCCCGGCCAGGGCCGCCCGAGAGCGCGTCTGCCAGCCGCGGTCCCGCGAGAAAACAAGTTTTTATCGCGAGAGTCAGGTTGCTGCTGCGCGGCTGTCGCGAGAAGCCTGGAGGCGAGGGCGGGCCGGAGGGGTAAGGGAGGAGGGCACTCAGGGCGCGTGCGCGTTTGGCCAGGCCGTCGGAAGCCTCTCGCCGGTAGGCGGTGCTAATTACCCGCGGGAAAGCGCGGCTCCGGGCGTTGTGCGCGCGCAGAAAAGGACGCGTGTCGGAAACGCGTAGACACGTGCCGATTCCGCAGTGACTGTATTTATGAGGCCGAGGGACGTCGCCTCACTGTCTGAAGCGCATCCTGGACTCCTGACTAACCTCCAGTCTGTTGGATAAGTCACTCTTCCGTGGGATGATGGCAGCTGGAAGGGCGTTTGTTTTCATTTAACACCCGACCCTACCTTAGCTGAAATTTTCTTGGAAAGTCCCATTGGCGCTATAAAGTTTTTCTTCGTCTATAAGCTCTGTACCCGGGCTTCTCGAGGGCATCGCCATCCGCGTGTTTACCTACCCTTCCTTGTGTTGCAAATTGGAATCAGTCTCTCTGGTCTCTTGGGCGTCTGAGCTTTATCTCCATCTGCTTGTTTCTTTTAGGAAAATCCCTGCCCACTCTCTACCCGACTCCCATTTGTAAAGTGGGAATAATGACACAGTGTTGCCGCGGGAGGGCTAGCAACATCCCGACCAAAAGTTGCACTGTCGAGCACGATGGAGATTCTTCTCTGTTTTGCTTCATCCTCCACCTCGCTTCCCTCCTCCCCTACCCACTTTCTTCCCACCACCACATCCTTCAGTTTTCCCCTGGTGAAGCCACCTGGCTTAATCGTTTTCATCAGCGACTGTGCCCTCCACTTGGAGATCTAATGAAAGAGCAGGACTCTCACAAGAGAGTCCATTCTGCTTGACCTTAGGGAAAGCTCTTGATTCCAACAATAACAATGTCCCTATCCATCTCCTGTCCTGTGCCCCAAACCTGTTCTGTTGGGGGACAGAGTCCAGATGATTTAATTCCACAATTTTTTTTTCCTATTATGTATCAGGCACTGTGCAAAGCACGCAGATACCCTGACCAAGACCCTACACCCAACTAGGTTCAACTGTCTTCATGTTCACTGATTTCATTGTTGCAAAAAAAAATTCAAGAAGTAGGTATTGTCTTCAATGCCCAGTTGTTACTTTAATGAATATGACTTGATGAAATGCACACAGCTAATCATATATTTTAGATCACACAGCTAATCGCACATTTTATTGGTTTAAGGTGTGTAATTTTCACATTTTAACATAACAAGTTGCACTGTAATGGATGGACTCAGCTTTGTGGTACTGTTTACCTGGCATTTTTCCTTTAGCAGTACACATTTTTTTTCTTTCTTGGTGGTGCATTTTACATCAAGGGCATCTTGGAGGTGATGGAATATGGATAGGTGGTCAGCCCTCTGGACAAATCTCAGTAACTTCAGTTCTATTCCTCATCTTTTTCCTGTCCCACTTTGGATTTCCAGGCTTCCATGATGCTGAACTTCCAGCAAAGGTCAGCAGCCCCAGGAAGGCAGCAATGGACAGCAATAAAACAGGCAACCCCCTTCCCAGCCAACACTTCCCACTTGAGCAGTGTCTGTGGCAGAGCTGATTCTTCCTTCAGCATCATTCTCTATTTGGTCACCTCCCTTTACATTTAAGGGGTCCTGGACCCTGGGCTTCTATAACATAACCCCTTCTCTGGAATATCTCTGGCCTAGAAGTGGTGGCTTCTTGTTGGTTATCTGGAGGTTGCCTCACACCTCTGTTTAACTGCAACAATTCCATTTCCTGTGTAATCAACCCTTTAGAAGCAATTCTCCTACCCCCTAAGTACTTATGTGGGGCTCTGTTTCCCAGGTATACTGCCTGACACCACTGGCATTCAGACCCAGTTCTGCCCTTCACAGCACACACCACAGCCTGGCAGCTCTCAGATACTAAGAAGAGAAACAACGTATTAAATCAATATTCAGATGGTTTTTCACCAGGGAATCATTGGCCTTTTGAGAGAGGCAGTGGGCTTGTTGCAAGGGACATGGGAATTTGCTTGTACAGTAAATATTTTCAGGAAATGAACTAAACACCTTTTAGGCTTAAGTCTTAATATTTTCTAGTGTAAATTTCAGTTTTGTTCCAATGAAAATTCAAAGGTTGGATCTGCCAGGCTGAGCTCCAGTTTTGTCTTTCCCTAAGTTGATCACTGTAACTTAACAAGTCCAGAGCTAAATGTTCTTTGGAGCGGGTTAGGAGGAGTGGGGGTAATTCTAAGGGGGTTGAGATCCTATGACCAGAAGAGGGAGTGATGCTTAAGTATCAAAACAACAAATGCCACTGCAACCAACCTCATGCTCACATGCTGAAAATTACCAAATAATCTGGCACCCTTGACACACCAAGTGGGCATATAGTTGAGGTGGATTCCCTTAAATAAGAGTCTTCTTTTGCTTGAGATAGCAGTGAGTCAAGCAAAAGATACTTGACTCCCCAGCCTCCCTAGCAGAGAAAGTGACTATGTGACAGAATTCTGGTCCATGAAGATGCGGGTAACTTCAAAGGGTGTCCCTTCTGTTAGGGAACTTTGTGAAGATTTTTAAATGGGCATCTCCATCTTGCATTGTCTTGGAGCTATTTTACCATTTTGTAAACTGTAGAAAGACAGTAATGCAGTTGAGACTTGTCCATAGAAGTGCACATATATTATGCCTGGTCCAGTTACAATTGAATATTTTTTTGTTGATTATTTTACCATCTCTGGAAAAATTTATTCTTGTAATCCTGATTGCCTGCATAGGTAGATATGATGCCCTGTGTGTGTGTACTTTACAATTCTCCTTTGCGTTGTTTTTTACATCTTACTAGTTAACAAGTAAAAAAAAAATCTTAGATGCATGTTGATTTTGTCATTGGATGAGATATGCTTTTATCCTTTTAAAAATGTATCTTTTAGCACTTTGAAATGAAAAAGGCAAACCCTCAAATTAATAAAAGTTTTAAAGCCTTGACCTTTCTCCCTTCTATCTGGCTGAACATGAAAATAAAGCAGGAGGTAGCTTAGCCGTATTGCCTCTGTGAGGGGCTAGCCCGAGAACAAAGTACAGATGTTAAGGATTTTGAATAGGAAATGTACAGCCTGTGTTTCTTATAGTATAGTCCAGTCACCCTAACAGGTCTTTAGAAACTCTTTTTAAAGGAATATTTTTATTTGATAAGTAGATGGAGATATAATATGGGCATCGGGGTAGAATGATTACTAACACACCTTAGCAGGTCTTGCCTCTGGGGCACTATCCACTCCCACCTCTCTTCCCTGTGTGTTCCTTCTGTGAAAGATAAACAAACCTCCCCCGTCTGTTTAAACCAAGGCAGCAGGGTTTTCTATTATACTACAGGCCTGGTTCCTAAGTGATACTATCAGAAAGCCAGACTTTTATCAAAGGAGGGAAACCTGTGGTCTAACAAAGCATAACAGAAGCAAGGGGACAAAAGTGAGATCTGTTTAAAAGAAGAGGGAAGTACTGTGGCAGACCTGTCATCCACAGGAAGCTGGGATGCAGCCTTTTGGGTGCTCTTTCTGAGTAGTCGTCTATCAAAGAGAGTGAGTTTGCCCAGAGCTCCTTGATTTGGAGGTGATTTCTAGCTATGTGCGATATTCTGTCATAACATCCTCTGGGTATCCAAGAAAGCATGGGTTTTATTACACTCTTGGGTTTTGGGGTGGCTGTTCAGCTAGGCATTTTCTCACACTTGGTTCTTGCCTGGCATTTTCAAAGTTGCCAGGCAGTTTCTTGAGGTGAACTGGATATTTATGGGTTCTCTTTCTGACATCCATTCTCTGTCACAGTCCATGTGAGTTTGGAAGGGTTGGTTTCCCCCTCCCAACAATCTCCCCATGTGGTTTGACTGGGCCTTCATGAGCTCCACCCCCCTGAAGAGGCACCTGCCACTCAGGTCAAATGTATGAGGTGTTCTGCAAATAAGTAACGTTTATAGTGTATATCAATTAGTGAATCCCAGCACACTTTTTTTTTATTTTACAGAAGTTTATTTTTACATCATTTTGTACATTTTTCCCCCATCTCAATTGTAATCCCTGTGGATTTCCCATCACCAAGTTACCCGTGTGCCACCACCATAATCCCGTGTATCCCTCCCCACCCCCCTGTTTTTGATCCCATTCCCCACTCTACCCCCGCAAAATGTCTCTGGTATATGGTTGTTCATTATTTTTTTATTTTCTTGCCTGGTCCATTATACTCCTGCTATGAGTGAAACCATCCGGTATTTTTCTTTCTCTTTCTGGCTTATCTCACTAAGCATGATCTTTTCCAGCTCCATCCAAGTTGCTGCAAAAGACATGTGTTTCTCTTTTTTGGTTGCTGAGTAATATTCCATTGTATATATGTACCACATCTTTTTAATCCAGTCATCTACTTTTGGGCATTTGGGCTGCTTCCATGTTTTTCCAATTGTAAATAAAGCAGCAATAAACATGGGGGTACAGGTATCTTTTTCAATCAGTGTTTTTGTGTCTTTTGGGTAGATACCTAGGAATGGGATTGCTGGGTCGTAGGGAAGCTCCATGTTAGCAGTTTGAGGAACCTCCAAACAGTTTTCCATAATGGTAGTACTAGTTTGTATTCCCACCAGCAGTGCAGGAGAGTTCCTTTTCTCCACATCCTCGCCAACATTTGTTGTTGCTAATTGATGAAGATGTGTCATTCTCACTGGGGTGAGGTGGTATCTCATTGTGGTTTAATATGCATCTCCCTTATTACAAGTGATGTTGAACATTTTTTCCTATGTTTGTTGGCCATCTGCATTTCCTCATTGGAGAAGTGTCTTTTTAGCTCTTCTGCCCATTTTTTGATGGGGTTGTTTACCTTATTTTTGTTGAGTTTCATCAGTTCTCCTTATATTTTTGTAATCAGTCCTTTATCACTACTTTTGTGTGAGAAAATGCTTTCCCAATTAGTGGGCTGTCTGTTTTTAGTAATGTCTCTTTTGCTGTACAGAAGCTCTTTAACTTGATGTAGTCCCATCTATTTATCTTTGCCTTTGAGTGTTCTGTCTTTAAAGATGTCGCTGAAGGCACACTTTTTTTTTTTAATGATTTACTTATTTGTAAATACAGAACTGGGGTACAGACCAGAGGCTGAGTGGGGAGCAGAACAGGCAGATCTACGAAGTACACTGCTGAGGGGAGCAGCGGGCGGGTCAGGAGAGGTCTGCCACTTTTGAGGGAGCATCTAGATTAGAAATACTCTCTTTCCCGTGGGACTTGCATCTTAAAGGATACACAATACAGGCCCTCCTTAGTGGCACAGCAGGTTGGAGTGCAGCACTGCTCATGGCTACAAGTTCGATCCTCTGCCCTGGAGGTGATCCACATGACACGGCAGACCTCTCTTGTCTCACCTGTGCTCCTCTCAGCAGTGTACTGCCTCAATCTGCCTGTTCTGCTCCCCACTCTGTCTCTGGTGAATTCTTTCCCATACACAATACAAATGAGGCAGCCCATCTTAACTGTGATAGGACCCGAGAGATGAAAAGGGGGCGAATTGAGAGGTGGGAAATATTTGACTCCTGATTCTAGCCACATCTGAGATCAGCTCTAACCCTAAATCTTTCAGTTATAAAGTCAGAAAACCCCCATTTGACCTAAGCCATTCTGAATTAGAGTGGCACTTTCAAATTAGTTCTGATGGAAGCAGGGTTGTGGCGAGAGCAGCCTTAAATGGGTTGCTTAAGACCTGTTGTGCAAGGTGTCCCAATGTCTCCCCTCCCCTGCCCAATGACAGACACATGGATATTGTGCCTTTGCAGAACACAAGCTCATAGACAAATCTACACTTTTATATTTACCCCCTCCCCCCATTGACTGTGAGTATATAAAGCATGATAATAACTTGTAACGTTTATTTTTTATTTATTCTTTTTAAGATTTATGCATATAAGAACTGGGGTACAAGGCCAATTGGGGGTAGGAGGGTAGAGAGGATTCACCAGAGACAGAGTGGGGAACAGAACAGGCAGACCAACCCAGACACACTGTTGAGGGGAGCAGCAGATAGGACAGGAGAGTTCTGCTCTGCCAGTTAGGTCAGCTCCCTAGTAGGGGATTTAACTTGTGCTGCAGTGGCTGTGGATAGCTTCATAGTCCTGTGCTTTAACCCGTTGGGCAACCAGGGAGGGCTCTAATTTGTAATTTTTATTTATTTATGGGTACAGCAAGAGGTGCAGGGCAGCGAGGGACTTTACCAGAAACAGTGGGGAGCAGATCAGGCAGATCGACAACGTATACTGTGGAGGGGAGCAGCAGGCGAGCAGGAGAGGTCTGCTGGGCCATGTGGGTCAGCTCCAGGGCAGGGATCAAACTCGCACTGAAGTGGCCACAACTTGACTTAGCTTTGAGTGCAGTGCTCCAACCCACTGTGCCACCAGGGAGGGCACTAATTGGTAACTTTTAATGTGTAATTTTCATAACCACTTACAATAAAGATGTTAGGTTAGTTACTATGGACATGGCAGATGAAGTGGGCTGTCATTTGATCCTTTTTTCTCCTATTCTAAAAGACATTTTAAAAGTTCTTAGAACAAGATCTGACCCAAAGAGAAACATTAAAGGAATAACCTAATTTTCTTAAGTAAATAAAAACTCAAACTTGGATATTCTAATATTAGCAATAAATTATTAGACATGTACATCCATTACCAGTGGATTGAGATGCCTACAGATGAGTAAATTGAGCTCAGTTTATTCTCAAGTTGCAGAATTATCATCAAAATAAATGATAATAAATACATCTGTTAACTCTGATTAAATTTAAAACATTTATTTTTTTTCTGGAAAGAGAGTTTTTGTCACCATTTGCTCATAAATTTCAAGAGTTACTCTTTCCTTTTTTTTTTAAAGATTTATTTATTTGGCCCTCCCTGGTGGCGCAGTGGGTTAAAGCACAGCACTGAGAATCTTAAGCCACTTCCATATGAGTTCGATTCCCGCCTGCCCCGGAGGAGATCCACATGGCGGGGCAGACCTCTCCTGACTCGCCTGCTGCTCCCCTCAGCGGTGTGCTTCATCTATCTGCCTGTTCTCTTCCCGGCTCTGTCTGTGGTGAATCCCCTCACCCTCCATATCTCTGGCCTGTACCCCAGTTCTATATTTATTTATGCATATAGAACTGGGGTACAGGCCAGAGGTGCAGGGATGGTGAAAGGATTCACCAAAGACAGAGTGGGGAGCAGAACAGGCAGATGTACTGAAATACACTGCTGAGGGGAGCAGCGGGCGGGCCAGGAGAGGTCTGCTGCACCATGTGGGTCACCTCCGGGGTGGGGATTGAACTCATGATGAAGTGGCTTTAGCTTCTTAGTGCTGTGCTTTAACCACTGCACCACCAGGGAGGGCCCTTTTTTGGGTTTTTGATATTCAAACTGGCTTAGGAAAAAAAATCAATGATAAAAATGTTAAGATTCCTGTTTCAGGAACAGCTAAATTCAAGGGATGAAATGACATTTATCTTTTGGAGAATTATAAAGCAAGTGTGAAAAGTGCTTATGCTTGCTAATTAAAAATATTTTTTTATTATATAATAGTTTATTTTTACATCATTTTGTACATTTTTTTTTTTCATCTCAGTTGTACTCCCCGTGGGCTTTCCATCATCAAGTCACTCATGTGCCATCACCATTTCTAATTTTGGGTAAATGTGTGGGAGTTCCTTTGTCCCATTCTTGCACCTTTTCTGTAAATTTGAAATTATTTCAAATTGAAAAGTTTTTTAGGGCCTTCCTGGTGGCGCAATGGGTTAAGATGCAGCACTGAAAGCTAGCTGCAGCTGCTTCAGTGCAAGTTCCACCCCTGCCCCAGAGATGATCCATGTGGCATGGCAGACCTCTCCTGACCCACCCACTGCTCCCCTCAGCAGTGTACTCTGTCTGCATGTTCTGCTCCCCACTCTGTCGCTGGTGAATTCTCTCATTTCCCCTGCAACCCTGGCTTGTACCCCAGTTCTGTATGCATAAACAAATTAATCCTTTAAGTTAATTAATTAATTTTTATTTTTTTCCACTTTGCACAAAGGGTTATAGCACAGCATTGCAAAACTAGTCACAGCTACTTCACTGTGAGTTTGATCCCCGGCAAGAGGTGACCCACATGCCACACCAGACCTCTCCTGTCTCATCTGCTGCTCCCCTCAGCTGTGTATGTCAGTGGATCTGCCTGTTCTGCTCTCCACACTGTCTTTCATGAATCTTCTTACTGCCTCTGCCCCTCTGGTCTGTACCTCAGTTCTGTATGCATATATAAATACTTCTTTAAAAAGTAGATTATCTCTTTCATCTCTTGGCTCCTGGCCTATGCTTTCTTAATATTCCCTCAGATTCTTGGGTTATTTTCTACCAGTCTGGGACTCCCAGGAGAAGGAGATATTATCTTTCCCAAAAGTTCTGGCAAACAACTTAGCTTAGCATCTGACATAGACTGCATGTCTATGTCCTCTCTCCCCAAATTCATGTTTTGAAATCCTAACCCCAAGGTGATGAGATTAGGAGGTCAAGTCCTTGGGAAGTGATGAGGTCTTGATAATGGTGCCTTCATGAATGCAACTAATAGATTCCAGAGCTCTCCCTTCGCCCTCCTACCATGTGCAGATATAGAATAAACAGTATCAGAAAGCTGCCACTTTGATCTTGGACTTCTCAGATACTAGAACTGTGAGAAATAAATTCCTGTTGTTTACAAGCCACCCAGTCTGTGGTATTTTGTTATAGCATTTCCTACAAAGACAGTGTCTCCTAAGCCTTTTAAGTCACGCTGCAGGCATGGAGGCTCTGATTTGCCAGCTCTGGTCATGTCTATTGTGAGTGCCTAATGTTGGAACCAAATCTTTCTACACCTTAGAGATGCTCCAAATTCAGGGATAGATGGGCTGCGCAAGGAAATCAGGGTGCTTATGTCAAAAGGAGGGTGACTGCATGATAGGAAGACAGAAACAGACTTTTAGGATCTTGATTTCAGAGGTCCTGCTCAGAGGGGGAAGAACATGAGGAAAAAGGGGTGAAGAGCAGGCGTGACAGGGGTTAGTGAAGACCAACCTGCTCTGCTTCTTCTAAGAGCAGTATTTTCATAAAGTTGGTTGTGCTTCTTGCAATGCAGGATTGACAAGGGACCCAACCAGTTCTGCCACAAGAGGCCCATAAATATTCAACGTAAAGAAAAATTGATTCAGAGAGATGATACAATTTTATCTCAAAGGGACTGGCACTTTGCTAAGTTAGATAATGAAACAGTCTTTGCTTAGTCAAACCAAAGACCTACCAAAACCCTCCTCATAATAATATGAGAGTCATATTATTATATATTTAAGTAGTTCCTTTATCTTTGATTAAATGATTTCTTTCTTGCAAGATAATCAATGCAGATGTGTGTATAGTAGAAAGGGATTTTCCCCTTTTGCAATGTTATACACAGGTTGGTGAATAGAATGATGTTGGCTTGGTAGGAAAATTAATTAAGCCTTCTATCTACTACTCTTGGTATACACTGCTCTAAGTACCTTTCTTGATTAGCTTGCTTTTTGCCCTCAGGTTAGAATGATGTTCATAATATCACAACCATTTTACACATGAGGAAATGGAGCTTAAAGAGGTAAAGTAGCTCACAGTCAATAAGTGAGAAAATTAACTTTACATAACAAAGAAGTAACTAAAGTCAACATTCTTCAGAAGCATACAGCACACAATTTTACAAACATCACCTCTATCTAGATACAGAATGTTTCCATCATCTCAAAAAGAAACCCATTAAAATGTCACACTCTGGTTTCTCCTACCTCCACATACTTTCTGTCTTTATGATTTACCTGTACTGGATGTTACCTACAAATGAAATCATATAAGATGTGACCTTTTCCTACCAGGTTCCTTACACTTGGAATGTTTGTCAAGGTTCAGAATCAAAACATCATCTTTTCAGAGAATAATATTCCATGTAGGGATATACATTTTCTTTAACCATTTATCTACTGATGAACTTTAGTCAGAGTTTTCCAGAGAAATAGAATCTATAAGATGTGTGTGTGTGTATATACGAATATTACATATATATATATATATACACACACACATAATATATACACACACACACACACACACACATATATAAACTTTTTGAATTTTTTTAAAGGAATTTGCCAATTCCTTAAAAGCTGGTAAATTCAATAGCTGCTGGGTAGATTTGCAGGCTCAAAACCCAGACAAGAGCTGATACTGTAGTTCAAATTCAAAGCAAGTCTATTGGCAGAATTCCTTTTTCACTGATAGGAGGTCAGCCTTTGTCTTATTAAGGTCTTCAACTGATTGGATGAGGCCCACCCACATTATAAAGAGCAATCTGCTTTCCTCAAAGCCCACCAATTTAAATGTTAATCTCACCCAAAAACACCTTTGCAGGAACATTCAGAATAATTCTGACAAAACATCTGGTCATAGTGGCCCAGCCAAGTTGATACATAAAACATATCCTGCTATAATTTTTGCTATTAAATAGTACTGCTATGGGTATATGTGTACAAATATGTTTGAGTCCTGTTCTCACTTATTTTGGGAATACACTTAGGAGTGGGATAGACTATAGAGCATCTCTGCTTAACTTTTTGAAGAGCTAAACCATTTTAGATTCCAATCAACAATGTGAGTATATATAATTTTTAACTTACGAAATTGGGATTATGCTACAGAAATTCAAGTCCACTGTGTATGTGTGTGTGGGGGTGTGTTTACTTGATAATATATCTTGGACATCTTTCTGGGTCAATATTTATAACTCAGTCTCACTCTACTTGGATGGCAGAGGTGCTTAGAACAGGGCAGGCCCAAAGGGAGTGTTCAAACAATTATTCTTTTTAATAAGTATATAGTATCTTATTGAATAGGGGCACTATGATTTATCTTTTTCCCCATGGATAAAAATTTAAGTTGCTTTCAATTTTACTTAACTTTTTTTTTTTAAAGATTTGTTAGTGCAAATAGAACTGGGGTACACGCCAGAGGTACAGGGGCAGTGAGAGGATTCACCAGAGACAGAGTGTGGAGCAGAACAGGAAGACTGACGAAGTACACTGCTGAGGGGAGCAGCGGGTGGGTCAGGAGAAGTCTGACACACCATGTGGGTCAGCTCCAGGGAAGGTGGGGATTGAACTCATGCTGAAGTGGCTTTAGCTTCTTAGTGCTGTGCTTTAACCCACTGCACCACCAGGGAGGGCCCTTTACTTAACTTTTTATTAAGGAAAATAAATACAAGCAGAGAGACCAGGACAACAGATGTGTATGTTTTTATACCCAGCTACCACTATGAAAAATCTTAGTCTCCTTTTTCTATTTCTGGTTTCCTCTGCTGTTGGAGTATTGAGACACATTCCATGAAATGGTTATATACTTTTACATATTTCAGTGTTTTTATTTCTTTATTTTAAAAAATTCAATAGTCTTTTTAAAAATGTATTTATGCATACAAGAACTGGGATACAGACCAGAAGTGTGGGGGGTGGAGTGAGAGGATTTACCAGAGATAGAGTGGGGAACAGAACAGGCAGATTGACTGAAATATTCTGCTGAGGGGAGCAGCAGGCAAGACAGGAGAGCTTTGCTGTGCCAAATAGGTCACCTCCCTGGCTGGGGATCGAACTCATGCTGTAGTGGCAGCAGAGAGTTTCATAGTGTTGTGCTTTAACCCCTTATGCCACCAGGGAGACCCCTTCAGTATTTATTTCTAAAAGATAAGGGCTCTTTCTTTTAAACATAACCAGCATACCAAGATCACAACTAAGAAATTTAGTGACAATTCCTTAACATCTTTAATTAGTCTGTAAGTGTTCAGATTGCCTCAGATATCTCCTACATGTTAACAGTATGCACAATTGTGTCATAGTACTCACAATTGTTTGATTTATCTCTTAGATTTCTTTGAATCTATAGTCACTTGCTCTCTTTGTACTTTTTTACACTCTATATGTAAAAAAAATTGCAAATTTAAAGACTCATTTTGAAATAGCAAGGAACTTCCTTGTCAGATTTGGTGTAGGGCAAAAAGGAATCCCCAGTCACAAAGCCCTGTGGAAGGTAAAGCAAACTACGATTCTCCCCAGAATCTTTGGGTCCCAGCTTTCTCCTGGGTTGCAATACTACTGAGGATAAATAAAGAAAATGTGCTAAGTCATTTAAACCTTAAATTTAGTTAGTAATTCCTCTTCCCTTCCAGAGAGGGCAGATGGAAATAATTGGGCAACAAGAGGAGCTCTAGATCTCAAATGCATCATTGAAAAAAACCACCATGGACTAATGATGCCGTTATTGACACCCTCACCACCCAATAAAAAGATATGTACATGTCTGCACCCCTGAGAGCTGTGAATATGACCTTATTTTGAAAGAGTGTCTTTGGGGCCCTCCTTGGTGGCACATGGGACTAAAGCACAGCAATGCAAGCTAGCCACAGCCACTTCAGTGGGAGTTCCATCCCCGCCCTGGAGGTGACTCACATGGCATGGCAGACCTCTCCTAGCCCACCTGCTGCTCCCCTCAGCAGTGTACTTCGTCAATCTGCCTGTTCTGCTCCCCACTTTGTCCCTGGTGAATCTTCTCACTGCACCTATGGTTTGTACCCCAGTTCTGTATGTATGAATAAATATTTAAAAAAAAGAAACAAAAAGTGTTTTTGCAGGAGTAATAATGATGAGGACTCTGAGATGAGATGAACCATAATTCCAAAGACATGTCCTTTTAAGAGACATATGGAGGAAACCATGCGACCAGAAAGACAGAGATTGGAGTGATGTGGTCACAAGACAAGGACAGCAGAGGATTCAAGGGACAAATTTCCTTAGAACTTATGGAACGGGTGCAGTCCTCCTGAAATCTTAATTTAATTGCAGACATCAAGTGCCCAAAACTGTTGCTTTAAGCCACCAAGTTTCAGACATTTGTTACAGCACCCACAGGAAGCTAATACAGTCACATACTCAGGCCCCTGACTGGGGAAGCATTTTGGGGAAACAAAGTCTGTGGGACCTGCCTGTGAAAAATAAGACATGTGTATATTGGGCTCTAGTTCTTGGCACAGAGCTCCTCAATTCTTTGGAATTTCCTGCAGAGTCTTTTATTTTAATGAGCTGTCTCTGTGTGGATTCCTGGTTAGAAGTCTGGTCTCCAGAAAGACCAAACCATAATTAGAAGTTTGGAATTTTCACTCTCACTCCACTCCCAACCCCCAGAGAGGAAATGAAGTTATGTAATGTCTATGTGACAAAACAATCCTAAAAATCTCAAGAATATAGGTATGGGGATCTTCTGGTTTGGTGGACACAACCATGAACCAGAAGTGTGGTATACCCCAACTCCCTGGAGACAGACGTGCCTATGCTTGGGAGCCATATAGTAAACATCAGTGTCTCCCTGAGTTCTGTCAGCTGATCTAGCATATGATCGAACCCAAGGAGAGAGTTTGTGGAAATTGTGCGTTGAAGCCAAGTGGATAAGCTGGAATGGGAAGGTGACCTGAAGACCTACTACCTGCAACTCGCAAGTACAGGGGGACAGCCTCACGGAACCGAGGCTTTAACTGTGGGGTTGCACTAACTGCAGGTAGTTAACTGGGTTGAGTCAAACGGTAGCCAGTTGAGGCAGAGACTTGCTTGGTGTGGGGGAAAGTCCCATAAAGCTAGGTTTGTGTTGTAAGTGTGGTGTTCATAGGAAAGGGAGGAGAAGTTTGTCTTTCCAACATACCATACAGACACACAGACAGTTCCCCACAGGAATGTCCACTTCCTGCCTTGTCACGAAAAAGTGAAATGTTATTTCACCAAACATCAGAGATGGTGGCGTGTCCAGGCCCACAAGCCCCAAGCTTACACCAGATCAGTTTGGCAGATGTGTTCAACCTGCTCTTCCTGCTCAGCAGCCAGGGGAGCAAGTGCACAGCCCAGGTCTGGAATCACTGGTTCATTCACTAATTCATCACTAATTCAAGACATACTTGCCAAGTGTCCCCTGGGTGCCAGACACTGAGCTACTTTCTGGCTTGCAAAACTGAATCAGATCCAGCACCCATCTTCATGGAGACTGGAGGTGGGGGGAGACCTGCAAACAAAGTATTGCCATACTGTGTGGAAAGGGTGTGAACAGGGCTGGCACAGAGGAGAAGATTCACACTGGCATATGGTGGGAAGATTCACAGGAGGCTTGAGGGTTTGGGAAGTGGTGTCTCCTGGTTTCCTATATAGTAGCCACAAACCACATGTGGCAGTTAATCAAATTTAATTAAAATTAAATCATCAAAAACTCAATTCTCACTAGCCCCATCCTAAGTTTTCAGTAGCTGCCTTTCTTTATAGAGCTTTGGCATTATTGTCAAAGTTTGTATTGGAAGAGGCTGGTCCAGGCTAAGGCCCACAAATGATGTGGGATTAGAGGGGGATGGAAGTATGTCCCCAGTACTAAAAGATATCCTTGTATACAGCTTAGGTTCATGGTGGAGGTTATAAGGCCACTTCCTGTGGTGTTTTGTCAGCCATGTTGGTTTCCCTGCTTAGGGACAACAAAACACCATGGAAACACTCAGCCAGGTGAATAACAAGTTTGGATTTGAGTTTTGGAGAATGGGTTGGAGGAAGAACAGGACAAGAGGCAGGAGAGCCAATTGGAAGGTCGCTGAATTCCTCTAGAATCTTGGACTAGAGTAGGGGTAGCAAAGTAGGTGGATAGAGATTTAGGGCATATGATCAAGAAATTGGAGATTGTGGCCAGTAAGGAAGAAGAGGGAACCAAGTTTGTGGCTTGAGTTAATACTAGCATTTCCTCTCATACTTCATTTATTGGGAAGGTCTCATTCCCCCTTACAGCTCACCACAGAGCCTTCTAGAAAGAGAAAACATGGGTGCTGAGCCTTTAGAATTCTTAGGGCCACTACAGGTTGTATTGTGGCTCCAGCGTAGGCAAGAGAAAGAGGAAGGGAAGGACAACAACCTGTTTCTTCCCTTCTCTCTTTTTCAACTTCCCAGTTCTTCACAAAGCTACACAGCCAAAATGGCTCCCCCCACCAAACCACCTGCAGATCAGCCCCACTCCGTGTGGCCCTTTTTATTCTTGATAATTTGGTAATATAGATTCTAAATTCCAATTCTTTATTTAAAAAAAAGATTTATTTATTTATGCATACAAGAACTGTGATACAGGCCAGAGGTGCTGGGGGTGAGAGGATTCTCTAGAGACAGAGAGGGGAGCAGATCAACTGAAAGACACTTCTGAGGGGAACGGGGGGAGGGGAACAGGAGAGATTGGCTGTGCCATGTGGGTCAGACCCCTGGCTGGGAATCAAACTTGTGCTGTAGTGGCTGCTGATGGTTTCATAGTGCTGAGACATAACCCCTGTGCCACCAGGCAGGCCCTAATTACCTACACCAGAGTGGGTGGAGTGGGGTGGAGGACTGTGGGGAATGTTGTGGGCTGGTTTGGAGCCCAGGATTCAGTGGGAAAAATCTCGATTTTTTAAAAAAGATTTCCTTATTTATGCATACAAGAACTGGGTTATGGGCCAGAGGTTGGGGGTTGATGAGAAGATTCACTAGAAACAAAATAGGGAGCAGAACAGGCAGACAGACTAAAGTACACTGCTGAGGAGAACAACAGGCAAGGCAGAAGAGAGGAGCTGACCCGAGGTTGAACTTCGCTGCAGTGGCTGTGGACAGTTTCATAGTCCTGCACTTTAACCCACTGCCACACCAGGGAATACCCAAGAATCTAGCTTTAATTATCAGCTGGAAGAAGACACTCTTTTCCACGCAGTCCCTTCCCTTGCTCCTTTCCTAAACAGGGAACTGAAAGCCACTGGGGAAGATAACTCATCTCCAAGGCTGGAGGGTGGGAGTGCTAGCAATGGCTCCATCCTCAACATCTGCTGAAGACCAGCTTCCTTTCCTGCAGGAAAGGACAGTGTTGGAGAAGGTGAGAGAGAGAAAAGGAGAAAAGGTGAGGGGAAAAAGGGACTGTGGTAGGAAAATGAAGAGACACAGACACCTGTTTAGGGTGAAAGCATCTTCTGCTGACTGTCCCAGCAGGTCTTTATTTATACATTACAAACAAGTGGTGGGATTACATCAGTGTGTGCATAAAGCAGAAAGATAATGATCATCACATTTTTCTTAAAAACAGCTTAGCACTTTTTGATCTCTTACTGAGACTGTGATATTCATCATTCATTGATAAAAAGTACAATTGATACACAAGATGTTCCTATAGTGACCAGTCATTAACAAAATATTCCTACAGTGATCAGCTAATAAACAAAAAATTCCTATAATGATCAGTTATCAAACAAAATGTTTCTATGGTGATCAGTTAGCTATTACAACTTAAGTAATCATTTTGTTAATATCTCAATGAACATATATCTCAAAGGTACAAGATTTAATGTTAAGGAACTAGTAGTCAGAAAAATACCAACACTGAGTTCATTGATATTTCCCTGTCCCTAAGGACAGGGAAATATCCTGTTTTTGATCTACAAAAGGAGCTTCTATTTTTTTTATTATTACAAAAGTTTATTTTTACATCATTTTGTACATTTTTTTTCAAAAGGAGCTTCTATTAATCACTATTTCTGTAAATATTTGTCGACCTTGTTTCTATATCTAACATAAGAATTAGGGGGGAGAGACGGCAAAACGGCGGCAGAATAAAGACACCAAGATCTCTGTGTCCAGGCTCACACAGGAATTTAGGACTGAAAATGGACTATAGACTTACATACTACGAGTTTCAACCCAAATGAGAACACCCTGGACTCACTAGAAGGAAGATAACTGAGGGAGAATTGGCGATTGGGGAGTTTCGAAAAGGAAACTCCTATCCGGAAGTGCCATAGACAGGATAAGTGGAACACTGCAACTCATATCGATCCAAGAATGCCCAGGCTTCAGCGCTGCAGACAGATGCTTCCTGCTCATTTGGCTTGGTGAGTAGAACTGAGCCATGGGGAAAGACTGTGCAAGTGGGCACATAGAGCCTGGGAGGTGGGGAGGAAAATCTGGTGATCTGGTGACTGGGGTAGCAGCAAGCCTTGCAACCCTTTCACCCACTCCCACAACATTGGTCTGGAGGCTTGTTCCTGGCAGTAGTCACTAAGGCAGGGCCAGCAAGTTCACAAAGCCCCTGAGATAAAAAGGGTGGTGGTGGGGGAAGTGGTTAGACTGAATCAAAACAGGCCCATTAACACTACCCCTACTAATAGGGAAAGACTGTTTAGCAAGAGATGGCTCTGAGTGGGCACAAAGAGCCCTGGAGACCTAAAGGGAGGACTGACAGCCTGCACAACTTGGGGAGTGTACAAAATTAGGACTCAAGGTGTTACTGAACAGCAGTGGCTGGAAGACGCGTGAGTCAGTAAGGCACTACCTTGCAAGGCTCATAGTGCTCAGTAAATAAACAAAACCAGTGACTGGCTGAACCACAGGCCCAGCTGCAACACTTCTAATGCACCCCACCCCCCATGGCTGCATCCAAGCATAGAGGGAACCCAGGACATAAGAAGGCTACAAAGATCAACAGGCACCTTCTAGAGACAAGGACTCAACAAACTACCAGAAGAAGCTGAATACCACAAGAGAACCCTGAGTGTCACTGGTAGAGATGACAGACATCTCTGGAAAAACAGGAGATATTGAAACAAAACAAGGCTCAGGATACCCTCCACAAATGAAGTGTCTGGAAGCCCTCTGACATCCCAAAAAGGACATCCAGAAAGAATGCCGGTCAATAATAGCAACACCATGTCTCAACGAATAAAAAGTATTAGAAAATACACGACAGGGAAAAGAAGACAAACAAATATTCAAGCAAGTCCACAGGGGGAAAATTCACCACAAAAAGATCAGTCAGCAGAAACCACCAAAGAAATAGAAGAACTACTCAGCTTATCAGATAGAGAATTCAGAATCATCATGATAAACAAAAAAAAAAAAAAAAGATGAGAAGGAAAAAAATGATATGAGGCAAGCCGTTAAGGAACTGAAGAATGCAAACAAGGAAATGAATGAAAGAAATGAAAAAGAAAAACAAAAGATATGAGACAAGCAATCAACAAACTGAGGAAAGAAAATGAGACATTAAAAGAGGAATAGAAGAAATGCAGGCAATGAAAAGGTCACTAGAACCCAACATTCTGCTGGCTGCAGGGAACACATCTAATTGCAAAAGATAAAAACAGATTGAAAATAAAAGGATGAAAAACAGTTCTACAGCAAATGGACCAAAAAAGAAGGTAGGAACAGCTATACCTATATCAGATAAAGAAAGAGGAGATAAAAAAGAGGAGATAAAGAATGCTGGGAAAAGTAATGAAAACAGAATAGATGAAATGGAAGAACGAATCAGCACCCTCAAAGACACAGAAACAAAGAGAATTAAAAAAGAAAAATAAATAAAAAGGAAAAGGAAATGAAGAAACACTTCAAGAGCTATCTGACACTATTAGTAAAGGAAACATCAGAGTTATAGGTATCCCAGAAGGTGAAGAGAAAGGCCAAATTTAGAAAATATTCAGAGATAATAGAAGGGAACTTCCCTAATATGAAAAAGGAGATGAAGTGGATATACAAGAAGCAAGAAGAACACCAGACTACCATGATGACAAGAGAAATACAGCAAGACACATCATAGTAAAACTCCCAAGAATATAAGACAAGGAAAAGATAATGAGAATGACAAGAGGGAAGAAACAAATAATCTATAATGGGAAACCAATCAGGCTGACACCAGACTTCCTGAAGAAACATTACAGGCAAAAATAGACTGGAGGGACATACTCAACAAACTCCAACACATTAAATGCCAACCAAGAATACTCTATCCTGCGAAGCTCTCTTTCCTCTATGAAGAAAGAATAAGGACATTTTCAGAAAACAGAAACTCCACAATTTTGTCATGACTAAACCCCCACTCCAAAAAATACTACAAGAAGCCCTCAAACCAAATCCAACAGAAAAATGAAAAAGAACAGTTCAAAGCAAGGCATAAAAATACAAAAGGACTAAAATGCCAAATGCAGGTGCCAGTATATCAATATTATCTCTAAATACAAATGGCTTAAACTCATCAATAAAAAGACACAGATGCAGGATGGATTAAAAAACAGAACCCAACATTCTGCTGTCTGCAGGAAACACATCTAACTGCAAATGATAAAAAAAGATTGAAAATAAAAGAATGGAAAACAGTTCTACAAGCAAATGGACCAAGAAAGAAGGCAGGAACAGCTATGTTTATATCAGATAAAATAGACTTCAAACTAAAAAAGGTTAAAAGAGACATAGAAAGCCACTACATTATGATTAAGGGGATAACACAACAAGAAGACATAACAATCATCAGCATATATGCACCAAATGAAGGAGCACCAAAATATATCAGGAAACTACTGTCATCTATGAAAACCTGTATCGGAGAAAAAAAAACATAGTAGGAGACTTCAACACGCCACTCTCCACAATGGATAGATCAATACGACAAAAAATAAGCAAAGACACTAAAGCTCTGAACAAGGACCTGGACAACATGGGTCTAACAGACTCTATAGAATACTGCACCCCCAAAAATCTGAGTACACATTTTTCTCAAACCCACATGGATCATTCTCTAGGATTACCACATACTGGGTCACAAGATAAATATCAATAGATACATTAAGTTTGAAATCACACCAACTGTTTTCTCTAACCATGAAGGAATCAAGCTAGAAATAAACCATATGAGGAAGATAAGAAACCCACTACCATGTGGATACCGAAACCCACACTACTGAAGGACAATTGGATCAATGAGGAAGTCAAAGGAGAAATAAAAAAATACCTGGAGAAGAATGACAATGACAAAAATCTCCAAAACTTATGGGACACATTAAAAGCAGTTATAAGAGGAAAATATATAGCATTACAGGCTCACATAAAGAAGCAAGAAATAATTCAAAGAAACAACCTAATGTCCCACCTTAAAGAACTGGAATAAGAACAACAAAATAACCCAAAAGCCAGTAGAAGACAGGAAATAATAAAAGTCAAATCAGAAATAAATGGAGTGGATGCTAGAAAAACTGTCCAAAAAAATCAATGAAACCAAAAGTTGGTTTTTCGAAAAAATAAACAAGATAGACAGGCCACTAGTCAGGCTCACAAAGAAAAAACAAGAGAAAGCACAAATAAACAGAATCATCAATGAAAGAGCAGAAATCACAACAGATCCAGCAGAAATCAAAAAAATAATCAGAGAATACTATGAGCAACTATATGCAAAAAAGTTAGACAATTTAACAGAAACGGACAAATTTCTACAACTCTACAACCACCCAAAGCTAGATAAAGAAGAAATAGAACAAGTAGAAAGACCAATTACAAGGAAGGAAATTGAAGAAGTAATCAAAAGCCTCCCCAAATATATAAAACCAGGACCAGATGGATTTACAAATGAATTTTACCGAATGTTCAGAAAACAGCTAGTGCCTATTTTACAGAGACTCATCCAAAAAATTGAGAAAGGAAAACTACCACATACTTTTTATGAAGCCAACATCACACTAATACCAAAACCTAACAAAGAAAACACAAAAAAAGAAAACTTCAGACCAATCTCCCTAATGAACACCGATGCAAAAATCCTCAACAAAATCTTAGCCAACAGAATCCAACAAGTGGGCTTTATCCCAAGAGCACAAGGATGTTCAACATCAGAAAATCAATTAATGTTCAACTGACAGAAAATTAAAACCACATAATCATATCAATAAATGTGGAGAAGGCATTTGACAAAGTTCAACACCCATTTATGTTTAAGGCCTTTGAAATCCTCGGAATAGAAGGAACATTCTTCAACATGATAAAAGACATATATGATAACCCCACCGCCAATATTATCCTCAATGGAGAAAAGCTGAAAGCCTTTCCCTTGAGATCAGGAACAAGACAAGAGTGTTCACTGTCACCACTGCTCTTCAACATAACATCGGAAGTTCTAGCCAGAGCAATAAGACAGGAAAAAGACATACAAGGAATCCAAATAGGGAAAGAAGAAGTAAAACTGTCCTTATTTGCAGATGATATGTTAATGTACATAGAAAACCCTAAAAACTCCACAGAGAAACTAATCAAAACCATCAACTAGTTTAGCAAGGTAGCAGAATATAAAATCAACACACAAAAATTAGAGGCCTTCCTATACACAAACAACCTATAAGAAGAAACAGAAATAAAAAAAAAATCTCCTTTTTATCTTTCAATTAAAAAGAATCAAATACCTGGGATTCAACCTAACAAAAGAGGTAAAAGACCTATACACAGAAAATTACAAAACACTGTTAAAAGAAATTCAAGAAGACACCATGAAATGGAAAGACATCCCCTGCTCATGGATCGGGAGAATTAACATCATCAAAATGGCCATCCTGCCAAAACTGATATACAGATTTAACACCATCCCAATAAAAGCCTCAATGACATTCTTCAAAGAAATAGGAAAAATATTGATGCGATTCATATGGAACAACAAAAGACCTCGAATAGCCAAAACTCTTATGACTAGGAAGAAAGAGAATGGCGGCATTACAACCCCAAACTTCAAGCTATACTACAAAGCCATAATAATCAAAACCACATGGCACTGGAACAAGAACAGACATTCAGACAGTGGATTCGTATAGAAAACCCAGATATAAACCCACAGGTTTATAGACAGCTAGTCTTTGATAAACGAGCAAAGAAAGTTTGTTCAGCAAATGGTGCTGGGAAAACTGGGAAGCTACATGCAAAAAAATGAAGCTTGATTACTACCTCTCACCATATACAAAAATTAACTGGAGGTGGATTAAAGACATAGACATAAGAACGGAAACCATAAAATACCTGGAAGCAAAGATGGGCCAAACACTACACGACATACACTTCAGTGACATCTTTAAAGATAGAGCACCCAATGCAACGATAGTGAAGGCTAGGACAAATAGATGAGACTACATTGAGTTAAAGAGCTTCTGTACAGCAAAAGAGACATTACAAAAATCAGAAATCCACTCATTGGGAAAAAATTTTCTCATACAAAACTAGCAATAAAGGATTGATTACAAAGAGAGACAAAGAACTGATGAAACTCAACAAAAATAAAGTAAACAACCCCATCATAAAATGGACAGAGGAGCTAAAACGACACGTCTCCAAAGAGGAAATGCAGATGGCCAACAAGCATAGGAAAAAATGTTCAACATCACTTGTAATAAGGGAGATGCAAATGAAAACCACAATGAGATACCACCTCACCCCAGTGAGAATGGCACATCTTCAAACAACTAGCAACAACAAATGTTGGAGAGGATGTGGAGAAAAAGGAACTCTCCTGCACTGCTGGTGGGAATGCAAACTAGTACAACCACTATGGAAAACTGTTTGGAGGTTCCTCAAACTGCTAAACATGGAGCTTCCTTATGACCCAGCAATCCCACTCCTAGGTACCTACCCAAAAGACACAAAAACACTGATTCAAAAAGATACCTGCACCCCCATGTTTACTGCTGCTTTATTCACAATAGAAAAGACACGGAAACAGCCCAAATGCCCAAAAGTGGATGACTGGATTAAAAAGATGTGGTACATATACACAATAGAATATTACTCAGCAACCAAAAAAGAGGAACATATGTATTTTGCAGTAACTTGGATGGAGCTGGAAAAGATCATGCTTAGTGAAATAAGCCAGAAAGAAAAGGAAAGATACTGGATGGTTTCTCTCATAGCAGGAATATAACAGAACAGGTGAGAAAATAATGATAATGATGAACAGCTATATACAAGGGACATTTTGTGGGGGTGGAGTGGGGAATGGGATCAAAAACAGTGAGGGGAGGGAAATGCACTGGACTATGGTGATTTGGTGATGGGATACCCAAGGGGATTGCCACTGAGATGGAAAAATGCACAAAAAAGTATGTAAAAATAGGGCCCTCCCTGGTGGCGCAGCGGGATAAAGCACAGCACTAAGAATCTTAAGCCACTTCCACATGAGTTCCATCCCTGCCTGCCCCGGAGGAGATCCACATGATGCGGCAGACCCCTCCTGACCCCCCCGCTGCTCCCCTGAGCAGTGTATTTCA
This sequence comes from Condylura cristata, assembly GCF_000260355.1. Classification (NCBI taxonomy): domain Eukaryota; kingdom Metazoa; phylum Chordata; class Mammalia; order Eulipotyphla; family Talpidae; genus Condylura; species Condylura cristata. The sequence continues at coordinate 307,758 of NW_004567130.1, read as the reverse complement.
TCGATCTGCCTGTTCTGCTCCCCACTCTGTCTCTGGTAAATACTCTCACCCTCCGCATCTCTAGTCTGTACCCCAGTTCTGTATGAATAAATAAATCTTAAAAAAAAGTATGTAAAAATAAACTATTATAAAATAAAAAAAGAGGGAGAATTTTCTTTCTTTATGGTCACTGATTAATCCTATTAATCTTATCTAAAAAACCTTTGTATGTGAAAAGATGTCAGGGTCAAAGTTAAAGGAAAGAGTAGGAAAACATTATTATTATTATTTTTTGAAGGTTTATTTATTTATTCATATAGAGCTGGGGTACAGGCCAGAAATGCGGACGGAGGGTGAGAGTATTCACCGGAGAGAGGGGAGCAGAACAGGCAGATGATGAAGTACACTGCTGAGGGGAGCAGCAGGCGGGTCAGGAGAGGTCTGCCCTGTGCCATGTGGATCTCCTCCGGGGTAGGTGGGAATCGAACTCATGCAGACGTGGCTTAAGCTTCTCAGTGCTGTGCTTTAACCTGCTGCGCCACCAGGGAGGGCCTATTATTTTTAACTCTATCACTAAAAACAAGCTATGTTACTTAAAGCTATAGATATTTTATTGGGGATTGGGCAGGAAATTATTACAGCCTTTGGTTCCCAGAGATCTTGAACTGTGACATGTCTCTAATTATTGTGGGACCTAGATTTGTGCCAGCCCTCTCAAACAGAGGAATATTAATTATTTTATAATGTACTGTGCCATTCTGTATACAATGCTATTGTTATTAAACCAATCAATCCAATCAAGTAATTACTGATTTTATATTGAATGTATATTCGGATAATTGCTATACTTCTTGGAAATGGCCAAAAACAAACCATACTTCTTGGAAACGGCCATAAACAAATGAAAAGAATCCAGCAGGAACCAGCTGTTGAATATCCTGACTTTTCAGGACTTTTTCCCCCACGTCAAGATCTTGTCATACAATGTGGGTAGCGTGACTCTTGCCAAGCATCTACAATGAACTGTGACTGCTTCAGAAACTGACTCCTTGGGTCCCTCCCTGGTGGCATACAAGGTTAAAGCAAAAGCTCTATGATTATCAACAACCACTGCTGCACAAGTTCGATCCCCAGCCAGGAGGTCACCAACATGGCACAGCAGACCTCCCCTGTATTTCAGTTGATCTGCCTATTCTGCTCCCCATTCTGTCTCTGTTGAATCCTTGGTCTGTACCCCAGTTCTTATATGCATAAATAAATCACTTTAAAAAAGAAAAAGAAATAGACTCCTTGACAACTGCCCCACCCTCATCTGTCCTCATCAATGGGTTCAAGTTGTCATTAAAATGAAAACTACCCTTGTGTCTGTATGCCCTGGTATCTGGCTCTTTTGCGCAGCCTGTGGGCCACTGAGCACCAAATCCTCCTTTGCAAACACAGAAGGCTCAGCTTCCCAGCAGTGGTAGGAACTGGTGCCCAGACAGCCTCCTTCAGAGACAGTCCCATAAGGAGTGGTTTCAGATCCATTTTATGGTCTGCGGATTGTGCCCCTAGCCACTTAGGCCAGAGAAGGAGGTAAAACTTAGTAGGTGTGAGTTGGGGGAGGCAAGGCCACATCCTTCAAAGGCTGTTTCTGACACCCAACAACTGCAGTTCTGAGAATCTCTTTCCTCTGCAGCCCTTCTCATGTGTGAGTGTTGCATCTTAGTGTGCGGGCACAGGAAACGGCTCTGAGGAATTGCTGAGCCAAGCCTCCCCTCTTTGGCACTGCCTGGGAGCGCCCCATGGGATGAGGGAGGGGACAGGGCAGTCAGGCAAAGGTTAGGGGAGGAAAGCAAAGGCAGAGGCCCAGAAAGGCTCCAGGAAATGTTTGTATTTCTCCACCGGGAGGGAGGACAAACAAGCTTTTTTTCGTGCCTTCTGGGCAGCTTTGCATGCTCTCAGTACAGAGTGAGTCTGAGGAGAGAGCGAGACTGAAAATAAAAAGCATTCTGGGGCTGGACACAAAAGCTCGCCTCCAGCTGCCTGGCCAGACCTCCCAGCTGCTTCCAGAAAGAGCACTTGCTCGCGAGATGACAGGCATCGCCAGGCCTGGCTGTGCTCTGTGCTCCAGCTCTAGGCAGTGACACTGGCAGCCCCAGCGCTCTAGAGAGGGGCCCTTCCTGGGTCTCTCCTTTACTCACTGAAGCTGCTTTTGTCCATGCCACCTGCATCACGGGGTAAAGACAGCGAGGCAGCAGCTGCCTGTGCAGGGGATTCAGATAAGCAGCTGCAGTCTTGGGGACCCGGGCCGCTGGCACCAGCACTCGTCTCTGAGCGCCATGAACAATGGGTCCTGCTGCCTCATCGAGGGGGATCCCATCTCACAGGTGATGCCCCCACTGCTGATTCTGGCCTTCGTTCTGGGCGCCCTGGGCAATGGCATCGCCCTGTGCGGCTTCTGCTTCCACATGAAGACCTGGAAGCCCAGCACCATTTACCTTTTCAACTTGGCAGTGGCTGACTTCCTCCTCATGGTCTGCCTGCCCTTTCGGACAGACTACTACCGCAGGCACAGGCGATGGGCCTTTGAGGACATCCCCTGTCGGGTGGCGCTCTTCATGCTGGCCATGAACAGGGCCGGGAGCATTGTCTTCCTGACTGTAGTGGCTGTGGACAGATATTTCAAGGTGGTCCACCCACACCACGTGGTGAACACCATCTCCAACCGCACGGCTGCCGGCATTGTCTGCACCCTCTGGACCCTGGTCATCCTGGGGACACTGTATTTGTTGACGGAGAACCACCTGTGCATTCAGGAGCAGACCATAGCTTGTGAGAGCTTCATCATGGAGTCAGCCAACGGCTGGCATGACATCATGTTCCAGCTGGAGTTCTTCCTGCCCCTCGGCATCATCTTATTTTGCTCTGTCAAGATGATCTGGAGCCTCAAGCAGCGGCAGCAGCTGGCCAGGCAGGCTCGGATGAAGAAGGCCACCCGGTTCATCATGGTGGTGGCGGTGGTATTCATCACGTGCTACCTGCCCAGTGCATCAGCCAGACTGTACTTCCTCTGGACAGTGCCCTCCAGCGCCTGCAACCCATCGGTCCACGTTGCCCTCCACGTCACCCTCAGCTTCACCTACATGAATAGTATGCTGGACCCCCTGGTGTATTACTTTTCCAGTCCCTCCTTCCCCAAGTTCTACACCAAGCTCAAAATTCGCAGTTTGAAGTCCAAGCGTCCGGGTCGTGTGGGGACCCAGAAACCGGAGGAGATGCCCATTCCAAACCTCTGTGGCAAGGGCTGTGTTAGCGTTGCCAACAGCTTCCCAAGACAATCGGACGGGCAGTGGGATCTTCAGGTGTGTTGAACGGCGCTAGAACAAGCAAACTCAAACTCCAGGATGGATGGGTGCCTAAAAACTCATTCCTGCTAAGGGTGGGGGTGGGAAGCTGTATCCATCTTTCTCTTTTTGGAATTTTGGAACTCAAATTCAAGTCACTGCACCATTTTGGAAGGTTCCAGTTGAGAAGTGAGTCAGTTGCATGAATATGATCTGACTGCAATGATGGGGGTGTTGGGGGGGCAACATGTGCATTTATGGGCGAGTGTGTGTAGGGGGGGTTATTTAGAAGAGCTCAGCTCTGTCCTCTAATTTTAAACAGCTGAGTAAATAGTTAAGAGTGTTTAAACGGGTCACGTTCTTATTCTCTCTCTGGGGGAGTTAGTGAATTTAATGACTTAGCAGGATTTCCTATTCTCTGACCTGAAATTGTTCCTTGGACTGGAAAATAGGAACTGGACCAGGTAGGTACTTGTATTTCAGGCTGAGCCAGGTTCTTGAGACTGGGATGTCTCAGTCCTGATTTTCATCTTTATTGACAGGAGTGGGAGAGTGTGGAGAGGGGGGCCCTTGGTACCTTTCAGACGTGCAGGTAGCCCAAGATAAAGAAGACACAAACAATGTGCTCTACCCTCTTAAGTAGTACATTTTTCTGCAGGTTTTTGCATTTCAAAGAGGGTGCTGCAGTGAATGGTTACCTGCCCTGATTTTGAGTGGGAGCTGAGTGCCTGGCCTTTGGGAAGTACTGAGTCTGACATCATTGCTTTGGACAGCTTTATGTGACTCTGAGTTGCAATTATTCATTCATTTTTTTTCCATGTATTTATTGATTCCTATTCTGTGCCAAGGACTGCGCTATGTCCCTTTACCCTGGAGGGTCCTTGAGTCCACTGCATGACAGGGACATTTTTTGGGGGAAAGGTGAGCAGAGGGGTAAATGATCTTCACTCTTTCAAGGCCTGTTCCTCAGCAAATATCAGTGTTTTCCTCTGATTGCAGGATTCTGTACAAACACCAAAGTGTGGGATGGGCAAATGTCCCTTATTTACACGAGTTTTGCAAACATGAACCTGCAGTACTCAAAACTGGGTAATCTCACAAAATGCCTGGCTGCTTCTGCACTGGATTCAGGGAAAGTTCCCTAACCAACCTTAGTTCTATTCTCAAGCCATAAAGTAGTAAAAGTAACTCTTGGTTCCTTTACTTACATTTTCTCAAATCCTCAAGTTTCTCTCTGCCTGGCAGGACCTTTCCAGCTTTTACTTGTTTGGTTTTTAAATACCCCTCCCCCCACACTAAGGCCTTAGTATTATTTTTCTCAGATGCACTGAATAGCCTTATGAGGAAAAGTATAAATGATGCAAAGTCAGAGAGATTGAAGTTCAAGTCCCAGCTCCACAGCTTGCTAGATATGAGACCTGGATACAGGTATTATTTTCTCCACTTTTAACTTCAATTTCCTCACCTGTCAAACAGGAAACAATAATATTGACTTTGTAGGGTCATTGGGCAGATTATACAAAGATCAGGTCCTGGAGCCTCAGACATGCTGTTACACCCCCAGCCTAGAGAGTGACTGCATGTATGATTAAATACATATCCAGTGCAGAGCCTGGCAGGAGTCATGTTATGACTTTTTAATGTTAACATACTTTACACATAAAGAAACAGAAATAAAGAAGCAATTTCCCTTGGGGTTTAGAACCCCCCCACCCCAGCCAGTAGCTGACTCATTGCCATTAACTGAATTCCAGAGAGAGGGAAGGGTGGGATTCTTATCCACCTCATCCAACTACATATTCTCCTGCTCTCAATCTACAAAAACTCACACTTCTGCTTTTAATTACATTCTTAGTTATAACTATTTCCTGGGTTGCTTCTCATTGCTTCATCTTAATAAAAATGGGTTCTGAAGTAAGTTTTTTGTGTGAGCCTATGTGAAAAGCCTCATAAGATTTTCCTTCCTGAAGATGAAAGTCTAAACAATCCAGAAGTTCGTGGTCGGCATGTGGGCAGATTTTCACTTACAAAACAAGGACAAACCGAAACAAAGAAAAGTCAAACAAAAACCTCAAACCAGTCTTGAAGTCCTAGGCTGCGACAAAAATATATCCTACCAAGTAGCTTCAGAAATTGTAAGAGAGAGGAATAGAACTCTGTTGATAAAGCTTTGTTTAAAGTATCAGGAATAGGAAGACATCATTTTAAAGAAAATGTTTTCTCCTCATACATAGACTTTCAGGAAAAGCCTCGTAAAAGCTGGAAGGGATATTAAACCTTATGTTCTATAGAAATTGTGTGGGGAAGATAAGGAGTACAATTATTAGTGCTGTCAGGTAAAAATGTAAGATCTAGTGTATGCTTAGAATAGGTTTCCCCAAACTTTATTAAAACGGAAATGGTTAAGGTGGTTCTGCAGTCACAGAATTAGAACTCCAGGGCACAAGGGGTTAAGCCAGACCTTAAAAATTCTTCAGCAAGATCGGGAATTGGCCAGACAGTGATGCATGATTTCAACTTGCTTGTCTTCTGGGTATTCTAGTTACACTCAGCCCCTACCTCGCAGCAAGTGCATACATGACATTTTAGGACCAGCAACATAATTTGCAGGGTCCAAAGCAAGGTCCTTGTTCAAAAATTACTAGGAGTTTCAGGATGACTCAGCTAAGCATTAACCTTCACACAAGTCCTTTCTGGATTCACCCATGCACCTGGTGGAGGGGGTTCTAAATTTTATTTGTGGATATAAACAGGTTATAAAGAAGTAGTTTTTTTTTTTTAAAGATTTATTTATTTGTGCATACAGAACTGGGGTACAGGCCAGAGGCTCAGGGGCGGTGAGAGGCTTCACCAGAGACAGAGTGGGGAGCAGAACAGGCAGATCGACGAAGTACACTGCTGAGGGGAGCAGCGGGCGGGTCAGGAGAGGTCTGGCTCGCCATGTGGTCTCCTCCGGGGCAGGCGGCAGGCGGGAATCGAACTCATGCGGAAGTGGCTTCAGATTCTCAGTGCTGTGCTTTAACCCGCTGCGCCACCAGGGAGGGCCTAAAGAAGTAGTTTTTATCTTGATCTCTCCATAGAGAGCCTATGTATGAAAGGCCTCATAAGATTTTACTTCCTTTATGTAGATATATAAATATATAAATAAATATAAAATTATAAAAATATAAAAAAATATATATGAGATAGCTTTATAAACCTATATAATCGATGTCAGCTATATCTTTATATTTATTTATATACTTTTAGAGATGGAGAACTAGAGCTAGAGATACATTTGAGAAAGGGCAGAGTACAGAGACACTCATCTATGGATCCAGTGATGACATGGCAGGATCACAGGGAGTTCATTGTAACCTTCATTTATTCATTTCCTTTTATAAGGAACATTCATTAAGCACCAGATACAGTCGAAACACAAATGAACACAGAACCTGAGGTCAATCGTGGAAGCCAAATTAAAAAATGGAATGACAAGTCAGGGTTCTTGAGGGCAAGTGCCAATGGGGGTTTCCCAGGAGAACCTCCGGGGGCCCCCCACCAGGGGGAAGACTTGTGTCAGAGGAAGTGACTCCTGATCCTGCCTTGCAGGATGGATGGGAGGCAACCAGGTGAGTCAGGGGGAAAGAGAGAGGTAAAAAAGAGCCAACTGTCTGGGAATGGCAGGAGGATGAGTGGGGCAGGAAGGGAAAGTCCAGGCTAGGGCTATCACAGCGTAGTAAGATGTGATGTGATGGCGTCCTCCAAGGATCTTACATCCCCTGAAGACAAGAGTTTCCTCCAAAGTCTTTCTGATTCCCTTTTTTTTTTGTAAGATATATTTATGCATACAGAACTGGGGCACTGGCAATAGGTACAGGGGCGGCGAGAGGACTCACCAGAGACAAAGTGAGGAGCAGAACAGGCAGATCGATGGGGAGCAGGAGAGGGTGGGTCAGGAGAGGTCTGTGGATCATCTCCAGGGCTGGGGATCAAACTTGCATTGAAGCAGCCACAGCTTGCTTGCAGTGCTGTGCTCTAACCCATTGTGCTACCAGGGAGGGCCCCAGATTCCCTTCTTTAAAAAAAAAAAGAGTTTACTTACTTATAGCCAGTTAAGTGTTCTTTTAAAAAAATCAAAGACTACTCAAACACAAAAAGGAAACATCTTCCTTTCATTCTCTATACTTATGTATGGAGGATTTTATGGGTCTAGACGTGCTGGACACAGATAATAGGGGTCTTTTGTTTTGCTAAAGCAGGGTTATATGTGCAAATCGCACACACACACACACACACACACACATATGATTTTGCCAAGTCTTATCACAAATAGTTTCTTACCTCAGAATAGAGGTCAAGCACATTGTTTTTAACTCTATTTATGGGGTAAATGAACCAACAGTACTTAGCCAATGGCCTGTTGATGGGTGCTTGCTTCCAATTTTCCTCCATTGCCACCACATGGATTATTCTGAATGCTCTGTCTTTGGACATATGTACCAGTGTTTATGGAAAATAGATTCTTAGATGTGGAAGAACATGCTTGGGGAGGCAGTGTGCACAAGGGCTGGAAGCATAACCCCTGGGTGAGTCAGTGGGGGTTCAAGTCCCATCTCCTTTACTTACTAGCAAAAGGACCTCAGGCAAGGTCCATAACCTCTCCCAGCCTGACTTTTCTTGTTCGTAAAGTGGGAAAATGGAAGAGTCTGCTTTGGGGGTGGTGGTGGTGGGGGTCTGGGTGGACTAGATGGTGCATGGAGCACCTGGGACAGCACCTCCCTCAGGATAATCTGTTTCTGTGGGCTCTACGTACCTGATTTTCACTCTTATGATCACTACTATGAGCACCACTGCTTGCCCAACAAAATGGCTGAGGTGACTTCTCCTCCGACACTATATACAAAGCCTCTTCCACATTCTTGCCAAGAGCAAATTGCTCTTTTGCTTTTTTGATGTTTCCTTCCCCTTCTTTTGTTAAAAAAATAAAGTCACACCTTTGAAGACATGAGGACCAATTTGTCAAGTTGTTGCTGTTGTTTGGGCATTGCTGTTGAATCTAAGGTGTTTTGCTTAAGTAAATGTCATGAAGACCTACTTTTAGCTTGACCTCTAAGAGATTTTTTTGCCTAACATTTAGATGTGTGAGTCCTCCAACTGTATTCTTCTCTTTCAAGATTATTTATTTGGTCATTCTCGTTTGCTTGTAGGTTTTTCACATTTAACTCAACATTATTTCAAAACCAGAAGTAACTTTCTCCTTTTCATATGTCTCTGCCAGTCACTGTCACCAGATCCTTCCCTGCCTCCTGATTTCCCAATTTCTCCTAGTTCATTTCCTTCACAAGCAATCCTGAGGTCTCTTGTTTCTCGCTATCTGAGTGTCCCAACTCAATGTCACTTATCACCTACCAAGGCAAGTCCCCGAAAGGTCCCCAATGAACTCCCATTTGCTGGGGACCCCTACAGCAGAGTATGGACTGGGTCCAAGGCCAGGATAGAGGTGATGTCCTGGCATTTCTGAGCCCAGCCAGTAGAAATGTTCTCTGTGTGCTTCAGAATCCTAAGTAGCCTTATAAGATGTTCAGCTAACTCCCCGGAAAGAATAGGGCAAATGTCCCATACAGATGCCAATGAAGAGTCAGAGAGAGACTGTGAAGGAGAGACGCCCAAGTCTGTGTCCTCCTTGAGCTTAGCTGCCACCTGAACCATTGCAAATGAGAATCGACCAACTAAAGCCAGTCAGCCTCTAGGCCACAGGGCCTAGAAGTTATCACTGCTATGCCCCAAGTTCAATGTGGCTAGGGAGCTGAGCCACAGGGCATGGCAGGCCTCTCCTGTCTCCTCATGCTCCCCTCAGCAGTATATTTCAGTGGATCCACCTGTTATGCTCCCCACTCTGTCTCTGGTGAATCCTCAAATCAACAAATTAGAAGCATGGGGAACTGGTCTGCACCCTGGTTCTTCTACACAAAAAAATTAAATTAAAAAATAAAACCAATCAATCCAACGAACCAGGAGAGAAAATGATCAATGCTTTTTAGTCACTGAATCTTGTGGTAGTTTCTTACTAAGCAATAGATAACTGAAACAGAAATCCAAGCTCGCTTCAAAGACCAGAAACAATGAATTACATAACCTCTCTAAGCCTCAGTTTTTTTGATCTGTAAAATGGGGGTAATTACAGTAATAATATCACCACAGGGTTTATGTGAGAATTAAATGTGACCATACGTGGCAATCTCTTAGCTGAATGTCTGGCACAATGCAAGCTGTTGATAAATGACAGCTATTATTATTTTTAATTAAAAACTAGTTCAAATTGTTCCATGGCAGACATTCAGGACCACGAGATAAGCACAAAAGATTCGTGTTAATTGCGGAAGTTAACAGATTTTAAGAGCAATTTCCACAAAACTCGCTGGAATCACCTTTGCTGCAGATATGATTCATTATACCAAGTTTCTGTATAACTCATGCACCAGGAAGAAAAAATTAAGTACATAAAAGAAGGATATGAACAAGACAAAACATGCCAAGAGCAGTGAGTGGGAAGCCTGGAAATGCCATATATAGCTAGAACTAGAATTGAGGGAGCTGGAATTTATATTTTTTTCTGAGCAGCTGTGACGGTGGGTTTACCATTCTAGAAGATTGTCTCAGCGGTGGAAGAAAGAAAGATGATGATAGGTCCCTTGGCTGAGAGACTCAAGGAAGCTAAGGGGTGGAGACACTCAGGCTACTTAGGGTCCAGCGAATGCAAAATGTTCAGCTTTCCTCTTTGCTCAAACTTAGTATTTGTTGTTCTTTTCTAATCTTGTTAGGACTGTTGCTTAAAGAAATTATAAAGCTGTAAAACTTAGAAAGGGAAAAATTCCTTACAAATCCCTGCTCATAAAAATATCTATTAATCGTGAGTTTTTCTGCCTCCTATTGACTAAAGGCACTGATGATTAATTGATGAAAATCATCACAAGTCCATGTTCGTACAAGAAGGAACATGATATCCATGGGCAGAAAAGATGGGAGACAAATAATGATCATTTTACTAGAGACTTAATACACCCACATAATGTGACCTCAATCTGGTGTAGGTAGATGGGCAGTCCCTTGATAAGAATTGTGTTGAGGTGTTGTATAATGGTTAGGGACACAGCTTGAAGCCAGTGCCAGGTCCCAGGCTAAGCTCCATTCTTCTTAGCTGTGCAGGCTTGAACATATTTCCAACCTTGCTGAGCTTCACTTTCCTTATTTTGAAATCAGACTCAATCATTGTCCGTGCTTTGTGGTATGCAGTCATGAAAAAACAAGAGTATGTATCTAGGGCTCGAGCAGGGTGACCAACCATGGGATTGCTGTGTCACGTTGGCATTATCACCACCCTCATCTTCCCATGAGGGTCTAATCATTGATCCTGACTCATTCTTCATAAAAATTTCAAAAATCCTAGACTGTGCAAACAGAGATACATTTCCTATTTACAACTCAAAATAGTAACACAATTTAGAAACTTTGCTACTGTAAGAATTCATGAGATCAAAACATGATGGGTAGAAGTGTCTTATAGGACCACACCCAATTACACTGAAAAGCAAAGAAACCATCTGTGAACTAGTGACCCACTGGGAGGCATAGTTCAAAGTCCTCTAAGGCTTGGTGGTTCTAAGTGTAATTTCCCAAAAGAGGGGGCTTTAAAAATATCACATATTTAGTGTGGAACGCTGTATATTAATGGGACAGGAGTTCTATACTTTCTGTTCGATTTTTCCATGAACCTAAAATGAAGCTTATTAGTTAAAAAAATTGGGGACTTCAAAATAAATCACTGATGTGAGCACAGTATCATATCATAACCTGGCACCAGCAAGCAAAATCAAACAAAGACCCAACTTATTGTAACAGACCACCGGCAATACAAACTAGGTGCAAGTTTTCAGATATATTGTGAAATTTACGCCACTCTCATTTTTTTTAATTGCTGAATTGTACTGATAAAGAGAGGCTGGCACTCGGAGAGGAAATTTACATCTTTCTGATAAAGTAGACGAGTAATATCTTCTCTGCATTTGCAAAGAGATCATATGTGTGTCACCATTTCTTAAGTCACCTGCATATTAATATTTCATATGACTTCTTGCTATTTCTGGAAAACCATGCTGTTTTAGTCCAGTGAATTGTTGTTGCTGTGCTTGTTACATTGTTCATTATGTAAGCTAATCATGTGACAGCAACCATTCTCCAGGGCTAAGTGCTCTGCAGACAGGCAGCTTTCCTGAGGGATGCCCTTCTTTTCAATATTTCACAAATGAATCAGCTTGTCTAAACTTATCCTTTACATTTAGAAAAATTTGTGGGTTCCTGTCTGCCCAGGGGATTTTTATTACTAGTTTATGCAAACAGCAGGTTGCTTAAGAGCTTGACTGTTTTTTTTTTTTTAAGTGATTTCGTAGCTTCCTGGTAACCATTCAGTCATCTATTTCAACACCCTGACATGACATAAAGGCGTTCACTGAACCACACGTTCACCACACAGACACACACCTCTCTCCCGGAGCGTTTGCTAGGTGAGTTGCTCTGCAGGACTCCCTCTATCCACTCATGAGCCCCCACAGCCTCCTGAAATACTCCCTGGCAATCCATGGGAAGAACTGCTGTGTGTTCCGTGACGACTTTATTGCCAATGTGCTACCGCCAGTGCTGGGGCTGGAGTTTGTGTTTGGGCTCTTGGGTAATGGTCTTGCCTTGTGGATTTTCTGCTTCCACCTCAAGTCCTGGAAATCCAGCCGGATTTTCCTGTTCAACCTAGCCGTGGCTGACTTTCTTTTGATCATCTGCCTACCATTCCTGATGGACAACTACGTGAGGAAGTGGGATTGGAAGTTTGGGGAGGTGGCTTGCCGGTTGATGCTCTTCATGCTGGCCATGAACCGCCAGGGCAGCATCATCTTCCTCACTGTGGTGGCCGTGGACAGGTACTTCCGGGTGGTCCACCCCCACCATGCACTGAATAAGATCTCCAACCGAACAGCAGCCATCATCTCCTGCCTGTTGTGGGCTCTCACCATCGGTTTGACAAGTCACCTTCTATACAATAAAAAGCTGGTTGAGACTGGCAGCTCCAAGCTGTGCAGCAGCTTCAGCATCTGCAACAGCTTCGGGTGGCATGAAGCCTTGTTCCTCCTGGAGTTCTTCGTGCCCCTGAGCATCATTCTCTTCTGCTCCACTAGAATCATCTGGAGCCTGCGGCAGCGGCAAATGGACAGGCACACCAAGATCAAGAGGGCTATCCATTTCATCATGGTGGTGGCGATCGTCTTCGTCCTCTGCTTCCTGCCCAGCGTGGCCGTGCGCATCCGCATCTTCTGGCTCCTGTACACGAGAGGCATGAAGAGCTGCGACGTCTACAGCTCTGTGGACCTGGCATTTTTCATCACCCTCAGCTTCACCTACATGAACAGCATGCTGGATCCATTGGTGTACTACTTCTCCAGCCCGTCTTTCCCCAACTTCTTCTCCACCTTGATGCGCCACTGCTTCCGAAAGAACACCCCAGACGAGGTGGATAATAACCGCAGCACAAGCGTTGAGCTTACCGGGGATCTGGGCGCCACTAGGAACATTGCTGGCGCGTTAATGGGAGACCCCCGAGAGCCCTCCTACTTGACTCCAGCAGCTCGTTAAATAACCTGGGAGACGGTCACCCCGAACTGAAGTCTCTGGAGACAGCTGGGTTGGTGCGCAGAGTAACATCACTAGACGTGGCCTGAGATTCCCTGGAATTTCCAGAGAAGCAGCTGGCGTGGCAGAGGGGGCTCTCGGGCTGCGGCACAGACATTGCGGGGGAATGGGTATCAGAAACTTCTGATATATCTTTGATACTCACAGATCTGAAGATAGCAAAGCTGTCACAATTGCTGCTGAACAGAGGGCCTCAGGGGGGCCACTAGCACCGGGGGGCTTCACTGTCCTCTTTCCTTCAAGCTTGAGACTTGGATGGTCCTCATCTTCTGGGGCAGCAGCTAGCCTGTTCCTAGCAGCTCCTGCGGCTGGGATGAGGGGCGACCCTCCTTCAACAAACCACAGGTCATCTGGGTTTGGTGGGACAAGTCATCAAGCAGCCAAGCTTTAGTAACAGACAGGGTAAGAGACATGCCAGTTTTATTTAATATATGAGTTTCCAGTGAGAAGGAGGTTAGTCCCTAGAGGGACTGAGCAAAATAGTGTTACTGAGGGAAAGGAAATGGCTAAGTGCCACAGCCTGCAATTAATCCATTCCTCTCTTGTTTACACTAATTTGAAGGCTGAGCACTTAAAAGGCTTCAGGGAGGAGAGCTGTTTCCCACCTTTGCAGTTGTCTTTAAAAGGGAAATGCTTCCCCAGGCTCCAAGGGGAGGATGACTGTTGTTTCATTTGCTTGTGTTTCTGTACTTAGAAGAAATCTACCACTTAATAAACTTTGTCAGGAGACAGTCTGGTGCTGCATGTGTCTGGGTCATGGTTCACAGAAATGAATCTTACTTAAGTGAAGCACTTTATGGGTTGTTGACTGCGTCCTGGGAGGAAAGGACTATAAAGTAGGATGAGGGTGAATGGTGAGCTGCATCGTGAGACAGGTTAGTAGCAAGGGCAGATAGGGGCTGAGGACACACACACACACACACACACACACACACACACACAAAGACAATTTTACAGAGAACGGAAGAGCATTCGATGTATTATTTAGACTTTGGTGACTATTCCTATTGTGATTTGCATATTAAAAAAGGAATGGGGCAGACTGGGATTTTTGCATAGGAGGGGCAAGAAAGAAGTTCTGATGGAATAGTTTCAGTTCCCAATTCCAGGAGAGAAAGGAGATGTACTGGTTTGAGTCTGTGATCGGTCCAAGTTTCTGTTACGCTTTCATTTCCAATTGTTGTCACTCCTTGGTTCTTTGACAAGATGAGGCTTGCTTTGACATCCTGATTTGGATATAGATAAGAAATGCAGATCCTCCACCGATACACTCCCAGCTATAAGTGAAAGGCAGTAAGTGAACAAGAGTAGAGGGCCTCTAATTTCTTACATGTTTCTAGAGCAGTTCGTTTGTCCAGTTCTCCAAGCAGCTCCTAGAGGTAGAAAGGTAAGAAGGCAGCCACAGGTGACATTCTTAGAGAGGGGGAGACAGCAGCGAAGAGCTGGGAGGAGGGATCCCCCAGCCTCGGATGTGTGAGTCAGCCAGCTGTGAAACTCCAGTCTGTTCAGACAACTCACCTTTGCTCATTTCTTCATCCCATGAGCTTTTATATATTAAGCAATGACTGTGACAGATGCAGCTCTGGTCAGTTGGTGGAAGGAGAGCAAGATCTTGACACTCTGAACTCACAGTTAGGTGGGGAGCAAGACAGCAAAGAAGCAAGAATGTGAATGGAAGGGACTTGGGGAGAGTTCTCAGAGTCAAAGGGGGTAGCAAGGCAGGGAGAGGCTAAAGCAGAGTGAGGCTGAGATAACTTCTATGAGGAAGTGACCTCAAACTGAGCTGGGAATGACAAGACAAAGTAGACAAGGCACAAATCTGCAGGCCAGTGGGGTGTAATCTGCAGGAAGGGCATTTTGGGCAAAGACCCTGAGGTAAGAGTGAGTTTAGTGTATGTGCGTCTATTTGTTTCCTAGGACTACCTTAACAAAAGCATGATGGACTTGGCAACTTGAAGAAAGATCTGTTACCACCCAGTTCTGGAGGCAAGAGGCTGAATCTAGGTATGGGCCAGGGTCTGCAGCAGGAAAGGTCAGAGGAACACCTCACTACTAGCTTTGGTGGCTCTTGGTCATACATGGCACTCCTTGTGTTGAGATGCGTTGCTCCACTCTGCCTTCACACAGTTGCCTTCTCTCCATGTCTCTGTATCGCCTCCTATTTTGTCTCTTGTACAGAAGCAGGCCATTGGATTTAGGGACCACCTTAATTCAGGATGTCACCTCGAGATTGTGAATTTAGTGACATTGTTCCAAGTGTTGACAGCACTGAGACTTAACCCTTAGGCCATCAGGGAGGCCTCCAGAGTTTGCCATCTCAGCCATTTAAAAAATTTTATTTATTGGCCCTCCCTGGTGGCGCAGCGGGCTAAAGCACAGCACTGAGAATCTAAAGCCGCTTCCGCATGAGTTCGATTCCCGCCTGCCCCGGAGGTGACCACATGGCGTGGCAGACCTCTCCTGACCCGCCCGCTGCTCCCCTCAGCAGTGTACTTCGTCGATCTGCCTGTTCTGCTCCCCACTCTGTCTCTGGTGAATCCTCTCACCCTCCGCATCTCTGGCCTGTACCCCAGTTCTGTATGAATAAATAAATCTTAAAAAAAAATCTTTTAAAAAAAATTTTATTTATGCACACAGAACTGGATATAGTCCAAAAGTACAGGGTGGTGAGAAAATTCAACAGAGAGAGAGAGTGGGGAGCAGAACAGGCAGACTGACAAAATACACTGCTGAGGGGAGCAGTGGGCAGACAGGAGAGGTCTGCCATGCCATGTGGGTCAGCTCCAGGGTCGGGGATGGAACTCACACTGAAGCAGCTGTGGTCAGCTTTGCAGTGCTGTGCTCCAACCCACTGTGCCACTAGGCAGGGCCCTTAACCATTTTTAATAGTATATTTCAGCAGCATTAAGCATATCCACATTGTTGTGCAGCCTTCCCCACCTCCAGCTCCAACATTTTTGATCTTACAAAACCTAAACTCTGTGCCTATTAAATACCAACTCTTCATTCTCCCACCCCCAGCCCCTGGCCATGTCCATTCTATTTTCTGTCTTTATGAATTTATTTTCTTTAATCAAGATAGCATTATTTGACTGTATAGGATTGAAGGTGGAACTAAAATTTTGAAAACATTCTCTGACGGAGGTTGGGTGGTACATGTTACCAGCACACTTTCTGAGAAGAGAATTTCTTATCTCATGCAGTGAGGCTGTGCCTTATCATGCTTGTATATTAATGGTTATCAATTTTATGGAGGTAAATTGGTTTATAAAAGCTTGTGTGGTTGAAGGGTACAGGGTCTCACCTCTTCAGATGTGTGTTGCCCACCCCACCCCACATGACAGCCCCTATCACCATTGCCGAACTCAAGGGCTTTATGGTTGCAAGTAACAGAAACACACATCAAATGAACTTAAATACAAAATTTAAAACAGAGAGGAAGATATGGTGTCTCAGAGAGAAAAAGATCATTAAATCTAGCTTACGGCTATCTCTGGAGACCAGCTCACAGCCCCTCACTTTGCTCTTAACCATGAGCGTGACCAAACCCCCAATTACTGTGTCTCAGAAGCTTGTCACCTGAGAGAACATGATTGTCCCTAACCACTTCCCCTGAAAAGGTCACAAAGACCATAAGCACATAGCAGACGATGAAGGATATTTTTGAACTACAGTTAGTGTAAAGATACACTCTCTGCTAGGAGTTTTGGCTTCAGATAGTACAGTAGTCACCTTCCCTCGTCAAAACAGCAAGTTGGAATTTTCAGTGGAATCCATCAATTCTCTTACTTCCATGGTTTCTACCATGTGTTAAACCAGGGACCCAATTCTTTAGTTCCTGGAGAACTAAAGGCTCTGGTATGTTCTGCAGCGCTTATTCAACTCAGGGCAAAGAAGTCCTCTTTGGCAGGCTTAGCTGATGAACACCCAGCTACAAATTTCTGTTTACCTTTCATGTCACCCATGACAAATAAGATATAATCGTTTTGCAATATTGCTGAATTCTCTGAGCACAAACTTAATATGGACACCCTCTGTCTTTTAAGGAAGAAGGAGTTTGCTTATGGGGTTGCCAGCTTCAGCCCTATCTATACCCCACCGCCCTACGGCCCTGGCAGGGGAAGGGCAAGTTCTTCCAAGTTCTTAACAACTCAGTGCTCTGCCTGTACTGGAGAGGGAGTCATAGTCATCACCATGCATCAAGACCCACCGACCCATCAGCCCAGGCAGTGGGCTTTCTTCGGCAGCTTGTAAAGTATCCCTCCTTTTAGAACATGAAGGTTTAGTAGGGAAAGGATTTAATGATCTGCTTTTGTTTTTAGTAGAGCAACATAAAGCAGAGACAGACTCAATATCATTTGTCACCCCCATTTACTATGCCTAAGATTCACTTTGTGCCATGGTTGAACTCTACACTTAGTGTGTCTTCATAGATAATCTCAATTAATCCTTTCAGTTATTTTATAGGGTGGATGCTCTTTCCATTTCACAGATCAGGGAATTGAGGTTCAGGATGTTTGAATAAATATGCCCATGGTAATAGAAATTCTAAGTCATGGACTAAGAGAACAACATAGGCAGTCTGAGTCAGAGTTTTGTCTTTAAATGTCTTCAGAGAAGACAAGTCAGAGATGAACAATGTGAACTGAAATAAAGATGAATGCCTTGACCCATTTGGGGTCAATATTTCCAGTGCTTCCCAGGCTGCCCAACCAGTGGGCGCTCACACATCTCCCAGGTCCATGCTAAGATCATGAGCATGAGCTTAGTATCTGCTGGTACTTGGAATAGTACCTGGTTCTGCTACAGTGATTTATGAATATTAGCTTCCCTTCTCAAAGCCAACTTGTGATGGGTTTGTTTTTTCCTTGTTGGAGGGTCTTCCTTGTATACCTAAGAGAGAGACCAGTGAAGGTTGTTCACATCAACGTTGTAATAGTGAGAAACATGAAACAACATAAGTGTCTATTAGGAGGGGAACAGATAGTGATTCAGGCATCCGGTGGAATATTTCATGGCCATGAAGAAAAATAAACCAGAGCTGCTTATAGCAACAGGGCTGAATCTTTTTTTTTTTTAGAGATTTATTTATGCATACATATTTGGGGTACAGGCCAGAAGTGTGGGGGGTGAGAGGATTCACTAGATACACAGTAGGGAGCAGAACAGGAAGACTGACTGAAATAAACTGCTGAGGGGAGCAGCAGGTGGGTGAGGAGAGGTCTGCCACACCATGTGGGTCACCTCCCTGGCTGGGGATTGAACTCATGTTGCAGTGGCTGCAGTAGCTTCATAGTTCTAGGTTTTAACCCACTGAGCTACCAGGGAGGGACCCAGGAATGAATCTGAAGTATGGAATTCAGAACAAAAGATGAGTTGCTGAAAAATACAGCACCTATGTAAATGGTTAAGTCATGCTCAACAGAATCGTATATGGTATTGGGAAGCATCATTATGTAATAAAAAAAAAAGTCATGAATGAGATAGATGCACAGTCATTACAGAAGACAGATTATTTCTTTGAAGGAGAGGAGGAAAATGGGCCAACACTTTTTTATATATGTATATATAATATAATAGTACATTTTTACATCATTTTGTGCATTTTCCCATCTCAATTGCAATCCCTTGGGCTTCCGATCACCAAATCACCCATGTGCCATCACCATAGTCCAGGGAATTTCCCTCCCCGCTGCTGTTTTTGATCCCATTCCCCACTCCACCCCCACAAAAGGTCCCTTGTATATAGCTGTTCATCATTATCATTATTTTCTTGCCTGTTCCGTTATATTCCTGCTAGAGAGAAACCATCGGTATTTTTCCTTTTCTTTCTAGCTTATTTCACTAAGCATGATCTTTTCCAGCTCCATCCATGTTGCTGCAAAAGACATGTGTTTCTTTTTTTTTGGTTGCTAAGTAATATTCCATTGTGTATATGTACCACATCTTTTTAATCCAGTCATCCACTTTTGGGCATTTGGGCTGTTTCCATGTCTTTTCTATTGTGAATAAAGTAGCAGTAAACATGGGGGTGCAGGTATCTTTTTGAATCAGTGATTTTGTGATGGGGTTGTTTATTTTTGTTGAGTTTCATCAATTCTTTGTCTATCTTTGTGATCAATCCTTTATTGCTAGTTTTGTGTGAGAAAATTTTTTCCCAATGAGTGGGATGTCTGTTTGTTTTTTGTAATGTCTCTTTCGTTGTATAGAAGCTCTTTAACTTGATGTAGCCCCATGTATTTATCCTTGCCTTCACTATCGTTGCATTGGGTGCAGTGGGCCGTACTTTTTTTTTTAAGATTTATTTATTTATGCATACAGAACTGGGGTACAGGCCAGAGGTGCAGGGGTGGTGAGAGGATTCATCAGTGGGTGAGTGGGAAGCAGAGCAGGTTGATCAACAAAGTATACTGCTGAGGGGAGCAGCAGGCAGGTCAGGTGAGATCTGCTATGCCATGTGGATCACCTCCGGGGTGAGGATTGAACTCATGCTGAAGTGGCTTTAGCTTCTTAGTGCTGTGCTTTAACCCACTGCACCACCAGGGAGGGCTGGGCCAACACTTTATGTAGTTTTGGCAAAAGTTAACAAAGTGAAAGGTTCAACAAAAGGTGGTCCATTCATACCATGGAATACTACTCAGCCATAAAAAGGCATCAATCTATGCAAGAGTGAGGATGGGTCTTAAGAACATGATGCTGAATGAAAAAAATAGGATAATCTTAAAGAGCTACATGCTTTATGATTGCATGTATGTCATATTCTTGAATTGATAAAATTATAAAGGACAGATCAGTATGGTTGCTAGAAGTTAGAGGGAAGGGAGGCATGGACAACATGGGGAAATTTCTTAGTGGTGACATAAGTGTGTCTTGAATTTGATGATGATTACACATATTTATACACCTGATACAATCTCATAGAATCATAGCAAAGACATACCAGGAGGCAGAGGTGGGGAGGGTATGGTAGGAAGAATGCCAGCAAGGAATGGAGGCAGAAAAGAAGACTAAGAAAAACAGAAGGCACAGAAAAACTGACAAACTTCAAGTGATTATCTGTAGATCAGTTACTTTTTTTTTAAGATTTATTTATTTTAATTATGCATACAGAACTGGGGTACAGGCCAGAGGTGCAGGGGTGGTGAAAGGGTTCACCAGATACAGAGTAGGAAGCAGAACAGGCAGATCCATGAAGTACACTGCTGAGGGGAGCAGCAGGTGGATCAGGAGAGGTCTGCCGGGTCATGTGGTCACCTCCGGGGTGGGGATAGAACTCATGCTGAAGTGGCTTTAGTTTCTTAGTTCTGTGCTTTAATCCACTGCACCACCAGGGAGGGCCCTGTAGATTAGTTACTTTTATTGTGTTAAATTAACTTTTATTGTGAAAAAATTAATTTTTGTGGTTTGGGTATCTACTAAGGGCATGTGAGACACCACCAGTGAGGGCAGCTGGGCAGTGGTCAGATGAGACCTCTCTCCACTGGTATTGTGACTTTTTGTGAGTCTTTTGTGAATTAAGGTAAAAGATTGTGTGTACACGTGTGCATATGCACACATACACACAATTAGGTGCCTGCCGGGGCTGTGGGGGAGATGCTAACACCCTCTCTCCCAGATTCAGATTATTCTCCATTTTCTTTTGCATCCCTGGCCCTCTGCATACCCACTGATGTCTTTGACATATTAAAAAAATTTCATTAGTTTATTTTTACATATTTTTGTTCATTTCTCCATCTCAGTTGGTCTTTGATATTTTAAAGATGTTATGGGGAGCAACTTGGGAAGCTGAAATGGGAAGCCAAAAATAAGTTTATTTTTTTAAAAAAGTGAAAACTCTTATAAAATAAAATTGAGAACACAGTGCAAATAAAAGAAGCCAGTCAGGGAGACGGCAAGATGGTGGCAGAGTAAAGACGCCAAGATCACAGTGTCCATGCTTGCCCAGGAATTTAGGACTGAAAACGGAATATAGACTTACAAACTAAGTTTCAACCCAAATGAGAACACCCTGGACTCACTAGAAGGAAGATAAGAGAGGGAGAATCGGCGATTGGGGAATTCGGATAAAAGAACGGGAGTGCTTAGGCACCTGGAAGTTTGGTGGGAGCAGGAGCTGCTTTGCCCCACAAAAAAGCCGTGGAGGTGAAGGGAGACGGCTCAGCGTGAGTGGAGCCCAGGCTGAGGAAAGACTGCAGATCTGATCTGGAGCACCTGGGCACTGGGAAAAGTCACTGATAGACCAGCTAGACCAGCTCAGGAACGGGCAAGATGGAGGCAAGCTGAGACTACTATGTCCAAGCTCACATGAGAATATAAAAATGGACTACAGACTTACATGCTACAAATTTCAACCCAAATGAGAACACCTTGACTCACTAGAAGGAAGATAAGGGAGAATAGGTGACTGGGGAGTTCTAATAAGGGAACTCCTACTCGGAAGTGCCACAGACAGAATAAGTGGAACACTGCAACTCCGACTGACTGGGGGAACACCAAGGCTCTAGCGCCACAGACAGAGACTTCCTGCTCATTCCGCTCGGTGAGTAGAACCGAACCGTGGGAAAAGACTGCACAAGTGGGCACATAGAGCCCGGGGGTGGGGAAGAAAAATCTGTTGATCTGGTAACTGGGGCAGCTGCAAGGCTTGCAACCCTTTCACCCACCCCCACAGCATAGGTCTGGAGGCTTATTCCTGGCATTAGTCACTAAAGTGGGGCCAGCAAGTTCACAAAGCCCCTGAGATAAAAGGGGGGAAAAAATGGTCAAACTGAATCAAAACAGGCCCATTAACACTCCCCCAAGTGGTAGGGAAAGACTGCTCAGGGTGAGATGGCTCTGAGTGGATACCTGAGCCCTGGAGGCCTAAAGGGAGGATTGACAGCCTGCACAAATGGGAGATGTACAGAATTAGGACTCAAGGTGTTACTGAACAGCAGTGGCCGGAAGACGTGTGAACTAGTAAGGAACTGCCTTGCAAGGCCCACAGTGCTCAAAAAATAAACAAAACCAGTGACTGGCTCAACCACAGGCTCAGCTGCAACACTTCTAATGCACCCCACCCCCCACGGCTGCATCCAAGCATAGAAGGAACCTGGGACATCAGAAGGCTACAAAGATCAACAGGCACATTCCGGAGACAAGGACTCAATGAGCTATCAGAAGAAGCTGAACACCACAGAAGACCCCTGAGCGTCACTGCCAGAGACGACAGACATAATTCCACACAGTAGGGGCTGGAAAAACAGGAGATATTGAAACAAAACAAGGCTCAGAATACTCTCTACAACTGAAGTGTCTGGAAGATCATTTGCCATTCCAGAAAGAATGCTTGTCAATAATAGCAACACCATATCTCAATGAATAGAAAGTATTAGAAAATACATGACAGGGAAAAGAAGACAAACAAATATTGAAGCATGTCCACAGGGGGAAAATTCACCACAAAAAGATCAGTCAGCAGAAACCACCAAAGAAATAGAACTGCTCAGCCTACCAGATAGAGAATTCAGAATCATCATGATAAACAAACAAAAAGAAGATGAGAAGGAAAAAAATGATATGAGGCAAGCCATTAAGGAACTGAAGAATGCAAACAAGGAAATGAATGAAAGAAATGAAAGACATGAAAGAAATGAAAAAGATATGAGACAAGCAATCAACGAACTGAAGTAGAAAGTGAGACATTAAAAAAAGGAATACAAGAAATGCAGATGATGAAAAGGCCATTAGAGGAGGTAAAGCATGCTGAGAAAAGTAACGAAAACAGAATAGTTGACATGGAAGAATGAATCAGCACCCTCGAAGACACAGAAACAAAGAGAATTAAAAAAGAAAAAGAAAGAGAAGTAAAAAGGAAAAGGAATGAAGAAACACTTCAAGA
>NW_004567130.1:284108-284591 GCF_000260355.1 Condylura cristata | reverse complement strand
CCAAGAATACAAGACAAGGAAAAGATAATGAGAATGATAAGAGGGAAGAAACAAATAATCTATAAAGGGAAACCGATCAGGGTGACATCAGACTTCTCCAAAGGAACATAACAGGCAAGAAGAGAGTGGAGGAACATACTCAACAAACTCCAAATCATTAAGTGCTAACCAAGAATACTCTATCCTGTGAAGTTTTGCTTCCTCTATGAAGAAAGAATAAGGATATTTTTAGACAAACTGAAACTCCACAATTCCGTCATGTTGACACCACCACTTCAAAAAATACTACAAGAAGCCCTCAAACCCAAAAACAGTTCAAAACAAGGCATAAAAATACAAAAGGACTAAAATGCCAAATGCAGGTGCCAGTATATCAATATTATCTCTAAATGCAAATGGTTTAAACTCATCAATAAAAAGAAACAGATGCAGGGTGGATTAAAAACCAGAACCCAGCCCTCCCTCGTGGTGCAGCGGGTTAAA
>NW_004567130.1:226595-283912 GCF_000260355.1 Condylura cristata | reverse complement strand
CAGAACCCAACATTCTGCTGTCTGCAGGAAACACATCTAACTGCAAAAGATAAAAACAGATGGAAAATAAAAGGATGGAAAACAGTTCTACAAGCAAATGGACCAAAAAAGAAGGCAGGAACAGCTTATATAAATCAGATAAAATAGACTTCCAACGAAAAATGGTTAAAAGAGACATGGAAGGCCACTACATTATGATTAAGGGAACAATACAACAAGAAGACATAATAATCATCAACATATATGCACCAAATGAAGGAGCACCAAAATATATCAGGACACTACTGTCATCTATGAAAACGTATGTCACAGAAAATACAAACAAAGTAGGAGACTTCAACATGCCACTCTCCACAATGGATAGATCAACAAGACAAAAAATAAGCAAAGACACTAAAGCTCTGAACAAGGACCTGGACAACATGGGTCTAACAGACATCTATAGAATACTGCACCCCCAAAATCTGAGTACACATTTTTCTCAAACCCACATGGATCATTCTCTAGGATTGAACACATACTGGGTCACAAGATAAATATCAATAGATACACTAAGGTTGAAATCACACCAACTGTTTTCTTTAACCATGAAGGAATCAAGCTAGAAATAAACCATATAAGGAAGACAAGAAACCCACCTACCATGTGGAGACTGAAACCCACACTACTGGAGACCTTTGGATCAATGAGGAAATCAAAGAAGAAATAAAAAAATACCTGGAGAAGAATGACAACAATGACACAAATCTCCAAAACTTATGGGACACATTAAAAGCAGTTATAAGAGGGCCCTCCCTGGTGGTGCTGCGGTTTAAAGCACAGCACTAAGAAGCTAAAGCCACTTTCTCATGAGTTCGATCCCCACCTACCCCAGAGAAGATCCACATGGCGTGGCAGACCTCCCCTGACCCGCCCGCTGCTCTCCTCAGCAGTGTAGTTCATTGATCTGCCTGCTCTGCTCCCTGCTCTGTTGCTGGTGAATCCTCTCACTTTCCACATCTCTGGCCTGTACCCCAGTTCTGTATGAATAAATAAAAATCTTAAAAAAAAGCATTTATGAGGAAAATATATAGCATTACAGGCTCACATAAAGAAGCAAGAAATAACGCAAAGAAACAACCTAATGTCCCACCTTAAAGAACTGGAAAAAGAACAACAAAATAACCCAAAAGCCAATAGAAGACAGGAAATAATAAAAGTCAAATCAGAAATAAATGAAATGGATGGTAGAAAAACAGTCCAAAAAATCAATGAAACCAAAAGTTGGTTTCTTGAAAAAATAAACATGATAGACGGGTCACTATCCAGGCTCACAAAGAAAAAACACAAGAAAGCACAAATAAACAGAATCGTAAATGAAAGAGCAGAAATCACAACAGATCCAGCAGAAGTCAAAAGAATAATCAGAATACTATGAGTAACTATATGCAAAAAAGTTAGACAATTTATCAGAAACGGACAAATTCCTACAACTCTACAACCACCCAAAGCTAGATAAAGAAGAAATAGGACAACTAAACAGACCAATTACAAGCAAGGAAATTGAAGAAATTATCAAAAGCCCTCCCAAATATATAAGCCCAGGACCAGATGGATTTACAAATGAATTTTACTGAACATTCAGAAAAGAACTAGTGCCTATTCTACACAGACTCATCCAAAAAATTGGGAAAGGAAAACTACCACATACTTTCTATGAAGTCAACATCACACTAATACCAAAACCTAACAAAGAAACACACAAAAAGAAAACTTCAGACCAATCTCCCTAATGAATGTCGCAAAAATCCTCAACAAAATCTTAGCCAACAGAATCCAACAATGCATTAAAGAATAATACACCATGACCAAGTGGGCTTTATCCCAGGAGCACAAAGATGGCTCAACATCAGAAAATCAATTAATTTAATCCATCACATCAACCAACAGAAAAATGAAAACCACATAATTATATCCGTAGATGTGGAGATGGAGTTCAACACCCATTTATGTTTAAAGCCCTTGAAATCCTCGGAATAGAAGGAACATTCCTCAACATGATAAAAGCCATATATGACAAACCCACAGCCAATATTATACTCAATGGAGAAAAGCTGAAAGCCTTTCCCTTGAGATCAGGAACAAGACAAGAGTGTTCACTGTCACCACTGCTCTTCAACATAACATCGAAAGTTCTAGTCAGAGCAATAAGACAGGAAAAAGACATACAAGGAATCCAAATAGGGAAAGAAGAAGTAAAACTGTCCTTATTTGTAGATGATATGTTAATGTACATAGAAAACCCTAAAAACTCTACAGAGAAACTAATTAAAACCATCAACCAGTTTAGCAAGGTAGCAGGATATAAAATCAACACACAAAAATCAGAGGCCTTCCTATACACAAACAACCAATAAGAAGAAACAGAAATAAAAAAAAACCATCTCCTTTTTATCTTTCAATTAAAAAGAATCAAATACCTGGGATTCAACCTAACAAAAGAGGTAAAAGACCTATACACAGAAAATTACAAAACACTGTTAAAAGAAATTCAAGAAGACACCATGAAATGGAAAGACATCCCCTGCTCATGGATTGGGAGAATTAACATCATCAAAATGGCCATCCTACCAAAAGCAATATACAGATTTAACACCATCCCAATAAAAGCCTCAATGACATTCTTCAAAGAAATAGGAAAAATATTGATGTGATTCATATGGAACAACATATGAATAGCCAAAACTCTCATGACTAGGAAGAAAGAGAATGGCGGCATTACAATCCCAAACTTCAAGCTATACTACAAAGCCATAATAATTAAAACCACATGGCACTGGAACAAGAACAGACATACACGCCAGTGGATTCGTATAGAAAATCCAGATACAAACCCACAGGTTTTTGGATAACTAATCTTTGCAAAGGAGCAAAGGAGATACAATGGAACAAAGAATGTTTGTCAGCAAATGGTGCTGGGAAAACTGGGAAGCTACATGCAAAAAAAAAAAAAAAAAAATGAAACTACATCACTACCTCTCACCATACACAAAAATCAACTCAAAGTGGATTAAAGACCTAGACATAAGAATGGAAACCATAAAATACCTGGAAGCAAAGATGGGCCAAACACTACACGACATACACTTCAGTGACATCTTTAAAGATAGAGAACCCAATGCAACGACAGTGAAGGCTAGGACAAATAGATGAGACTACATTGAGTTAAAGAGCTTCTGTACAGCAAAAGAGACATTACAAAAAACAAACAGACATCCCACTCATTGGGAAAAAATTTTCTCACACATAACTAGCAATAAAGGATTGATCACAAAGATAGACAAAGGACTGATGAAACTCAACAAAAATAAACAACCCCATCACAAAATCGGCAGAAGAGCTAAAAAGACACTTCTCCAAAGAGGAAATGCAGATGGCAAACAAGCATAGGAAAAAATGTTCAACATCACTTGTAATAAGGGAGATGCAAATTAAACCACAATGAGATGCCACCTCACCCCAGTGAGAATGACACATCTTCAAACAACTAGCAACAACAAATGTTGGAGAGGATGTGGAGAAAAAGGAACTTTCCTCCACTGCTGGTGGGAATGCAAACTGTACAACCTCTATGGAAAACTGTTTGGAGGTTTCTCAAACTGCTAAACATGGAGCTTCCCTACGACCCAGCAACCCCACTCCTAGGTATCTACCCAAAATACACAAAAACACTTATTCAAAAAGATTCCTGCACTCCCATGTTTACTGCTGCTTTATTCACAATAGAAAAGACATGGAAACAGCCCAAATGCCCAAAAGTGGATGACTGGATTAAAAAGATGTGGTACATATACATAATGGAATATTACTCAGCAACCAAAAAAAAAAAAGAAACACATGTCTTTTGCAGCAATATGGATGGAGCTGGAAAAGATCATGCTTACTGAAATAAGTCAGAAAGAAAAAGAAAAATACGGGATGGTTTCTCTCATAGCAGGAATATAGCGGAACAGGCGAGAAAATAATGATAATGATGAACAGCTATATACAGAGGCCTTTTGTGGGGGTGGAGTGGGGAATGGGATCAAAAACAGTGAGGGGAGGGAAATGCACTGGACTCTGGTGATGGCACATGGATGATTTGATGATGGGAAGCCCAGGGGCTTGCAACTGAGATGGAAAAATGCACAAAAATATGTAAAAATAAATTATTATAAAATAAAAAAAAAAAAGCCAGTTACTAAAGGCCATGTACTGCTGGCTTCCACTTACATGCCAGGCCCAGCACAGGCAAGTGCAGAGATAGAAAGCACATTAATGGCTGGTAGGGGTTGTGGGCAGAGAAATCACTGCTAATGCAGCAGGGGTGTTTGTACACACTGAAAATGTACTGAATGCCATTCATTAGTCACTTTCAAATGGTTGTATTATGTGAAGTCCGTCATTTAAAAAAGATATATTTAAATAATTTTTAAACTTTATTTAAAACAAACCCTCAGCAAATAAAGTCCATATAGTAAGGATTCCCTGCCCCCTCACCCTCCATTCCATTTCCTCCCATCCCCACCTCTGTCTGGAGTCCTCTCCTGGAGTGGCCAAGTCTCCTGCTTCTGGGACAGGAGTCTGAGGCTAGAGATGGGGTGGGATTTTATTTCATTTATTTATTTTTTATAGATTTATTTATTTGTGTATGCAGAACTGGGGTACAGGCCAGAGGTTCAGGGAGATGAGAGAATTCACCAGAGATGGAGTGGGGAGCAGAACAGGCAGATCGATGAGGTACACTGCTGGGGGGAGCAGCGGGCTCGTCAGGAGAGATCTTCCGTACCATGTGAGTCACCTCTGGGGCAGTAGGGGATCGAACTCATGTTGAAGTGGCTTTAGTTTCTTAGTGCTGTGCTTTAACCCACTGCGCCACCAGGGAGGGCCCCTTATTTTATTTTTTAAAAAGATTTATCTGCGGGGCCCTTCCTAGTTAGGACGCAGCATTGCAAGGGAGCTGCAGCTGCTTTAGTGGGAGTTCGATCCCCAGAGGTGACCCACATGGTGCAGCAGACCTCTTCTGACCCGCCCGCTGCTCCCCTCAGCTGTCTACTTAATCAAGCTGTCTGTTCTGCTCCCCATTCTGTCTCTGGTGAGTCCTTTCACTGCCCCTGAACTTCTGGCTTGTACCCAGTTCTGTATGAATAAATAAAATCTTAAAAAAAAAGATGTATCTATTTATGCATACAAAAACTGTGGTGTAGGCCAGCGGTGTGTGTGTGCAGGAGTGGGGGGGTATGTGTGAGAAGATTCCCCAGAGACAGTGGGAGCAGAACTGGCAGATCAACTGAAATACACTGCTGACTGCATTAGGTGAGTCAGCTCCCAGGCAGGGGATCCAACTAGTCCTGCACTGGCTGAGACTTAACCCCTTGCACCACCAGGGAGGCCCTGGGATGGGATTTTAGGTAGAAAATGGTGTCTAAGGTGATTTTTGGTCCTTTCCAGCCCGGGGAACTACTTCTCATATACAAATTTCTCGCATACTTGGTACACTCTGTGTGTTTGGGGCTGAAAGGTACCTCCCCAAATTCCAGCTTTGTAACTGTATGCGAGACAGGACCTCTGAAAAAGACAGTGAATTAGAATGAGGTAATTGGGTGGCCTGCCTTTGAATACGACTGGAATCCTCACACGAAGAGCAGACAGGGCTCCAGCATGTGCAGAAGGAAGACTGAGCGCACCCATGGAGAAAATGGCGACTGCACAAGAGGAGCCGCCCGTAGGAGACTGCTCCACCTACACCCCCAACAGGACTTGCTGCCTACAGCCTGTGAGGAAATGAACATGGTGGAAGCCCCCAGCGGCTGTAGGGGACACAAAGAGATTCCCTCATCTCAGACACCTCTCAGCTTGGCTCTGCTTCTGGAGCTGCGCTGGAAGGCCACGTGTGTTTATTTAATGCCACTTATCACTCATCAAAGTGAACAGGATTTTACGTAAGACCTGCTGTGCCGCACAGCAGAGAAATTCGACTTTAGACAAGGTAGAAGAATAACATAAGGACAGGTTGACATTTCGTAGGCAAACATTACCCAACTGTTTCTTCTCTCTCTCCACTTACTGCCTGTTTCACGATGGCAGCCAATCTTAAAAGTCATTAAATACATAATTTTCTTAAAAATTGAATGAGAGAAAAATTACACTGCTTTCTCTCCAAGGCACTGAGAGGTAGAGGACTGACAGTTCAGTCATAATTTAAACAATATTTTCCATAAAATGGTTAAAATTATTACAGTCAATCCAGAAAAAACTTCCCCAATATTCTTTGTAATAATGTATCCACCTACTCATCTGCCAATCCGTCTTACCAATTTAATTAGACCTTCAAAGTGGCATCTGTCAGTCCACTGAACATTTTCATAGTGTAAACTACAATATAATGCTTGTTTACAATCTTTTTTTAAAGCAAAAGCTTACAATGAGCTTTTTCTAACATTTAAGATACGTCTTTATTGTTATTTGTCCCCATCCTATCTTTTATACCACTGTGACACTTTCCCTCCACCAACCCCTTAACCTCAGAAACCTCAGTTCAGCTATGAATGATTTTTGCTTTGTCAGTTAATTTACTTTCTTTATATTCCTCACATATGTGAAACCACCTAAGACATTCCTGTATTGAAATTCCAGCCATATCACTTATTGTCTAAATTTTTCTGACTTCACTTCACTTTGCATTGTTACTTCTAACACATCTATAGGGACTATACCCTTCCATTTTGCTGTAAATGACATTTCATCTTTCCTAGATATACAAAGAATTCACACGACTCAAGAAAAACAAAATAAAAAAGGGCAGTAGAACTCAAAAGATACGGCTCCAATGATGAAATGCAAATGGCCAACAGACATGAAAAAATGTTCCATATCCCTCATAATTAGGGAAATGAAAATTAAAACTACAATGAGATACCAACTTACACCAGTGAGAATGGCACATATTTTAAAACTGATAACAACAAATGTTGGTGAGGATGTGGTGAAAAGGAACTCTCCTACAATGCTGGTGGGAATGCAAGCTGGTCCAACCTCTATGTAAAGTTGAGTGGAGGTTCCTCAGATTACTAAAAATGGAGCTGCCATTTGGCCCAGCAATTCCACTCATAGGGAACTACCCAAACATGACACAAAACATTAATTCAAAAGGATAATACACCCCTATGTTTATTGCAGCCCTATTTATAATAGGTAAGATTTGGAAACAACCCACATGTCAAAAAACAGGTGACTGGATGAAGAAGATGTGGTATATATACACAATGGAATACTATTCAGAGAGAAAGAAAAAGATAATCTAATGCCATCCATGTTGCTATGGATGAAGTTAGAAGGGACTATGATCAGTGAAATAAGTTAGAAAGGAAAAGAAAAATATTGGATGATTTCATGTTTAGGAGGAATACAGGGAAATAGAATAAAGGATCAGGGAAAAATAGTAACAATTAAAAATATAACAAAATAATCAGACAATTATAAATCAGAGACATTCTGCAGGGGAAGGGGGAGGGAGAGGGTAAAAAATTAGGGCAGGAAGAGCACAAGGAACTAAGGTGATGGTGCAGGGTGAAATGGTGGTGGGAACTCTATAGGACTACATCTGATACAAAATATATATAAATAAAGAAATTAAATGTAAAAAAATTCAACTTTCCTTATGGCTGAATAATATTCCATTGTGTGGTTAAATTGTATCCTCTTGATCCAATCTTCTATTTGTGAGCACTTTGGAATCTAGTTGTTACAAATTATACTGTAGTAAACATTGTGGGGCCTGTAGTTTTTGAGTTGGTGATTCTGGGTTTGGATGGATACCCATTCCTAAATATTCTTATCTACTGTTATTTATAACAAAGGATATTCGCATAGAACTCATAAGAATTATCTTTCTAAAACAAAAATTTTACTATCTTAAAAACCTTCAATCATCCCAAGAATAAAGTTCAAACTCAGCTGGGCCATGTGTTGGAGGAGGACAAGAACAGGCTTTGGAATCAGATGGTCCTGGGTTAAATTCCAGATTTACTATTCATTGGCTTATTGTCAGGGTCTTGGGGAGGGTGAGTGGGGTTAGGACCCTTTCTGTTTTTGAAGAGCCTGATAAGTATTTTTAATCCACATACTTTAAAATTGACCTTTTTCTTTTTAGGTCACTTATTTTGTTAGGACACTTTTATCTGTGGGACAGCTACTTACATTCAGTTGACTGTCCTTTAGACACATGCATGGAAGGCCTGAGAGGGCAGGACAGGCCAGAGCCCACAGGTCTGAACTTCCAAACATGCCCTCATGTCTTTCCCTGTGAGGGCTAAGCTAACTCCTCCCCTCTCTTCCCTGCTGTCCTATCATCAGACCTTTATTGTTTTTTTAATGATTGAGCTGTTATAATTCACTCTCATGTACTGAAATAAAATGGGACCTGAGAGAACGGACTAAGTGGCAGAAGAAAGGCCATCTGAGAGGCCCAGATCCCTGGGGAGTAGCCAAGGAATCCAAGTCAGGGATCCCCAGTTAAACAAGAGATTATTCCAGAAATTAAACACCACCAATTCCTGAAGATTCTGCCATCCCATCCTGAACCTGATTCAGCCAAGGATACCTACTAAAGTAGATACTTTTGATTTTAGCCAAAGGTTTACAGAACTAGGGCTGTGTGTGAGGTTTACACACAGAGATATGACATATATAGGTATATGTGTATACACACAAACTTGGGCACCCACCACCACTATCTAATTCCAGAACTTTCTTTATCATCCCCTTAAAGAGCCCCCTCACCCACGAGCAGTCACTACCCATAAAGTCCCCCAGTCCCTGGCAAACACCAGTTGACTTTCTGTTTCTGTCTTTTTAAATGAAGAAATTGCCATGACTGGCTTTAAAAAAAATGGGAGAAGGGGATTCAGGGGCAGGGGGCAGGATGTTAGGGAAGGAATAGGGTTATCCTCAAACAAGACTTCCTTCTCCATCCAACTTTTGGCTGCTTGTTCTTCAGGGTTGGGTCCAACATATAAATGAGCCCTGGGGTTTTGTGGGGGTCCTGGCAAGAAACCCACGTGGGGCTTTCCTGTCTGTGCACTGGACAAGAGACCAGAAAACAGCATTAACATGGATATGAAGACCATGATGATGTTTAAACATGACCGCAAATTCTTTGACAGCTTCTTTTCAAAAAGGGAAAGTAATTTTCCTGCCCTTCTATGTGAGCCAGACATGACTTTCTTTTAATAGTAGAATGAGATAGAAATGATACTATGTGGCTTTCAAAACTAGGTATCAACAGGATACAGCTTCTCTGGCTTTCTCCTCCCCCACAGCCCCTTGTATTTTTCCTTCTGTTTCCCCTGGACAGTCCATGTCAACTGCCAGAAAGGCAACCTTCACATGTGTGACTTGGGAAGCCCGCACAGGGCCTCATGCTGAAAAGGGTCCAGGCTCATTTTAATGCTCTGTTATCTCTGCCTTAAGATTCTTAATACTTTTAGGGCCTCTCTGGTGGTACAGGAGTTAAAGTCTCAATGCCATGAAACTATCACCAGCTACTGTGGCCTGAGTTTGATCTCCAACCAAAGAGCTGACCCACATGGTGCAGCAGACCTCTACTGTCTCTGCTCCCCTTAGTGTATTTCAGTAGATCTACTTGTTCTGCTACTCCCTGTTTCTGGCGAATTCCCTCCCTCCCACCCCGCCCCACTCTTCTGGCCTACACCCCAATTCTTGTGTGCATAAATAAATTTTAAAAGTTTTAAAAAATAAAGATTCTCAATACTTTTAGAAACCTCTATTGAAACATAATTAACATAAAATCAACCATAATTAATGTCATGTATTGCGCTAAGTAAACTAAATAAACAGAGAAAGACAAATACCAAATGATCACACTTATATTCAAATTCTACAACAACCAACCTGAACTCACAGATACAGAGAACAGGATGGTGGTTGCAGAGGTGGGGCAGGGCAGGGGGAATGCACGAAATGGAGAGGAGGGGCCCAAAGATAACAAGTTCCTAGTTCTAAAACAAGTCAGTCCTGGGCATGTCTTGTGCAGCACAGGGGCTGTGCTGACAAACAATTCCATGTTGGGGGTCCTCCCTGGTGGCACAAGGGGTTAAGTCTCAACACTATCTGCACTGCAGCAGGAATTGGATCCCTGGCCAGGGAGCTGACCCACATGGCGCAGCAGACCTCTCTTGTCCCCCTGCTGCTCCCCTTAGCCATGTGTTACAGTATACTTGCTCCCCACTCTGTCTCTGGGGAATTCTCTTACCCCTCTCACCTCTGGCCTACAACCCAGCCCTTGTATACATAAATAAATAAATCTTTGGGAAAAAAATACAATACTATATTGCATATTTGAGGGTGCTGAGATAGTAGATCTTCCAAATCCTCATTACAAGAAAAACAATGTGTTCCCATGTGAGGTGATAGATGCTAATGAGGCTTATAGGGACTTGATATATAAATATCAAGTCATCATGTTATAGACCCAAAACTGATACCGGGTGGCAGGGGACCCTAAATTGACCAAGGTTTCCGCTGCCCAAATACTTTACCAAATTCTGTCTGGGTTCTTCACTTGTGCGCACAATTGCAAGACTGCTTAGGCTCAGAAAACAACAAAGAGGTTTATTTATTTAAAAAGATTTATTTATTTATGCATACAGAACAGGGGTATAGGATCCACCAGAAACAGAGTGGGCAGTGGAACAGACAGATGACAAAGTACACTGCTGAGGGGAGCAGAGGGTGAGACTGGAGAGGTCTGTGCCGGATGGGTCAGCTCCCTGGTGGGGTATTGAACTTGCTGCCAATAGCTTCCCAGTGCTGTGCTTTACTCGGTGTACCACCAGGGAGGGACCAAAGGGGTTTATATAAAACGAATAGGAAAACAAGAATTATTGAGGCAATTATGGCTGTTTACTTTTCCCCCAAGTCCTGTCCAGTACTGTCCTGCACAAAGACTGTTATGATGACTTCTTCCTACCACTGAGGATGTGCAGCTTCTCTCCCAAACAATGGGCTATGTGTCTAAGGTGGTATCTTCCTGCCTAAGGTTCCAACTCACCATGACAACAGAAGTCATGACAGGAGACCCTCCCAGAGCTGCAGGATGCCCCAGCACAGCACCAGACAAGTAACACTCAGGACAGCAGCCACAGTGACCAAATGATCGGACAAATGGCCTCATTCATGCAGCTAAGCCAGGCTCCTGGCTCCAGGTCTCTGCCTTCTCTGCCAGGCTATATCCGCAGCAAAAACAAACAAACAAACAAAAACCAAAAAACCCAAACAGGAATCTTCTGAGTTGCTTGGCTACTTACAAAGCCTCTATATCTCCTAGGTTGGCTACCGGAGGCCTCCACCTTCAGAAGTCTGCTGCCACCTCCTGCAAGATCAGCCCAGCATGGGGCTGAAATCCACTGACTCCCAAATGCTAAAGGAACGCAAACCTGGAATTCAACACCTTCTGTCCTCAAGACTGCTCACCTCTCCCTGTTCTTCTGCCTTCTGCTTCTATTTCTTTTCAAGGAAGCATTTTCTCTGAAGCAATTTGTCTTCACCAGCAACCCCTCCAGGGAGAGGCACCACCTGCTACCGACCTTGCTTTCACCTTCCGGGTTATATAATCTTTTAACAAGGACCTTGCATTTTTCTTTGTCTTTTGTATTGTATAGTCACTGTATTAAAGTTCCTTTTCATTAAAGGTACTTTAGATCTGTGATAGGCTTTCAGGCCTTGCTTTGGGCCAATCACTTTTGAGTGGACTTTTACCCCCGAGGGGATGGGTAACTTTGGGTGTTTGATTTAGAAACTATATTCTTTGTCTTTTCTGTATTGCACACTCATTGCATTAAAGTTCCTTTCCATTAAAGGTCTTATATGTTTTGTTTTGATGTGGCGGATGGCAGAACCTACTTAAAGCAGACAGGTTTGGGGTTCAGGGGTGCCTCTCCCTGCCCTATAACACAATAAGCCTCCTTGATCCTCTCACCTTCCCAGTGATGAAGCCAGTGGGCGAGCTTGTTTAGGGGCTAGTGTGCACTGCGGCCAAGCAGCTTCATACCCTGCTCATCTCTCCAGGCTACTCGATGGACAGCCCAAGGCCCAGAGCCAAACCACACATACATTCAGTTTGCATCAACTTGGGTATAGCTCTGTGATCTAGATACTTTTACAGGGTAGGGAGAGGGGCACCGCTGAACTCCCAAACCTGCCTGCTCTAAATAGGTTCTGCCATCTGCCACATCAAGACAAAACATATAAGACTTTAATGAAAAGGAACTTTAATACAGTGAGTATACAGTACAGAAGATAAAGAACATAGTTTCTAAGTCAAACAACTGAAGTGACCCATCCCCTCGTGGGCAAAAGTCCACGCAAAAGGAATTGGTCCAAAGCAAGGCCTGAAAGCCAGCCACAAGACTAAAGCACCTTCTGGCTGGGACTCATTGAAAAGAGCAAAATCAAAATCACTGTAAACACTGCCATAGTGAACATCCCCATGGGTCTTTCACCCACATCTTTTTCAACCAGTCCAGGGCCAAGAAACAAGCACGTTTTCTCCATCACATGCCCCATGCTCCATGTGGCTTCCTCAGGTCTTCTTCTGGCTCTCCATCCTGCTGCCTTCCTCCTCAGATTCCTTCTCTTCTCTTTTCTCTGCTCAGCTCCACCCTCCTTCTGGGTGGGGCAGGGAATCTGGAACTTCCCCTTTTCCTAGGGACCTCTCTGTTACAATACTGCCATATAAATCGACTCTTTTCTATGAAATTAGAAAGTGGTTTGGTGGTCCGTGAGTTTAAGGAACTATTATCTTTAAGGAACAATCTTCCATGAAGCTTCTTGTATGTAATGTGTATGCTACATATGTGCATTTATGTATAGGCAATACTTTCTTATAGCCATGTATTATTTGGACAGTACTAATACAGTTGATGAGAAACTTTAACCACCATAAATCTCACCAAGTCATTTTTGTATTAAAAACATATTTTATAATTAGGTTCCTGTAGTCCTGCAATAGTGGGTCCCCTTTTACCTAATTTTTAACTAGAAACTGAGGCATAGAGGATGGACTAACTTAAATCCTCCTGCCTTTAAATTAGATTAACATGAATAACTCTGCCTCTAGAACTCCAAATGACAAGTTAAAGGTGAGCTTAGCAGTTCCTGGCACGGAGCCTAGGACAACTCAATGAGAAGGGTGTAGGGCACATTCCTAAAACTCTTACAATCTGTGAGGTGGTGTCATTTATATGCTAATTGGATGACAGCTGCTTGAGTTCCCTACAAAGTTCCAGGAGAGGAGCTGGCAGCAGGAAAGACCAAGCCTCAGGTAGAGGGCAAAGCGTTCAGTCCTAACTCTTCATTTTCATTAAGGGGAGAGGACCTTGAGTTAATTCACAGTGATCATTGATTTCATCCACCATGTCTGTGCAATGAAACCATCATATAAAACCTGTAAACAGTGGGGTTCAGCGAGCTGGATTGTTGAATGCATCTAAAGTGCATCCCACCTGAGGATCCTTCCAGACTTCCCCTAGGTACTTCATCTCAACTGCTCACCTGTATCCTTTATGATAAACAATAAATACACTTTCCTGAGTTCTGTGAGCCTTTCTACCAAGTGATGAACATTGGGAGCAGGTGTGGGAGCCATGATGTATTGCTCTTGGTCAGAAGAACAGTGGCAACCAGGGGCTTGAGCCTGGCGTCTGAACTGGGGCTGGGCCCTGCGCTGTGGCGAGCTCCTGAGGAATGAAGACACAGAGTAGGATGAGACACATGAGACAGGGTAACAGGTGAAAAGTCCCCTGAATCTGTAACAGAGTGGTACCTGGAAAACAGGGAGCTTCCAATTTCCCTGCTCTGTTACAGGGCAGGGAGAGAGGTACCACCGAACCCCCAAACCTGCTCTAAGTGGGTTCTGCCATCCACCGCATCAAGACAAGAAGTATACAATATGAAAGACAAAGAACATAGTTTCTAAATCAAACACCTGAAGTTACCCATCCCCTTGTGGGCAAAAGTCAACCCAAAAGGGATTGGTCCAAAGCAAGGCCCTCCACAAGACTAAAGCACCTTCTGGCTGGGACCCATAGAAAAGGGTCAGAAATGGCCAAACAAATCTGGGAGGGAAAGAGCAAAATCAAAATTAATATAAACACTGCCATAGTCATCTCCCTACAGGTACCTCACCCACATCTGCCTTAACCAGTCCAGGGCCAGGAAACAAGCACGATTTCTTCATCACATACCCCCTGCTCCAAGTGGCTTCCTCAGGTTTCCTTCTGGCTCTCCATCCTGTTGCCTTCTTCTCCAGATTCCTTCTCTTCTCCTTTTTTTTTTCCTTCCTCTGCTCCACCCTACTTCTGGGTGGGGGAGGGAACCCGGAACTTCTCCTTTTCCTAGGGACCACCTTGTTACAAACCCAAGAAAGGGTGGAGCTGAGCAGGGAAGAGAAGCTGGAGAGGAAACTGGGGAAGGAAGGAAGCAGATGGAGGCCAGAAGGAGACCTGAGGGAGGCACATGGAGCAGAGATGTGAAGAAGTTGCGCTTGCTTTTCTCCTAGACTGGTTGAAACAGACGTGGGTGAGAAACCCATGAGGAGGTTGACGATGGCAGCATTTATCTTAATTTTGATTTTGCTCTTTCCAGATATATTTGGCCCCTTCTGACCCTTTCCTGTGGGTCCAATCCAGAGGGACTAGCCTGTGGCAGCTTTCAGGTCTCAGTGACCTCACTTTGGACCAATCCTGTCTGGCTGGGTGTTTACCCACAAAGGAGTGGATGACTTCCAGTGCTCGATTTGGAAACTATATTCTTTGTCTTTCCCTTTTCATCTCTTTATTGCACACTAAATAAAGTTTCTTTCCATTAAAGGTCTTTCATGCTAAGTATGTTTTGCCTTGATGCAACGGATGGCAGAACCTATTTAGAGTGAGCAGGCAGGTTTGGAGGCTCTGGGTTGGCCCTCACCCTGCCCTATAACAAAACCAGTGAAGACAGAGACTGCAGATTAAGGGGTTTCAGAATTCCAGAGCTCAGAGACTAGACTCTCAATACTGCATCTGAGGGACTGAAGATAGTGTCATGTTCTGAGAGCCGCCATTTTAGGGAATAGGGGCAGTCATGCCTCTTGGGTGACGTGTGGGAGGGACTGTGATTTGGCCGTTTCAGGGGACCGATCACAATGGCCAGCTGCCAGCCATAAAATACATGCATTTAAAGTTAACCAGTCAGAAACTGCCCCTGGCTTGTGTGCCAAAAAGGCTATATAAGCTGTGCTCCCGGTTGTTCAGGGCCCTTCCTGTTAACCAGATGTTGCTGGTTGCGGTAGGATCCAGGTTCAAGTTTGTATGAAAGTTTCCTTTGCTGTTGCAGCTGTGGCCTGGTCTTTTTCTCAGCGGTGTGTCTCCCAGGTCGGAGTACAACATTTCTGGGAAAAGACTAACTGAAACACAACTCAACCCAGAAATAAAACTCAAGGGCGTGAAGAAAGAACAGTGTATGCACGAGACATTTGAAACCTAAATGGATTCGGATAGTGTGGGATATCGGAACCAAATAGACATGCTAGTGGGACAGTCTCAGAAATACTAAATTATCTCAGCTAAACCTCAGGGGTAGGGGAGAGTGGTCTGGGAGTAAACCTGGGCTTCTCAGGAAACTTGGGGGGAGGAAGGAATAAGATGAAGAGATAGAACTGGAAAGAAGGGGCACTTCAAATTGCTAGTGAGGAGATGCCTTTCATTATTGGAATAAGGACATTCTTGGAGAAGGAAGTGAACATCTTAGCCAGGCCTGGGAACTCAGATGCTATGAAAGAAAAGATGGATATATTTGACTATGTAAACATTGAAATGTTTTGTGTGACAAAGGATACCATAAATAAAGCCAGTTTAAATGATGGAGCTGGAAAAATATTTGTAATATAAATAATAGTCATCAGGCACCATAGATCAACTTGCTGTGTGCCAGGTATATTTTAGTGACTTTGCACGTATTAACTTACTTATCTCTCAAACACTAGGAGGTAGGAATTCTGATAATGACAACTATAGTTCAGATGATGAAACTGAGGCATCACAAGGTTCAGTGACTGCTGAGATCCCACGGCCAGGCAGGGCTGAGTCTGATGTGCCTCCTGGTAGCCCAATCCAGAGCCGATGCTCTAAATCTTCTGTCAGTGACCCAGCAGGATGTCAGATGAACACTATATAAAGATTTTTTACAAACTGACCTGAACAAAACAAATAACCAAATATAGAAATGGACTTGAATTATTAAAAGACTTTATGGAGGAGCAAAACCAAATGGCTGACATATATGAAAATACCCCCAAATGATCAGAAAAATACAACTTCAGGAAGTGAAGAGCTGTCACTTAACATCCATTAGACTGACACTGACAGCCCTGAGTCCTCATGGATGTGCTGGTAGGAATGTGGGGGAAAGGGCTTTCCTACATGGAGCCTTCACAGCGTTTGAGAAAGCAATCTGGCAGCATCTGTGAACGTTGAAACTAAACATACCCTTTGACCCACTTATCCCACTCCTGGGAATCTGTCCCAAAGAAATCAAAACACCAATATTTAAGGACAAGGATTTTATGGGAGCTTTCTTTTTCTTTTTTCTTTTTCTTTTTTTTTTAATGCCTGAACACTGCCCACAGTAGTGAATGCCTATTGAAAGGGAAAGAGGCATGACCTTGTGAATTAGACTGCAAGACCCTACGTGCATTTTAATCAAACGACATCAACCCAGATCTGCACCCAGGCAGCCTGCTGGCCCAAGGACTGGCAGATGTGTTGCTATTGAGCCACCAGCAGTGTTTTTGTTTTTTTAATACAGAGTGCTGCAGGCTTCAGAGATAGTGACCTCTAAAATGTTTCCATTAGACACAAGAGCCACCCTCCAAAGGACCACAGGAGATAAACAAGCATGGGCTAGACGTGTGTTAGCAGAATTTCATGGCGGGATGGCCATTAGGCTGGGAAGAAACTGTTGGCCAGTGGGAATGTGAAATGGCACAGCTGCTGTGGAAACCAGACTAGTGGTTCCTCTACTGGTTAA
Organism: Condylura cristata; assembly: GCF_000260355.1. Taxonomy (NCBI): domain Eukaryota; kingdom Metazoa; phylum Chordata; class Mammalia; order Eulipotyphla; family Talpidae; genus Condylura; species Condylura cristata. The sequence goes on along the minus strand of NW_004567130.1, from coordinate 266,812 downwards.
ACAGAGAGATCCCACAACACACAGAAATTCCACTCCTACAATAGATCCCAAAGGACTGAAAATAGGTGTGCAAGCAAACACAGAAGACAATATTCCCAGAACACTACTCACAATTTAGCCAAATGTCAACAGATGCACGGTTAAACAAGTATGTTATGTCCAGACAATGAGGAAGGGACAGAGTTCTACTTCTGAAAGAAGCCAGTCCCAAAGGAACTCACATTGTGTAACCCATGGAAGGAAATGCCCCGAAGAGGCCAAGCCATAGACACAGACAGCAGTTTTGGTTGGCCAGGGGCTAGAGGGGAGCATCGTTCATTCTGGAACCAAAGAGTGGTGTGATGTAGCTGATACTACTTTAAAATGGTTATCATGGCGATTTTTGTGTCATGTGTATTGTATCACAACAAAAAAATTCATGAAGGGGGACAATTTGGAAAAAATGTCCAAGATGGCAACTAGGAAGTGGTCATGAAAATGGAGTTAAGAAACACTGGGATAAAGACTAGTCTGGAACAATTACTACCTTGAAGCCAATACTTGAATGACTCATGTTTTTTTTTTTTTTAATCTTCTCAACAATGACAGGTCTTGCTGGCTTTTCAGTTAGCCACCCTTGGACTATTTCTAACACCCAAGAATTGGGGGGATGATCTTCCACAGCCCACAAAGTTTTAAATAATAAACCACTGCTTCTGAGCCAACTTTTGGTCTCAGTCTGTAATACTGGGAACCTTCGGGATTATAAGAAATGAAGCATGCACTCAGGTTACCTGGGCCATTGAAAGTTATATGGGAATCCCAGCGAAGGAAAAAATTCAGAACCCTTCCTCTCTTCCACACTTTTAGAGTATCCTGCACTTTCTCTTTTTTTTTTCTTCACAGCATTTATCACAACATTAATCAAATAATGACCTGCATAGTTATTTATTTAGCCTTAATCTCCCTTACCACACTGGAAACTGCAGGAGGACAGGAAATAAGCAGCTCGTTTTATTATTATTTCCTGGCACATAGTAGGCACACAATCCTGGCACACAACCCCAGCACATAATAGGCACACAATCAAAATTTATGGTGCAGATGAATATATAAATTCCATGTGACTTGGTGGTAGAGGTCAAGGCCTGGTCCACCATCCAGAATCTAGAAGGCAACTCAAGAAGTAGATGTTCTTTGACTTACAACCCAGCATCCCTGCAAGGCAGAGGCAGCACAGCTTGGATTCGTCAGGGCCCTGCCACTAGAGTTTTTAAGAACTTCCACTTCACAAAGCCTCAGTCTTCTTCATGCTGTTTGCCCTGACTCTCATCCTCACACCTCTTGCTTAAGAGAGATGTTTATAGAACAAACACAAGAGCACGAAGAGAACTATACAATCCCCAAAGAAAAGGCTGCATGTCAGCAGGAACAGGCAAGTTACATTCTTGGACAGAATACAAATTGCCCTAGTAATATGGCAAGAGGCTGTGATTGAGAACTTGCCTACCTGAGCCACGTGTTCACACTTCTGGTCATCACCTTCTGAAAATACCCATCCCCCAAGGCACTGGGATGGGCTCCCACCAGCCGCAGGGGGTGAGTCTGTAGTTCAAACCAATCAGGGTGGCCTCATCCTCCTAGTCAAGACATTGTTGTGGGCATGGAGATGTGACACAGTCTGGCAGGTAAGATGTGAATGGAAGTCTTTTAGGGATTTTTTTAAAGAAAAATTCCCAGCAATTCCATTCCTAGTATAAGCCTGAAAGGACTGAAAACTGGTGACTGAAACAAATTAATGTGTAGGCATATTCACAGCAGTATTATTTTTATTTATTTTGCACACAAGAACTGGGGTGTAGGCCAGAAGTGTGGTGGGTGAGGGGGCTCACCAGAGACAGAGTGGGAACAGAACAGGTAGATCTACTGAAATACACTGCTGAGGGGAGCAGCAGGGAGACAGGAGAGGTGTGCTGCACCTTGTGAGTAGCTCTCTGGCTTGTGATCAGTGCTGCAGTGGCTGGCGATAGTTTGATGGTGCTGAGACTTAACCCCTGTGCCACCAGGGAGGCTAATAGCAATGTTATTTACAACAGCCAACGGGTGAAAACAACCTGTTGTTCATGGTAGATGAATAAATAAGTAACACATGACATAGCCACACAACAGAAGATCATAAAATAAAGCACTGGCATAGTTACAATGTGGAAAAACCTCAAAAACATGACAGTAGGCCCTCCCTGGTGGTGCAGTGGGTTAAAGCACAGCACTAAGAAGCTAAAGCCACTTCAGCATGAGTTTGATCTTTGTCCTCCCTGGAGGTGATCCACATGGAGGTGATCCTCTCCTGACCCGCCTGCTGCTCTCCTCAGCAGTGGACTTTGTCAGCTGGCCTAGTCTTCTCCCCACTCTGTCTCTGGTGAATCTTCTCATCTCCCCTGCACCTCTGGCCTGTACCCCAGTTCTGTATGAATAAATAAATCTTTAAAAAAAATCACAGTAACTGGAAAAAGCCACCCAAGGAGCCTCTGGGTGGGAATCTAGTCACAGGAAATGTCAGGAGCAGGCAAATCCTTAGGGATGAAAACAGACCAGAGGTGAAAACAGACTCTTCTCCCAGGGGTCAGGAGAACAGAGTGGGGGGCTTGTGATGAGCATGCCCTGGAACTGGGTCGGGATGGTGATTATATAACACAGTAAATGCATAGTGTGCCACTGAGATGTACTTTTAAAATTGTTCACTTTACATTATGTGAGTTTCATTTTATTTTTAAAAAGGATCTTTGGAAATTCTTGTCTTAGGATGTAACAGAGGAAAGTAAGAGAAACCAGCAATGGAAGGAGGCTGAGCCAAGATGGAAGGAACTGCCTATGTAGGTGACAGCTGAGTCCTGGAGACCTCTCTTGCACTTCCCACCACGCAGGATAGTGGCTGCCGCTTTGCTTAAAGCCATTTCTAGTTGGGTTTTTATTACTGGCAACCTAAACCATGTTGGTTGATAAACTTCAAGAGTCTAAAAAAGCAAGGCAAAGATGTTCATTTTACCCAAACGGAAGCAAAAATTGCAAGGGTTCCAGTAACACACTTGCCTTCTCTCACTGGAGAGAAAAAGACTTGATGCCTTCCCACAGCTAAAGGAGACATGAGTCCTTTCAGCTTGTAAATCAAATAATGAGTCCTAAGGCAAGCTAGGGCTAATTAGGCCCCTTCAGGGACTTCAGGGAGTTAAGGGAGTCTCCAGAGATAAGGGCAACAAACTCCAAAGGGGACTAATCGAACACCCCAGGACTGGGGCAATAAGACATTCCAGAATAAGGACAATAAAGAAAAAAAGACTCTAAGACAAGGGCTGGAACTAGGAGACTAGTTCTGGGCACAGAGATGTTAAGACCCTTGAGATCTAACCAATCACAAAGAGACTGGTGGGGCCCTAGAACAATAAAGGAAAGAAGGTGTCTATTCCCTGGGAACATCTCCACTTCCAGGGCTCCCGCGCCCCTCTCTGGCCTGGTTCCACTGACTTGGGAATCCCACTTTATTTCTGTTCCTTTTTTCCTCAATAAACATTTTCTTTCTCTAAACAAGTCTGCCTCTTTGCTTGTTTGCCTGAGCATCAACGAAGTTCCTGCTGTGGCTTCGTGAGACACCAACCTGTGGTGGCCTAGTGGCCGGGACTCAGCGTTGCCCCTGCAGCCCGGGTCCACTCCTGGCTGGGAGACGAGGCCTGAAGACCTGACATTTCGGTATCACTAACGATGAAGAATTTTCCGTAGTACTCATTCTCAGGGCTAGTGAGGTGTGTGTATACACACCCAGGTGTTATACACCTGTTGTTTCTTGCCAGTCTCAGTGGTTCAAAACCAGATGGACTAGCTTTACATGCAATATATATTTTTAAAGATTTATGTATCTATGCACACAGAAATGGGGTACAGGCTACAGGTGTGCGGGGTGAGAGAATTCACCAGAGACAGAGCAGGGAGTAGAACAGGCAGATGTACTGAAATACCCTGCTGTGAGGAGCAGCAGGTAGGCCAGGAGAGGTCTGCCACGCCGTATGGATCACCTGCCTGGCCAGGGATTGAACTCGTGCTGCAGTGGCTGCGATAGCTTCAAAGTGCTGTGCTTTAATCTGTTGTGCCACTAGGGAGGGCCCAATACAATATTTTAACAATGATGGAGTTGTCTGCTCTGGGAACAATAGACCTTATAGAACTGATGGGACTCAGTGCATGGGGTTCTTGAGTTCCTCTGAGAAAGATTTCAACAGACATTCCCATTCACCAGTGCACAGCAAGCTTATTCAGGAAAAGAGAAAAGATAGATATAGATATAGGCGGGCAGGGCAGAGAGCTGCGTCTTGCCAGAGCAAGGGATATCTTTTTTTTTTTTTATTTTACAAAAGTTTATTTTTACATCATTTTGTACATTTTTTTCCCATCTCAAGTGTAATCCCTGCGGGTTTCCCATCACCAAGTCACCCGTGTGCCATCACAATAATCCCATGCATTTTCTTCCCCCCCGCCCCCCGTTTTTGATCCCATTCCCCACTCCACCCCCACAAAATGTCTCTGGTATATGGTTGTTCATTATTTTTGTTATTTTCTCGCCTGGTCCATTATACTCCTGCTATGAGTGAAACCATCCAGTATTTTTCTTTCTCTTTCTGGCTTATCTCACTAAGCATGATCTTTTCCAGCTCCATCCAAGTTGTTGCAAAAGACATGTGTTTCTCTTTTTTGGTTGCTGAGTAATATTCCATTGTATATATGTACCACATCTTTTTTTATTCAGTCATCTACTTTTGGGCATTTGGGCTGCTTCCATTTTTTTCCAATTGTAAATAAAGCAGCAATAAACATGGGGGTACAGGTATCTTTTTCAATCAGTGTTTTGTGTCTTTTGGGTAGACACCTAGGAGTGGGATTGCTGGGTCGTAGGGAAGCTCCATGTTTAGCAGTTTGAGGAACCTCCAAACAGTTTTCCATAGTGGTTGTACTAGTTTGCATTCCCACCAGCAGTACAGGAGAGTTCCTTTTTCTGCAAGGGATATCTTTTTTTTGAAGATCTACATATGCATACAGAACTAGGACACAGGCCAGAGGTGCAGGGGTGGAGAGAGGACTCACCAGAGACAGTGGGAGCAGAACAGGCAGATCGACAAAGTACACTGTGGAGGGGTGCAGTGTACAAGACAGGAGAGGTCTGCTGTGCCATGTGGGTCAACTTCCTGGCTGGGAATTGAATTTGGGCTGAAGTGTCTGCAGCTAGCTTTGCGACATTGTGCTTTAACCTGTTGTGCTACCAGGGAGGGCCCTCAAGGAATATCTTTATGCTGTGTTCTTGGAGGAATTCATTCCCTTCTGGAATATTGTCTTTGTGTCTGGTTGGGTTGGTTCTCTGTGATAGATAACTCTTTCTGACCCCCACCTCAGATTCATGAAATAACTATGGAATTTATTGCTTTGGGGTCTGGTTGAGTTGTTTTTTTTTTTTTTTTTTTTTTTTTTTGTAACTGAGTCCTTTCTGCCCTTACCTTAGATTCCTGGAAACTGGTTAATCATCCCTGTTTTCAGCTCTGGAAGGTCTTTATGAGACCTAACACCTAAATTTTTCTACTCAAAGTTTCTACCAAACTCATCCCCCCTCCCCACACCCCCTAATGACAAAGCCTGTGTCATTTCTCTCAGGAGATTTGAGAGCTTAGTAGTGAACACAGAAAAGTCTGCAAGTCTTGAAGAAAATGCGTTCCCTCTCTGTGTGAGATGGCATTTCTGTCTGGTGAAGGGGGCACAGACCTTCTAAGATCAGGTTGACTTTCCTGCCTCCCCAGCTGTGCTTGGGAGAAAACAGGCGAAGTATCAGTCCCCCTCCCCCACCTTCCCTCACTTTTCTGAGGTTCTGAAAGTCCTGTTATGGCCTCCTACAAGGTTCCTGCTCTATTCCACACAGAGGAAGGTTTCAGAGAAAGGGTAATACAACAGGGTGAATGTTTGTAAGGGCATCTAAGGCTAATCACAGAGCTGGATACCTGAAGTGTTACTGGATTTGGTGTTGCTAGTGCTATATTTCTTGGCACTTAGTTCCAAGTCATTATGTAATATGTCAACCATGAAAATAAATGAAAAATCTCCTACAGTGAAAATCTGATTCAGAGTGAATGGACTAAGAAACATGCTCTGTCTGTGGTGATGAGGGTGGCACATTTGTATAGAAAGAATGTAGGAAATTAGCCATGATGACCTGAATGAAGATGGACCCCCATACCTCGCAGGGATATGGAAATAGATCCCTCTCTGTCTTCCCATGTTGATTGGGTTTTCCTTCCCCTTACTCAACTGGAAATTAATAAATTCAATGGGTCTTGCCTAGAAAGTGGTGAGTTGTTTATTCAAGAAGTCTTCAAGTGCTGGAATGTGAAGTATTTCCAAAACAATGAGTGAAGTTGCTCAAATTAAAAGAAACAAAACAGAAAATCCTGATTTCCAGAAGGCTGCCCAGTGAGGATGGTCATGTTAAGTCTGAAAGACTTTTAAGGTCCTGAGAGTTGACCTGTGACAGGGGAAGAGGAATCAAAGATTGAGAACTGCCCTTCCAGTGACTCTATTCTCAATTCCTTAGCTCTTCTATAAATTCAGTACAAAAATTAATATGCAAATGAGATTGGTTAATAAGGTTAATAAGGTCAAAAAACACTAAAGTTAGAGCAGAGGAAAACACCAAAGCAGTAAATGCTGTGTACTATGATGGCTTCAGAGTTTAGCAGATTGAATTATAAAGAGATATACCATTTGTGTGATGTATCTGGGGCGGGGAGGGGGGGAGAAAGAATGTTATTTATTAGTTACAGTCAGGAAAGAAATGGAGGAAAAGCATCAAAATCCATAGGGTCTTGGAATCACCTTCCAAAATAATGTCTCCTCTATTATTCCACCTTAAAAAAAAAATGGAAAATTGTTGCACAATTGGATGAACCTGGAGGACATTGTACAAAGTTCAAAAAGACAGAAGGTAGATTGGAGGTAGCCAGGAGCTGGGGGAGAGAAAATGGAGTGATTGTTTAATGGGGACAGAGTTTGAGTTATTTTTAAAAATTTATTTATTTATGCATACGAGAACTGCAGCACAGGCCAGAGGCACGGGGGTAGGTTGTGAGAGGATTCACCAGAGACAGAATGGGGAGCAGAACAGGCAGATGGATTGAAGTACATTGCTGAATGGAGCATCAGGTGGGACAGGAGAATTCTGCCACACCATGTGGCTCACTTTCCCTGCCATGGATTGATCTTGTGCTGCAGTGGCTGCAGACAGCCCTACAGTTCTGCTCTTTAACATGTTGTGCCACCAGGGAGGGCCCAAAGTTTGAGTTTTGCAAGATGAAAGATTCTGATGATGGAGGGTGGGGAAGACTGCACACCAATGTGGATATGCTTGAGGCCACGGAATTGTGCATTTAAACATGGTTAAGGCCCTCCCTGGTGATACAAGGGGTTAAAACGCAGCACTATGAAGCTATCAGCAGACACCAAAACACGAGTTCAATCCCTGGCAAGGGGGGTGACCCCCATGGCATGGCAGACCTCTCCTGACCTGCTAGCTGCTCCATTCAGCACTGTATTTCAGTCAATCTGCCTGTTTTGCTTCCTGCACTGTCTCTGGTAAATCCTTTCACTTCCCGCACCTCTGGCCTGCACCCCTATTCATGTATCCATAAATAAATATAACTTTAAAAAAATAATAAAATAAAATAAACATGGTTAAGATGGCAAACTCTGGGGACCTCCCTGGTGGCCTACGGGTTGAGTCTCAGCACTGTCACCATTGCAGTAAGAGTTTGGTCCCTGCCAGAAAGCTGACCACACAGGACACAGCAGACCTCTCCTGTCCTGTTTACTTCTCCCATCAGCAGTGCATTTCAGTGGCTCCACCTGTTCTCTGGTGAATCCTATCACCACCACCACACCTCTGGCCTGTGCCCCAGTTCTTATATGCATAAATAAATCTTTAAATAAAACAAAAATTGCATTATTATATTTTCGCTTAGGCAACATTGGTTCACACAACTGTATGTGTTTTAGGGGAATGAAGTCACACAAAGACATTTTAAAAAGACAAACAGAAACATCCACATAAATATTCAATTATTTGATGACAAAAGTTTTCCTAGACATTCGGACTCCATGTGACCAAAGCCAGCACACACACAGGGCATATGACATCATCAGTGTGTGTGGCAGGGAGAGATATGTGGTAAGCTGCCACTTCTTCTTTTGAGGTTATGAGTAATAAACCCTTTTCAGACTAAAAAAATCATATCTATATAAAGAATATTGGAAAAAATTAGTTGACAAATAATCTTGGTTTTGAAACAATGTCATTTCTCTTGCTCCTTACATTATCTCTTTAAATAGATTATTTCAATACTTCATACAAATGACATAGTCTCTTAGTAATTCAATAAACTTGGATATTGAGTAAATATCATGTTATAAAGAATAAATTGGGCATTAAGTAGGCAAAGAGGGGTTAAGAGCACAGACTTGAAACCACATAATGTGTGCAAAGAGTTGCTTCCAGATACAAGGTTGGCAGTAGAAAAAATATGACCATGGAGTCTATACTGACATTTAAGGATGAGTTAGTTAATAATTCTTAAATGTATGATGGTGGTTTAAAAATTATAGCATAATATGATCCCTACCTGGCGGTATAACAGGTTAGGGTGCATCACTACAAGCTAGCTATTGCCGCTTCAGTGTGAGTTAGATCCCAGGCCTTGGAGGTGATCTACATGGTGCAGTAGACCTCTCCTCTCCTGTCTCCCCACTGCTCCCCTCAGCAGTGTACTTCATTGATCTGCCTATTCTGCTCCCCTCTGCTCTGTCTCTGATGAATCCTCTCATTGCCCCTGCACCTTTGGCCTGTACCCCAGGACTTTAAAAAAATAAAAATTATAGCATAATAGTAATATTTTTCAAGATAGACAAAAGGTAGAAACCACCCAAATTTCCCTCCATGGATGAATGGATGAACAAAATATAGTCTATCCACACAGTGGAATATTATTTTACCATTAAAAAGAATGAAGTTTTGACACCAGTCACAAAATGGAGGAAACTTGAAAACATGATGCTAACTAAAGCAGACACAAAAGGTCACAAATTGTATAATTCCATTCATATGAAATGTCCAGAATAGATAAAACCAGAGACAAAGGGGGTTGTCTAAGGATGGGGTGGGAGTTGAAGGGGATGGTAGGAGCTAAAGGGTATAGGGCTTCTTTTAGAGGTGATGAAATGTTCTAAAACTATGATGATGGTAGTGAGTTGTACATGTTAAGTGGGCATGTTAAGTGTACATGTTAAGTGTTAACTCTATCTCATAAGGTTTTTATTTTTAAAGTTATTGGAGTTCTTATCAAGGGTAAGTCAGTTTAGACTGACTTGAATTCATGGGACACTGGAGGGAGAGTTCAGAGAAAAAAAAAATGCTCTAGAAATTTATTCCCTGATGTAAAAGTTCAGCCTTGGTTTTTCTTATTTCCTGTGACTTTTGAAAATGTAGAGTTCCTGGAATAATAATCCACTCTGCATTTCACCTATTGTTTGTAAAGTATATGGTAAGACTTAGTTCCTGTAAATTGTTTAGAATTTTCCGTGCATTCTCCACTGAAGTCATATAACACGACTGGTGCTGGTCTCTGCAATGGGCAGATATACAACGGATTCAACTCATCCAAAAATCTCAAGTGGGAACAGGATGAGAAGATAGAACGGAGGACAAAGTAAGGTTTTTGTCCTAAGGTTTTTGTCCGTGTATTTTTCTCTTCACCAAAAGTATTGTCAGGTCTCTTCACAGAATGACTAACATTGAAAGAACTGACAGTTCCAAATGTTGTCAAAGGTGTGGAGCACCCTTTGTGGGAGTGAAGAGTGGTACAACCACTTGAGAAAATAGTTAGCTAGCAGCTACTAGGCACTTCCACTCCTGGAAATACATCAACACAAATGAGTGCTGTCACCAAAAGACACATATGAGACTGTTCATAACAGTTAAAAACTGGGTGAAACTCAAACATCTATCAAAGTAGAATGGTTAGGGCCTCCTTGGTGGTGCAAGGGGTTAAGTCTCAGTACTATGAAGCTATAGCAGCAGCAGCCCAGTAACTGAAGTATGTAAATTGTTAAGATGGTGCCCCCTGGAGGGGTTTGCTGGTAGAAAATTGAGTGCACCAGGAGAATGCCAAAAATGGGGTGAAGTAACAGAAAAAGTAGATAGGGGAGCTCTGTGCATGCACAAGAGGGAGCATGGGGCATGCAAAAGAAGCTGCACATATGCAGGCATGAGAGAAGCTGTGCAGATATGTGTGAGAGAGGCCTCACAGGACCTCTCAGAGATGTGCACAAGAGAAGCCAAATCATGGCCACAGCAGTGCAGCTGTTGGAGGTGGAGGGCCCTGGATATCTCCATGAGGACTTCTCAGAGCTGGGTGTGGGTGTGGGCCACATGGCAGAGGCCATTGAGTGTGGCCTTATCCAAGTAGTCATTTTGGAAAAGTTTTGTTATGTCTGGAGGAGAAGGGGAGACCCAAAGAAACAGGTATCTTGCTGAAGTGTGGCCTGGAGAGGCCAGGAGACCTAGAAACAGGCATCTTGCTAATATGTGTGAGTGTGGCCACTTGTTGGGTTGTTTGGCTGCTACAGCTGCTTTCCTGATTATTGCTTGTTTGGTGCTGTGCGGAGGCATTTTGGCAGCCCAAGCAGCACTTCCTGTTACATCTTTTGCTGTGTTTGTGAGTCGGATCCTGGCCTATAGTTGACTGCTGCCTATCCACAGTGGCAGGAAGATGCCATTTTAGACAAGGGGCCTGTTGTTTCGGAGAGGAGCTGCACATCCTCAGTGGCAGGAAGATGCCATCATTTAATGGTCTTTGTGCAGGACTGGACAGTACTGACAGGACTTTGGGTAAAGTAAATGTCCATTACTGATGTCAGTAACTCTTGTTCTTCCTGGTTTGTTAAATAAATCTCTTTGTTTTTTGTTTTATTTCCTAAGCCTGAGAGGTCTTGCAATTGTGCACGTAGGTGAAGAACCCAAACAGTATTTGGTAAAGCATTTGAGCAGCAGGGCCTTGCCCAGTTTAGATTCCCCGGCAACCCAGTGTCACAGCCACTATAGCACGGGTACAATCCCTTGTCAGGGAGCTGACCCACATGGCACAGCAGAACTCTCCTGTCTACAACTTCTCAGCAGTGTATTTCTGTCGATCTGCCTGTTCTGTTCCCCACTTTGTCTGTTGAATCCTCTCACCCCCTGCACTTCTGGCCTGTACCTCAGTTCTTGTATGCAAACCAGCAAAGTAGAATGGCTAAAATATGGTATAGTAATACAATAGAATATTCCCAACAATGGAAAAGAATTAAGTATTACTGTGAATGCTATACAAAATAACATGTAGGTATCAATCCTTATAATGGTGAGCAAAGATTCAGGTTCTAGAGTATATTCTACATTAGTTCTTGTATAGAAAGTTCAAACTAAATAAATAAAACAAAGGCACTATTTGTCATTTTCATGACTCATACACAAACTCATTGTCTCTTGATTTGAATGAGGTGGATAAATAAAGTCTGACTCCCTGAATAGAGATTTCAATTGTTGGGGTGCTTTCCCTCCAGTTCTAGGGATTGAAAACCTAGCCTGATGAAATGTGGGGTATCCAGTATGTTTTCTAGTTTCACGACCACACTCTTTTGAACCATGACCATAGTCCCTCGTGCTCTTCCCTCCTTTTTTGACCCTTCTCACCCTTCCTCTCCCCTGCTGGATGCCTCAGAGCTGTGGTTTGCCTAAGAGTTTTATCTTTTTTTCTGATTCTTTCCCTATATTCTACCTGTAAGACAATTCTGATGTATTTTTTTTCCTTCTGACTTATTTCACTTAGCATAATCCTTTCCAGTTCCATTGGGTAGGGATTATTACACAGCTGTGTAAATATGTAAAAGGTATTACAGCTTCACACTTAAGATTTGTGTGTTGCATCATGTGCAGGTTATACTTCAATATTCAGAGTATTGTAAGGTGAAGCATGTACAGGATAGTTCTCTGGGGCATAGGAAGATTAGATTTTGACTTTTCATTTCTTCTTTCTACAATTTTGACTGAAAAATGTACCCAGAAGTTTGTACTGAGGGATGCAATAGAAAGTTGGGGGACCCTGGGCCTTCCCTGGTGGTGCAAAGGGTTAAAACACAGCACCACAAAGCTGGCTGCAGCCACTTCAGTGCAAGTTAGATCCTGGGTTGGGGAAGTGACCCACATGGCACAGCAGACCTCTCCTGACCCGCCTGTTGCTCCCCTCAGCAGTGTACTTCCTCAATCTGCCTATTCTGCTCCCTACTCTGTCTCTGGTGAATCCTCTCACTACCCTGTACCTCTGGCATGTACCCCAGTCTGTATGCATAAATAAATATTTTTGTTAAAAAAAGATATTTGGGGATTTTTCTGGTGGCACTACGGATTAAAACACCACACTATGAAGCTCTCCAAAGTCATTGCAGCACGAATTTCATCTCTCACCAAGGAGCTGACCCACATGGTGTGGCAGACCTCTCCTGACCCGCCCGCTGCTCCCCTCAACAATGTACTTCAGTAGATCTTTCTGTCCTGCTCCCCACTCTGTCTCTGGTGAATCTACTCACCCATTACACCTCTGGCCTGGTTCTGTAAGAATAAAGTAAATAAATCGTAAAAAAATAAAAAAGATATTTGGGGACCACTGGTCTGTCAACCTAGAACACCAGCATTCAATAACAAAGCACCCACTGTTCCTTTTTTTTTTTTTTAAAAGATTTATTTGTTTATGCATACAAAAAGAGGAGTATAGGCCAGAGGTAAGGGGGATGAGAGGATTCCCCAGAGACAGAGTGGGGAGAACAAGCATATTGACTGAATACACTTGCTGAAGGGAGTAGAGGAGAGACAGGAGAGATCTGCTGTGCCATGTGGCGGTTTGGTGATAGCTTGATAGTGCTGTGACTTAAACCCTGTGTCTCTAGGGAGACCCAGAACGCACTATTTACTTCAAGCAAGCTATATACTCATCTGACCACTCCTATCTGAATAGATGTGTTTGCCATAAGTATGTAGTCTTTTTGTCTTATTCAAGGACAGCTCGTTTATCAAATACTACCTACGGAAGGACCGAGTGGATCCCAACTCTCTGAACCCAAGGAGAAACACTACAAATTATACTGGATAGCCCACATCTTGTCAGAGTAGGTGTTTCATCCCTAGAACTGGAAGGAGAACAGCCCACCAACTGAAATCTCTATTCTAAGTAGTCAGAGGCATGATTTAGCATCCTCAAACAAATCAGGAGTCAGGATCTCCATGGTGGCCTAGGGGTTAAGTGTTAGAGCTATCACCTCTATGACCTGCGTGTGATCCCCAGCCTGGGGCACAGCAGACATCTCCTGTCTCCCTGCTTCTCCCCTCAGCAGTGTATTTCAGTAGATCTGCCTGTTCTTTCCCCCACTCTTTCTCTGGGGAAACCTCTCATCCCCCCTACCTTTGGCCTACACCCCAGCCCTTTTTTTTTTTAAAGATTTATTTTTTTATACAAAACTGCAGTGACTGCAGACAGTTTCACAGTTCTGCACTTTAACCAACTGCGCCACCAGGGAGGGCCCTACACCCTGGTTCTTTGCAAGTAAAGACAAAACAAGTCAAGAGAGGATGAAATCATACATGTGAGTCACTGAAAATGGCAAATAGAGCTTTAACTTCTGTAGTTGCTGCTAACTTCCCATTTTTCCCCTATGTGTAATAAGGTTTTGTCATTTGTTCACATGATTGATTGTTGTGGCAAGAAAAGAGTTTAAACCTGAATATTGCTGGCTAAGATTCATTTATTTTATACATATTTATTAAGAGTCTGCACAGGAAGTATTGTTTTAGGGTTTGAGGGTGATAATAATGAGAATGAACAAGTCAACCAAGACTACTTCCTACAGCAGTAAGAGGATTAGCAGTAATATGCTAATCCTGTAACATGTGACTGGGAAGTGACTACCTGGCTGATCTGGTCAGGAAAGGCTGGCTGGAGAAAGGACACTGGGGAGGGCAGGGTCACGCTGGGCCTTCTAAGTCATGATGTGGACCGCAAGTTTGCAGTAGGCCTTTAAACCCAGTGCTTTTTTACACAGTGACCCTTCACTGGGGGCGCCTGTTTATATTAGATCTAGGGAAAGGAGAAAGTTTTTTCTAATTCATCACCCCTGTTTCCAAGTTAAACAAGGGTGTCAGTGTTTCTCAGTGGGCAAGCTGGATTTTATACTAAATGAAAGGAGAGATAGTGAAAGGTGGGATGTGGCTTGTTTTCTCTCTCTTTAGATGATAGTATGGGAAAGGGCTATAAATATGTCAAGTACTTAAAATATAACAGCCAGAGGATTCTGGCTAATTGTCTTAACACTTAAGTTCAGATATATTTCTGTTACCAAAAAGTATTCTGGCATACCAAAAACTAAACCTTTAGAACTTCAGTTCAGGGCTTCCCTGGTGGCACAAGGGGTGAAAGTGCAGTACCATGAAGCTGTCCACAGCACAGGTTCAACCCCTGGCCAGGGAGTGACCCACACGGCTCAGCAGACCTCTCTCGTCTCCCAATTGCCTCGCTCAGCAGTGGATTTCATTAAATCTGCCTGTTCTGTTCCGTACTCTGTCTCTGGTGAATCCTCTCTCTCTCTCTCTCACACACACCTGCATCCCTAGCCCAGACCCCTTGTATACATACATAAATAAATCTTTAGGGAGAAAAAAAAGAACTCCAGTTCAACTTGCAGATTCATCTCCATTTGTTACATTCTAGCGCCCCCCTTTGGCCTCTCTAATTCCCTGCTCATTCATGCTCAAGAATACAAGTGCTGACCCTTCTGTTTAATTCAGCCTGTAGCATTACCTTTCTGTTAAATACAAATGTGAAAAGTGAAATACCATTTTTTCACTTACCAAACTAGCAGGAAGTTTTTAAAAGTGAGGTTATCCAATTGTTCTGTTGTTTGTTTTATATAATTTTGGGGCTCTCAATTTTGGAGAGAAGTCAGGACAGCAGCCTGTCACTGGTGCTAGCAGGAATGGGAGTGTGAAGATTTAAAATACATTTTGAACCTGTTATTCATTACCTGATAAATCCATTCCTCTACATGTATCTTAAGAAAATTCCAAATGTGTAAACACATTGTGACATCTTCTGGGGACCCCATCCCTGAGCCAATAGGCAGGAGAGCACAGTATCTTCACAGTCTCCCTCCTGTGTGTAGGAATTTGCTGCCAAGATTATAAAGCAAAGGGTACCCTGTCAGTGGGAATGTGGCCTGGTTCAGTCCATAGAAATCAGTATGGTGGTGTCTCAAAATATTAAAGACAGATCTACTGAATGACAGAGCAACTCCATTCCTGTTTACCCAAAGAATGCAAAAATGGGCCCTCCCTGGTGGCACAACGGGTTAGGAGACAGCACTGCAAGCTGGCCACAGCCACTTCAGTGCCAGTTTGATCTGTGGCCCTGGAAGTGATCCACATGGTGCAGCAGACCTCTCGTGTCCCTCTACTTCTCCCCTCAGCAGTACACTTTGTTGATCTGCCTGCTCTGTTCCCCACTCTGTCTCTGGTGAATTCTCTCACTGCCTCTGCACCTCTGCCCTGTACCCCAGTTCTGTATGCATAAATAACTTTTTTTTTTTAAAAATCCAGGCTTATTCTACTCTAAAACCCATGTTGTTTTTTTTTCTCCTTACAATCATTGTAGTCCCCCAGTTCTCCCAACACCATAGCACCTTTGAACAACAACCACAGTCCTCAGTGTGCTTCCCTCCTGTTATGACCCCTTTCCTACCCCTCTCTTGCTGTATTTTTTTTTTTTTTAAGGATTTATTTATACATCCAAGAACTGTGGTAAAAGTCAGAGGTGCAGTGGGGCAGTGTGTGTGTGTGACAGAGGATTCGCTAGAGACAGAGTGGGGAGCAGAACAGGAGGATGGAATGAAATACATTGAAGGGGGCAGCTTGGAAGACAGGAAAGGTCTGCTGCGCCATGTGGATGAACTCCCCGGCCAGGGATTGAACTCCTGCTGCAGTGGCTGGTGAGAGCTTGATAGTGCTATTTAACCACCAGGGAGGCCCTGGATGCTTCAGTTGTAAGGTCAGCTTGCAGGTTTTATCTTTTCCTAGACCTTTCATTTGGTTATTCTATATCCTGAACCTCTGCTATTTTTTTCTTGTAACTTATTTCACTGAACACCATCCCTTCCAGCTTCATCCATGTCACTGCAAATGGCAGGTATATCTATTTTCATTGTGGCCTGTAGACCACAACTTTTTGATCCATTCATCTATTTTTGGGCATTAAAGTTGATTCCATATCTTGGCTGTTGTAAATAGTACTGCAATGAACATAGAAGTAGAGGTTTCCTTTTGAATTAATATTTTTTGCCCTTTGTGTAGAATTGGAGTGGAATTTCTGGGTCATATGGTAGATCTATTTTTAGTAGTTTGAGGGTCCTCCACACAGCTTTCCAGAATGGCTGAACCAGTTTGCACCCCCACTAGTAGTTAAAGAGGCTCCTTTCAGATGCAAATTAAACCCACAATGAGATACCACCTCACCCCAGTGAGAATGGCACATCTTCAAACAACTAGCAACAACAAATGTTGGAGAGGATGTGGAGAAAACTGAACTCTCCTGCACTGCTGGTAGGAATGCAAACTAGTACAACCACTATCGAAAACTGTTTGGAGGTTCCTCAAACTGCTTAATATGGAGCTTCCCTACGTCCCAGCAATCCCACTCTTAGGTATCTACCCAAAAGACACAAAAACACCGATTGAAAAAGATACCTGCACCCCTGTGTTTTTTGCTGCTTTATTTACAATTGGAAAAACATGGAAGCAGCCCAATGTGGTACATATATACAATGAAATATTACTCAGCAACCAAAGAGAAACACATGTCTTTTGCAGCAATTTGGATGGAGGTGGAAAAGATCATGCTTAGTGAGAAAGAGAAAGAAAAATACTGGATGGTTTCACTCATAGCAGGAGTATAATGGACCAGGCGAGAAAATAATAATGAACAGCCATATACCAGAGACATTTTGTGGGGGTGGAGTGGGGAATGGGATAAAAAACAGGGGGGTGAGGGGGGGAAGTGTACGGGACTATGGTGATGGCACACGGGTGACTTGGTGATGGGAAACCCGCGGGGATTACAATTGAGATGAAAAAAAAAATGCACAAAATGATGTAAAAATAAACTGTTATAATAAAAAAAAGAGGCTCCTTTCTCTCCACATTGCACCAGCATTTGTTTTGTTGCCAGCTTTTTCTTATTTTTAAGGATTTTTAAAACTATATTTATTTATTTATGCATACAGAACTGGGGTGCAGGCCAGAAGTGCAGGGGTGGTTAAGATGATTCACCAGAGACAGAGTGGGAAGCAGAACAGGCAGATTGACGAAGCACACCGCTGAGGGTGTTAGGGGGAAAGGGTGTCTGAACGAACTCTACAGATACAGGTTTTGTGGACTCCACCCCCTACTCCAGTCACTGAAACTACAACTCCCAGCAACACCAAAGGGAGGACCCAAGAGTAGAGCTAAGCAACTATTTTGAGACTTTTGGGATATAAAGGAGCCATGTTGAGCTGAGGGCCTTTCTTTCCCTTGGCCTGGTGGCTTGGCTTTTCACCAGCTTTCAGTGAGCTGTTGGGATTCCAGGTCAGAGGAACTGGTAGGGCACACTAACTAACTTGTATCTCTCTTTCCCTGGGTTGTTCCTTTTCCTTTCCCCTTGTAAATAAACCCATTATTGACCATTTTGTGTGTGCCTGCAGTACAACTGCATCTTAAGCACATAGGTGAGGACCCACAGACAGGCAACCCAGTTCACAATGGGTTGCCCTGCAACAAGGAGAACAGTGGGCGAGACAGGAAAGGTCTGCTGTGCCATGTGGGGAGTCTGGAGTTTGACCTCCCTGGCCGGGGATCAAACTCAACTGAGCTGAAGCAGCTGCAGCTAGCATCACATTGCTGCACTTTAACCTGCTGAGTCACTAGGGAGGGCCCAAATACTTATTTTTGAATACAAGAGATGGGGTATAGGCCAGAGGTGCCGATGTGTGAGAGGATTCACCAGAGACAGAGTGGGGAGCAGAATAGGCAGATTAACTGAAACACACTACTGAGGGGAGCAGCGGGCGTCAGGAGAGGTCTACCTCACCATGTGGGTCACCTGCCTGGCAGGGAACCGAACTCGTGCTGTAGCTGCAGCTAGCATCATAGTGTTGTGCTTTAACCCGTTGCACAACCATGGAGGGCCCATGTTTTGCCCATTTCTTGATTGGGTTCTTTGTTTTGTTGAGTTGTGTGAGCTCTTCATAGACCTTTGATAACAGTTGGATGTCTATTTTGATTATTCTCTTTTGCTGTACAGAAGCTTTTTAGTTTGATATAATCACAGCTTATTTTCGCCCATAGGAGAATCCTCAAAGATGTTTCTGAAGTTTGTGTCATAGTGTGTAAAACCTATGTTTTTAATCACAAAGCTACACTGGGGCCTCCCTGGTGGCACAGGAGTTAACACAGTATTATGATACTATTGCTAGCCACTGTAGCACAAGTTTGATCCCTAGCCAAAGAAATAACCCACATTGTGCAGCAGACGTCTCCTGTTTCACCCGAAATGCCCCTCAGTATGTTTCAGTAGAGCTGCATGTTTTGCTCCCCACTCTGTCTCTGGTGAATGAATCTTCTCATCTTCCACACCTCTGGCCTGCACCCCAGTTCTTGTATGCAAAAATAAATCAATCTTAAAAAAAAAAGCTACCCTACATTTTCTGTTTAAAAACACTTTTTCTAAACTGGCAAATAAAGGCAAACAAAATTGAGCTTTAACAAATTCAGTTTATTTTCATTAATTACAAGTATAATGGAAGATGGCAAAGGGGTAAGGAGTTGTCATTTCTTGTCAGTGCATAAAACCAAAGAGGTGGGACATAGGTGATGACAGCTTGGCAGAGGCTGGGGGCACTAAGATGAAGAGGGTACTGGGGTGGCATTGAACTAAGTTCTCAGCAGCATCGGTGGGTGCTCAGCATTTTGGGGGAGGCGGGGAAGCACCTCCAACCCTTTAATAGCCAAGAGGGGTTCAGGGCTCCAATTTAGGGTTAGGATCTGTAGCTTCCTGATCACCAGCTAATAGGCCCTAATCCCTTTGGCTTCCTAGGGCATCCCTGTTCCTCCCCACCCCATCTCTCCAGTGACTTCAGTTCTTAAATCTTTGTAACCCATGACTACCATTAAAATCTTTCTGGCCTGACATATGCAATGTTTTCTCTTTCTGGCTGGCCACTGAGTGGTACACCCTTAAGTAAAAATTATATACACAGGCTCTGGAAGACATTTAAAAGACTGATGTTTTTACTTGCATATGTGCAAGTAGGTTGTTTTTCTTGTGGAAAGTGAGCAAAGTATTTTTGCATGTTGTTTCCTTCATATCTGAGGCAGACCCTATACATTATACAAGTAACAGGCAAAGACTTGCTAATTCAGAACCAAGTTTTTTACCGCACCATTATGCTGCTATAAAGAATCTTAATTGTTGGATGACAGCTGTAATGTGTAGCTCACAATTTTAAAAGCTTAATATGGTCAGTTAATAGCAGATTCCAAGCTCTTCCTTCTTCTTGAAAAAAGGTTTGGTGATTTATAATGACCCATTAAGAAACATCTAAATGGAAAAAAACACAAAAGCATTTTTTTAATGAGTGCTATTTAGCTTTTTAATTAGAGAACAGCCAGGTCAACTACAGAAATTATCTGTATTGTTAAAAATCCACATAGAAAATTATTTGGCTTTTTAAAAGTTATTGATTATGTATATTAGAGCTGGGGGTGGTATAGGCAAGAGATGAAGGTGGTGAGAGGATTCACCAGAGACAGTGATGAGCAGAATCGGCAGATCTACTGAAATACACTGCTGAAGGGAGCAGCGGGTGGGACTGGAGGTCTCCTGTGCCCTGTGGTTCACTTGCCTGGCTGGGGATCGAACTCATGCTGTTGCATGACAATGCTGAGACTTAACCCTGAGGCTACCTAGAAAGCCCTATTTGGCACTTAGACAGAAATGACTAAAACACTTTAAAGGCTGTATTTGTCTCCTGAGTCCTATTCTCCCATTTTCAAGAAAAGTAATGTCATATCATTGAACAAACCAGGCTGCAAGTTAACAACCGAAGTTCACAGGAGAAGCTTACCAAATGTGGATTCATTTTAAAATGCCCGATCAGGATCAGCGACAAAATGCCACCGAGGTCTGCTAAGACTACCAATCCACCATCAAGGTGAAAAGAATTACCTTATATTTAAATTCCAAAAAGTAATTTATGTGCATATTTTATACATGAAAACATTTGGAAGATAGCAGAACAAAATATAAACACTTTGGGCAGTGAGATCTGAACAGATTAGCTGGGGGTTTCTCCCTTGCAAACTTCCCATTACACAGACACACACACACACAGCGCGTGCGTGCGCACACCCCCATAGGCAATTAAAGACAAATGACTACAATAATTATAAAAAAAATGAAAGAAATTAATACCCAAGCACTACATTAACCAAAGCTTTTTAAAATTCAGCTTCTCACTTGCTTCAATACTAGCAAAACTCTGAGGAATCCGAATGCCAGAAGCATCCAAAGACCACATGAAACTTCAAGGCCCACTCAGGCCTGGCCAGGGAGACCCTGCTGCTGAGTGGAGCCTCCTGATTTCTGGTCTTGGGCTCTCATATGCAAAAAGCAGAACATAAAAGCATATGTATAAAAGCATGTTGCTTCCCTAGTACACTGAGCAGGGATCAAGTAACCCCACCAGCTTTACCTTCACAACTTCACGGGGAACAGAGTCAGGCAGTACCAGCTTCCCATGATGTTTTGAATACTTGGTGATAAAGGCAGATGCTTCCTCCAAACTATGAGCAGAAAAAGAGGGGCATGAGAAAGCTTTTGGGGTCATAAATATACTCATTATCTTGACTGGTGATGCCTTCATTGGTTATACTTAGGTCAAAACATACCCAGTTGCACACCTGAAATATGTGCATTTTATTGTACCACAACAAATACTTGTTCACAAGCCAGATGGTTTGGGATTATGCTCGGTCACAGGTGGTAGGGGAGCAGGGGATGCACAGTGTGGTTATGGGATGCCACCCAGGTCACCAGGCAGTCACGCCAAAAGCCAGGATGCAGCCACTCACATCCCATTGCAGATTGAGCTTGCCATTTCTTGTGTCTGCTCATTTCTTCCTTCTCCCTTTCACCTTCAATCTCTGTTCCCAGCCCAATCCAAGCAGCTTACCATTTTTGAACTGGTGGGCGCTGGACCATTAGATAACTAGGCTCAGCAAAAATTATGTTATACCAAGTTCATCAATTCCCTGAGCAAGCCCTGTCTCAGGAATAACTTTGCATGACTATAACACACCTATTTTGAGGCCTGCTTAATTGTGTGGTTCTAAGTTCATGTTCCATGGGGTGAGGGTTACAAGACAGCTCATCTAAGGGAATGTGCAGTAAAGCTATTGTTTAACACTCAAGAGTCTTTAATCACAAGCAAATACCTCTGATAGAGGAAAAGAATAGAAAACCTGAAGAAGACATCACAAGATTAAAACCTGACTCATTCAAGGAGGTAGGGGCACAGAGAATGAACATGACCATTAACCCAGTCATAGAAACCAAGACCCTTAGTACCTTATCACAAGGCATAATCAGGCTGCTGTATGGAATGTTGGAAGCACATACCTGAGGGTAAAGATTGGGCCCATTGTGAAATCTCAGGTCCCCTTAGGATTTCAAATGGTTATCCAAATTCAGCAGCAAATTGGCCACTCCATAAGGAGTGAGCTGCTCCCCAAGAGGAAAGGACTAACTCAGTGCAGCGGTCCACTGCCCACCTGTGACTATGCAGGTGCTTCTTTCCATTCACTCTCTCCTTCTGCTGGGCAGCAGCCTTCTGCCTGCCTGTGACCTGTACCTGTCAGGGCTTCTCTGCACTGACCTCTGTCAGTGGAGGCCGCTCTCCTCAAGACTGCCTGCCTGCAACCATGCAGGTTTGTCTTTGTGAACTGTCCCTTTTGGGGCAGCTCTTCCTGCCTGCTTTTGTCTACGCCAGTGTCCTTTACTCTTGTCCTTTTCCCTAATAAATCTGCTCTTTAAATATAATTGATGTCTTTGTCTTGTGGAGAAACTCGCCACGTGCTGCTGAAAGGGGAGCTCTGGTGAAACCATTCCCAGAACAAACCCATGGAACTGTACTCCAAACCCACTAACTCCAAAAACGACATCACCTCTGCAACTGTTTGATATTTTCCTCCAAAATAAAGACAAACATTTAGGAAATTCTAGAGTAAGGTTTTTGTTTTGTTTTGGATTAACTTACCTTAAGTCATTTGCCAAATAGTTCACTAGGTTCACTAGGTCAGGGTAGCTACTGGAATTCACCATATGTGATTTCAACACTGCAAAGTATTTTGTGTTGGCCAAAATTCCAAACTCCTTCTTATTTATGATATCATTCAGAATCACACTTCTAATCTATAAAAAGAGGTTTTTGTCACAGTCAAATGGGTTCAGTTTCAAGTCCTTATTTAGTAAAGAAACTTTTCTGATGATCAGAAGTTTAAATTATCACTGCATGGTGACTAAGCCTCCCTTTTGCTGGAGGTGGGAGAGGGTTGGGGGCCTGGGGAGGCTGCCTTAGCCCTGACTCTGTACAGTTTATGAATGATTAAGTGCTGTTAAGCACTTGGGGTTTTTTATGAGGAACATAAAAGATGTTTACAATCATGAGCATTAAAGGCCACAGATTTTCTACAGAGAACAGTAAGATAAGTTACTGAGGTTTTAATAAAAGCAATTTAGATATTAACAGAATTTTTAGCTTAATCTTGGCTTTAGGGGCAATTACTATCTTCTAATATCAATCTTTCATAACAAAAAGGAGAGAAACTGCCTCTTACTTGATGTGAAAATCCTGCTAGCTGGCCAGTATTCATATGCTCTTCTAGCTGCTGTAAAATTATCTGAGGATCGCATGAGCCCAGAAAGTTCTAGAGAAACAAAACAAAACAAAACAAAACAAAACAAAACAAAACAAAACATAACTAGTGAAAAAGCATAATTACTAGTAATTATGGAAATCTGGAAAGCTTTCATTTTCAAATCTGAACTATTTTAAAGAATTTCCATTATAGGGAAAAATACCCCCTCAACTACAACAAAAAAGAATGAAAGAGGAAAAAGTATTTATAAATACCTATTCCACCAACAAGAGCTGTTTAGCATTTTGTCATTCTAAGTGCCAAAAGAATCTATTAAATACCAAACTTTGAAAAACATCAGCAGATAAGTTGATGATTAAGTCAAGAAAGACAAAAGTCAAACACAAATGGCTTTGGAAAAAATAGACAAACAATGCTTGGTCATTTGCATAGCTGCCTACTGGCTTGACTACCTGGGGAAAATGCTCCCCAAATGCTTTGTTCTGTGTATTCTAGATTATAAAGGGAATGAACCATTATTTTTAAAAGTTTTGTCCTTGAAATGCTTGAGGCCCTCACACGGTGAGGTGAGGTGAGCCCGGCTCCTTCGTCCACACTTAGTCGCTAAGTCTGGCTGCAGCTTTCCTCCTGGTAGTTTTTGCCACTGAGACCATTTTCATTGCCATGGAGCTTTCCTGGCCTGTCCACAAAGTTACTTATGCCTAAGGGCACAGAATCCTATCCCTGGGGGGTATTTCTTCTTACCACCTCCCTTCTCTGGATCAAGCCCATGTACAGCTTACTCCTAAAACGCTTTACTCTTGCTGAAAAGGCCATCATATCCCACTGGTAGAGAACAAAGCCGCACACCCCTCAAGGCTACCCTCAGACTTCCTTAATCTGGTTGTTGGTCTTAGTCCCACTCCCCCCACACCTCCCTTAGGCTCAGGCTTTTCTGCTTGGTAAAGGAAAAAGGCTGCCTCTGGCAAGGTGTGCACCAGATGAGGGCCCAGTTCTGTGCAGCTCCAGAGAAATGCTTTGCAGTCCACCTTAATTTGCTGGTGTCTCTTCTCTGAGTGGGGCATGAGCATCACGCAGGCTAACGCGAACGCTGGCAGCTCTAGCTGGGCATACTGTCTGGCAATGCCAACCATGTCGAGGTCACCCGAGACTGGACACCTTCAAGAGAGCACAGTCTTGGTTAATAGATGCTCCAGATTATGCTGGCCTTTCTCTCCCAGGTATCATCTGTTTGTGCTTTCACTCATTTACAACATTCAAGTGCTGGAGTGTAACCCCCACTTAGGAACAAGTTCTACTCTTTTAGGGCTTCTCCACTGAATGAGGGTCTCTTTTTGGCACATCAGTCACTGGAGGTGGCTGAGATTACGTCTACCTGTGTCTAAAAAGAAGACTCAGAAGCTATGAGATGACAATGCATGACTGGGGACACTCACACGAGACCCTGTTCTGACACTGAAACTGGGAACTGACTTTAGAGGTTTAATGAAGGCAAGTTAACTGCATGTGGAAAACAGACATTGTGGAAACAGCAGATGCTTTCTTAGGAAAACAAGTGGATGCTTGACTTGCCCGGGAGAAGGAATTACTTCAGAGGGGATGCTTATTAGAAAGGAACTGGATTAATACCATGATGAATTTCTGTGGCAGGAAAGCAATTTTACTTACTCCAGCACAGCGATGAGACTCTTGCTACACTCTGACAACTGACCAGGGCTTAAGGGACAGGAGGCTGAAAATAAGAGATGACAATGAAACAGCCACATGCACACACCTATTAAACTACTAAGGCCAACGCTGGGAGGAGGGGTCTACCTGAGATAAGTGGTATCTGCACAGCAAGCTGCCAGGCCTTGCTGAAGTAAGGAACCTGGGGAGGGAAGCACATGGGTGAGCTCATGGCAGGGACGCAGTGAATGTTCCTTAACACCCTGTGCCTAAAGCTTATATTTTGGAAGCTACAATCCAACTTATACACTGGTATCAGTGGATCTCCTTGTTTAAGATGATTAAGATTCTGGAAAAACCTTCAAGGCAGAAGTGCAGAGTCTTATTTTACAATTCTGGCTGACTTGTCATTGCTCACTGGACAAAAAGTGTCAGAAGCAAGTCACAAAACAAAATACACACAGAGTCAACTTACTGTGCCAGTGAGCTAGGGCCAATGGACAGGGGCAGGGGGGCACAAGTGAGGTCCAGAAACATAAACAACAAAATAACACCTTTCCACAGCCTGGGTGGCTAAATAAATTATAGCACCACTGTATGATGGATGACAATTAAGAGTGAAACAAAAAAAAAGACAGCTCAAAAGGCTAAAGGCAGTTATTTTTAAGACTAACAATTGCTTTTCTAGATAGACACTCAAAAGCACTATAAAAACCCTATGTCCAAGTAAAAACTTGTACACCGGTATAAGAACTAACACTATTCTCTGTTGGGAGTGACCAAGTGCGGAGATTTACTGAGGGACTGGATAAGGGCAGTAATAAATTAGGCTTTGCATCCAATTAACTGGGTCATCCGGGATGGGACTAGCTCAAGGTGATAACGAACTGGCCTCATATCAAGGACACAGCGATGAGTCACTCCTTTGAAATCTGAGCTTATGACCTATATAAGAGACCAATCCCCCTTATTGAGTTGGCCGTAGCTGTGGACCCCACTCTAGGGGCTCTGTCTCAGCTGCCATCCGGGAGCAATAAACTCTACTTGCTCAGCCTTTCTGCCTCCCATCTTTCTTTCTTGCGGCTGGTCACAGAAGTTGGGACAAAACATTCTCAAAGACCAAAAAGGAGAAATCCACAAATGTCTATTACTTATGGAAGTAGAGATCAGCTGTGGTATAACTGCACAATGGATCGACATCCAGCAAGGAGGAGAGTTTCCTATGAGGTGATGAAATGTTCTGGAATTAGATGGTAAAAGCTACACAGCTCTGTGAATATCTGAAAGGCCTTTTAATCTGCACACTCTAAGAGTGAATTTTGCCAGTGACTGGCGTCTCAAAATGAAAAAAATGAGGTAGAGCTAAGTGTGCTGATGTGTTACAGTCTCCAAGACACTACTGTTATCTACACGAAAAAGGTAGTAATTTGTCTAGAACATGATTACATGTAAATGTACTAAAATGCATTTATACACCCACATGCATGTTTTTATACTAACAGGAAAGCTCCAGGAAATAAATATGGAACTGTAAGCAGTATTTATTTCCCAGAGATCATTATGAAGGGGAATGGCAAGGGATTTAGCTGGCATAATTTAGCTGGCATAATTTCTAGAATGTTCGTATTTAATGAACTAAGAACAAATTAGTGATCTCTATATATTATATTGTAATGATTATTTGGTCCATAGCTTGGGTAATTTGATCTTGGATTTGAAAGTTAAGAGGGGCAGTCAGATGTGTGTTAGAGAACAACACTGTGGCAAGCATTTTAGTAGAACAAGAGAGATGTGACTCGTGAGCCGAGAGAACTGGGGACAGGGATGTCCTCGAGGAGGTGATGCCTGGCTGAGTGCTCCAGGCTCAGGCACACGTTAAGGGAACCAGCAGCAGATGGTTCTGTTCTTCCCCATGTGCCTAGCAGATATGAGACTGGTGAGTACAAAGATGAAATTGTAATAAGCTGACTTTTAAAATGTTACCTACCTGCCACAGAGAATGGACACCAGAAATAGCTGTTAAAACTTTTCTTAGGTAAGGAATCTGTAAAACAGGTAAAATAAAAGTTTGGGACCACCAAAATGGAAAGTTTCAAGAAAATATTGAATCTGCACTTTTTCTGGCCCACCGCCAAATTCTTTATGATCGGGTTGAGCCCAAAGGGAGTGGAAGTGCTGTCAGCACAGTCACAATCACAATCACTTGATGATGGCCGGGATGAGATGGGGTGGGTGGCGCGGCTGTGCCAAGGTGTCGGGCCCCACTGCAGGCTTGCAAGGGCTCCAAGCACTACTCACCATATTGAAGCCAAGAAGCTTTTGCAAGAGTCCATTCCAAAGCTGGAGGTCATAGATCTTGTATTCCAGACAAAGCTCTGTCACCAGTCTTACTGCCTAAAGGAGAAAAAACAAAACAAAACAAAACAAAAAAACAAACCTACCATTTTAAGATATCAGGAAATCAAACCACCTTGGAAAAAGTGGGGCAGCTTCTACACAAATGAACTTATCATCTCAGTGTACTGCTGCCCAGGGCCCGTTGATGGCCCCATTTTTCTATGGAAAAGGGGCAAAGAGGTTAAGATTGTTCTTTTTCTAGTTATCATGGATCACCAATATTATCTCTGGATCCCCACGCCTTCTTCCTTCTGTCCAAGAACTGTTTGTCTGTAGACCCCAACCCATTCCTCCTGGGTTTCAATTGCCTTAGAGACTGAATTCCCAAAGGCAAGCTGGGTTGGGGGGGAGGGGTACAGAGCCCGCAGGAAGGTATGAAGTACTCTCTCTCCAGAGGGATGGTTTTAGACCGCAGGCTTTAGGGAGAAGGGTAAGGGTGCTCCCAGGATACAATGACAGCTGCGGGATGGGGGCAGGAAAAGTCTCAGAGCAGAAGAGTGTTTCTGCATCAGACTACCAGGTGACTGAGTAAGGACGCTGTGTAGACTGGGGTGACGCAGGCACTTACCATGGCTTCATGGCTGTGATTCTTCCATAGACCCTTGATCATTCCTTCTTTAGGACTGTTGCAAAATAATTCATATGTGATGGGGATGTTCAAAGCTTCAAAGAATGCCAGGAAAGTTATACATTTCATGTATGATCTGGAAAAGAGGCACATGGGGATTGTCTCAAGGGCCACATTCACAGGGAGAGAAAGTTACCAGGTGGAAACGCAAGGCAGTGTGTTTCCAGGTCGCTCTCTCTCAGGGTTCTGAATATATTCACCGAAGGCAACATTACAAAGAAAGCAGTTTTGAATGAAGAGAACATTCATTTTCTCAAGGTCTCTAAGACAGCAGCCCAACAGGCTGTTCTCCAAGGTCTGCCCTCTGCTACCAGATCAAGGGCAAGGACCAGCATCTGCAGCCTTTCCCAGCACTTCCACAAAGGGAGGGGCTTGGAAGTTCTCAAAAAGCCGTCTGTCCCATGTTTCTTACAACAATTTCAAAAATTCTACCTGCTAGAATGAAAAAAGTTAAAAATAATGGTAGTTTGAAGTGAGGGTGCACCGACATGAACCGTGCAGTGAAAAAAAGATGCAGGTGACAGGACTTGCTGATGGACCCCTCCCCAACACCCCCCAGCCCCTTTCAAGGGACCACATGGTACATGTGCATGCCTCTTCTCAGGATGGGCACCTGTGATACACAGCATGGAGGACATAAAGCTACAGGGCAACATGACTTCAATAAACACATTTTAAAAAGTCTACTTACTTCACTCTTTCAAGGGGCTTTTTGAAGAGGGATTCTACTGTTTCCTTGTCAGCCAAATACAGCAGACACTGAAGAGCTCGTGTTCTGTGGGTGAAGGTCAACTGGCACGTGCCCAGTGTCTGCAAGACCAACGAGGGTGTGGGGTCACACAGCTGTGCACTGTCACTTGGTCAAGCAAGTCTCAACAGAGCAGATATAAGCAACCTGCTTTTAAAATACCAGAGTTGATTGTTGCCTTTTAAGAACCCAGAGTGTAGAGCAAGTGATTCTCAAAATGTAGCCCGTGGACCCCGGTGCTGACCTCAGGCTCTTTTGGGAAGGAAAGGGTCAAAACTATGTTCATGGTAATCAGAGACACCCTATCTTTCACCTGGTGCTGCTATTTGTCCTGGCCATTGGGTGCCCACAGCCCCCAGCAGCTTCTGTCTCTGCCACACTGGAAAACAGGTGGCTGCACTCAAGGACGCTCTTGATGAGGTGGTAAAAATTAATGTTATTAAACCCTGACTCCTGACACTGATTTCACACTGAGTAGCCAGGGTGGTTACCCCGCTCACCGGGCCGTCTTGTTTCTCAAGGAAACCACTTGTGTGACTGGGGGTGAGCTGAATTAGCTGTCTCTCAGGGAATATCATTTTTACTTAAAAAAAAAAAAAAAAGGGGGGGGGAGGGGTGTGGGGAGTGGTGGTGGCTGTCGGATAAACTAATTTTCAAGGAATAAAGAGGAGTCCCCGGGTGCTTATGCTGTCAAGGATGTATAGTCAGCTTAGCATACTTTCCTTTCCTCCTTCCCAGAGCCATCTGCCTCCTAACTGAAGCCCTTCCAGTTCTTGCTCCAAGGCTAGGTTCCTAATGCTCAAGCCTGAAGGGTGTGTTGACTTCAGGAGGAGAGTCTGAGTTTAGTGGGAAGGAGAAGGGGAGTTACTGACTAGAAAGAGAGGTCAGGTCACACAGGGTCCCAGGCCAGGGTGGGGACTTCTCCCTGGGTGGATGGGTAGGTTTGACTCTAGTACTTGGATGTCGACTAAGAAGCAAGCTAGGAGTAACTTAAGTGGGGAACTGTGGATGAAACCCCTGCACACTGCGCTAGCTCACAAACAGGATTTGACAGGCTACTGGCTATGGGACAGAGGCATTACTGTCCTGAAAGAAGGACAGTATGTGTGAGGGAACACCATCTCAATCATCTGTTAATAGGTCAAGTGTGGTGAATACACAGGAAAAGATGTTAAGCTGAGATGCGAAGATGAGTCTTGACTAGTTTCTGGACTTACAGTTGTAGCTGATGTGGCCAGAAGAAACAGCATCCTTGAACTGTGATCCATCGGCCAAGACTGGAGAAGATACAGGACTCTGGCAACATTGTCACACTCATGTTAGAAGCTATGTTAGATTACCAAAATCAGCCCTGTCTTACTGACCATAGGAAAAGTCATGACTTGCCCCATGCTCAGGCCTTCAGAGTGATGGGGCAAGGGCATGAAAATGCTTAAGTTTCTCATGCCAACAGAGGCTAATAAACCCAAGCAATGCCCAGTCTCATCCACTCATGTAAAAATGCTTTTCATCTCTGATTAAATTCTATTTGAGAAATTCACACACCCCACAGCTGGTAAGGACCCTCTGCACAGAAGAGCCCTGGTTCCAAGGACCTCACAATTGGCCTACAATCCTCCATGGAGAAACCCAGTGAGAAGGGCAGAGCTCTTATGGGAAAGGCAGGAAGTCACAATACTGGTATGGGATACCCTTTGGGGGGGTTCTTTTTTTTAAAAAAAGATTCATTTATTTATGCACACAGAACTGAGGTACAGGTCAGAGGTGCAGGGGCGGTGAGAGGATTCACCTGAGAGAGTGGGGAGCAGACTAGGCAGATTTACTGATATATATTGCTGAGGGGAGCAGTGGACGAGACAGGAGAGGTCTGCTGTGCCATATGGGTCACCTCCTTGGCTGGCTGGGGATCAAACTCTCACTGAAGTAGCTGAGGCTATGGCTGCGGATAGTTTTGTAGTGCTGTGCTTTAACCTGATGCGCCACCAGGGAGGCCCCCTTTGGGGTTTCTTTCTTGGGATTCTCTTTCTTTTTTTGAGTTGTGTTCTCTAAGACTTCCCATCTGGCTGACACAGATACCAGAAGGTAACTCCTTTAAGAGACTAAGCATGTATGGAGTGCGAAGGAAGAAAGGAAGGGCAAAGGGATGGGACTAGTTCTGCCCCACACCAGAACTTTTCTGGGGGTTGTCTTCCTGCATTCTTTCTTGCTATCAGATCTGCAGGGTCAATGTGGGGGTACAGGGCCTCACAGGTGGCTTGACCTGCTTTGGGTCTGCACCAGGAGTGGCACAGCGCTGGCATGCGTGCTGCCACTCCCTCTCCCATACCTAATGTCTTTATTACATCACCACATTCTTTTTGATTTGGGCCCAGATATAGTCTTCTCAAGAGGGTAAGCATGACCAACCAGACTGAGCATAGCTGATGAAAACAGCTTGCCTTTCTTCATCTCAGTTTGAAGTTAGAAGGGGAAAAGGGTTTGCAGGAGTGCTCTGAAGCAGCCCATCCACTACACCAGGAGGAGAGAGCAGACAAGGTCAAGTGCCAGAGTCCCAGCTAATAACAGGGCTTCCTTCTGCCAAAGGCGTTCTAGGAAGCCTGGCTGTTTCTTATTCTCTGGAGCTAACTGGACACACCAATAGTCATCTGTTCATGAAACCATTCTCAGAGGTTCTGACGCAAGTTATATAACAAGAAAATCTTTTAAAAACCAACCTCTGGGCCCTTCCTGGTGGCACAGTGGGTTAAAGTGCAGCACTGCAAGCCTGCCACAGCTGCTTCGGTGCAAATTTGATCCCTGGCCCCGGAGGTGATCCACATGGTACAGCAGACCTCTGCTCCCTCAGCAGTGTACTTCGTTCAGTCTGCCTGTTCTGCTCCCCACTCTGTCTTTGGTGAAGTCTCTGACCACCCCTGCACCTCTGGCCTGTACCTCAGTTATGGATGCATAAATAAATGAATAATAAAAAAACCCAAAACCAAACTCTGGGCCGCACAGACAAAAATTAAGTAAAGGAAGAGTACCTTTGTAGTTCTTCATCTTCTTGAAGTTCAAATAATTCTGATGATTTCTTTGAAAAAAGTGAAAAAAATAAAATGAGGAACTGCTAATTTTATAAGTTTATGAAAACCTATTAGATGAAACAACCAACATACAAAATAATGAACACATCAAAGAAATTATGGTGTAATTAATTACAATATTAACAAATTTTGCCCAAAGATGGCTTTGTTCACATTTGTTCAGTCAACAAGTATTTCCTGAGCACTTACTATGTATCGGGCACAAGGTGGCCTGACTGAACAAAACAAACATCCCTGTTCTCCTGGACTTTACATTCATTGGGAATTAAAAGAAAAAGATTTATTTATTCTTGCATAGAAGAACTGGGGTGCAGACCCGAGGTGTGGGAGGTGGGGGTGGTTTGAGAAGATTCACCAGAGACAGAGTGGGGAGCAGAAAAGGCGGATCTACTGAAATACACTGCAGAGGGGAGCAGTGGGAAGACAGCAGAGGTCTGCTGCACTTTTGGGTCATCTCCCTGACTGGGATTGAACTCAGGCTGCAGCAGTGACAGCCTGAGATTTAACTGCTAGGCCACCAGGGAGGCCCCTATCAGGCAATTATTAAAAGAGGAGGACTCCCTTGAGTTGACACAAGTCATTGATTCAGTATACATTTACAGGGATTAACACAGCAATGTGCCAGGTGCAGGCATAATGCCTGACCTCAACGAACTCTCTTTAGGCTCCAGATTTACATACAAGTTAAAATGCACTAACTCTTAGTCAGTCAGATTCCATGTGGCCTAGATGTGCTTCCCATGCCTTGGTTTTCATTCAAGCACCATCCTTGCACTTGGTGAATACTTTAAAAAAGCTTGTTAGGTTTAATGCCAAATGACACAAAAATGAACTAAAAATCTAGCATCATGAAAATTTTATTTTTACAAAAAAGAATTACAAAAAAATATTTTCAAGGCTGTTGGCCTAGGTGGATAATGGAATTATGGGTCACCCTAATTAAGTTCTACAGAAAATATAGATGAAACAGTGCAGAAAACTCTGTCATTGGATTGCTGAGTTGCATTTAGGTTTAGATATTAATGATACTAGTTTTAGGGCCTCCTGGTGGTGCAAAGGCTTAAGTACAGCACTATAAAGCTATCTGAAGCTACTGCAGCATGAGTTTGAACTCTGGCCAGGAGCTGACCCACATGGCGCAGAAAATCTCTCCTGTCTCACCCGCTTTTCCCCTCAGCAGTCAATATGCCTATTCTGCTCCCCACTCTGTCTCTGGTGAATCCTCTCACCCCCACCCTGCTCTTCTGGCCTGTATGCCAGTTCTTGTATACATAAATAAATAAATTTTTAAAAAAAAGGATACTATTAAAAAAAAAATCTTCTGTCACTGAAAAGAGCACATCACCTACATATAATTCTTTCAAAAACACATAACCAGTGGCCTCAGTGTTAAGTCTCAGGCTATCGCCAATGCAACTTGAGTTTGATCCCTGGCCAGGGAGCTGACCCACACAGTGCAGCAGACCTCTCCTGTCTTGCTTGCTGCTTTCCTTAGCAGTAAATTTCAGCCAATCTGCCTGCTCTGCTCCCCATTGCCTCCCCTCATACCTCTGGTCTTCACCCCAGTTCTCTACAAAAAAACAAACACTTTTTAAATTAGTTGGCCTGTACCTTCAAAAACATCAATGCCCATCCTAGTTAAAAGAGAGTCAAGTGGGCCCTCCCTGGTGGCGCAGCGGGTTAAAGCACTGCACTAAGAAGCTTAAGCCACTTCCGCATGAGTTCGATTCCCACATGGTGCGGCAGACTTCTCCTGACCTGCCCGCTGCTCCCCTCAGCAGTGTACTTTGTCTATCTGCCTGTTCTGCTCCCCACTCTGTCCCTGGTGAATCCTCTCACCCTCCGCATCTCTGGCCTATACCCCAGTTCTGTATGAATAAATAAATCTTAAAAAAAAAAAAAAAGAGTCAAGTAAGAATCTTCAATAGATGCTGAGGAGTTAGAAGAAAAGGGTATTCTGTTGTGTCAAAGTACTACTCTCCTAATAATTGTCGAAGGAAATGTAGAATTATAGTAGACAGGC
This sequence comes from Condylura cristata, assembly GCF_000260355.1. Classification (NCBI taxonomy): domain Eukaryota; kingdom Metazoa; phylum Chordata; class Mammalia; order Eulipotyphla; family Talpidae; genus Condylura; species Condylura cristata. The sequence continues at coordinate 233,158 of NW_004567130.1, read as the reverse complement.
AGGTATGTTCAACTACAAGATCTAAACAAGATCTAAATTAACATCACCTATGAGAGCCAGCTGCTCTCCTGTATCCCCAGATGTCACTCCCTTAGAAAGACACATGAACCCTCAGGCCGTATGCTAGCCACAACAGTTCAAATCGTATCATGAGGAAGCATCACACTGGTGGACAGCTTATGAAATAACTAGCCTGTATTCTTCAAAAATAGTATCATAAGAATGCTGGTAGGTTAGGGGTTAAGTCTCAGTGAAGGCCCTCCTCCTTGGCATCCTGAGTTTGATCCCTGGCCAGGAAGTGACCCACATGGCACAGCGGTCCTCTCCTATCTGCCCGCTGCTCCCCTCAGCAGTATGTCTTAGTGGATCTGCCTGTTCTGCTGCTGATTCTGTCTTTGGTGAATCCTCTCACCCCCAGCACCTCTGGTCTACATCCTATTTTCTATGCAAAAATAAGTGAATAAATGAATCTTTAAAAACTGTCATAAAAGGCAAAGAAAAATCAGAGCATTTCCAGAATAAAAGAGACTAGAGAACCAATCCCATGACAAGGAGGAAGTTGCTCTAAACAGCATCAGGGTAACTGGTTAAATAGTAACATTTTAACCAGTGTTGTACTGGTTACAACACAGGTGCCAGGCTGCCTTTGTATTGTATCAATATTAAAGGATCCAACTTTGATAACTATACTGTGGTTAAGTAAGAGAAAAACCTTGTTTTTAGGATATGCACAATGAACAAAGGGTGTAATAGATGCAACTGACTGTCAAATGGTTCAGAAAAATATGAGTACGGATATATGTTATAGGGAGAATAAGGCAAATCTGGAGGGACCTAGGTGAAGGATATGCAGAATTTCTGATACAATTGCAAATTTTTTATAGATTAAAAATTATTTCAAAATAAAAAGACATGAATCTCAATCTAAGTATAGACCACTTCTGTAATGCAAGAGTTCATCTGGAATCTACAAAACAATATTCGAACAAAAAGGTAAATGACCCCATCAGAACTCATCAGGTAACAGCAGGCATTAAAATGAACAAAGGCCTCTTTTTTAAGATTCTGAGCTGTGCCCAGAAGGGGCCAAATGTGGACCATAATGACTAGCCTCGGAGGCAAAATCAATGGCTCAGATGCCACAGCAGACAGCCTGAACCATGTGGACTCACTTCAGGTTTTGTGGACGGGCACAGCCACTTCTCCATCAACATGTCCCAGATTTTCTCCAAGTTAACGTCATTTACTTCAGCTATTTCCTTAGCTGCTGCATGGATATCTGAAGTAGTCAAGATAAAGAATTAAGAAAAGAAAAACCAAGACTTTCCACACAAGATAACAAGATCAAAATGATCCCTTTCCTTATACAGAAAGGTCAAGGGCCTTATGCTCACCGGGATAGTCGCTGCCAGACGGATTCTGAATCCTCTGGCTGATGCTGGGGTGCTCATACAGACTGACGATGAGGTGTGCGGGCTTCCCAATGGCTTGTAAGTACTCGGTGGTGTTCAGCTTGTGGGTGATGAGCACAGCCTCGGTGCCTGACCGCCGGAATTGGACATGAAGCTTCTTCAGCAAAGCCTCCGCTTTTTCATGCTTCTCACCCTGATGAAAAATTTCAAAAGAAAGCCACATTTTCTAAAATCTCCAGACTGAGATGAGGCCAAGCAGTCATCTGTATCCATCAAGGTGCCTCCCTGTCTGGTTACATCCTTGAGCATCACACAAAGCCTCCTCACTCTCCACTGTGGGTATCTAGCCCCTGGAAGGCGGCATCCCAGGGATGGGGTGACGAGGCCTGCTAGGAGAGCACAGGTGAAATCCAGAAGGAAGAGGAACCTTCAGTCTCAAGCTCTTACACACCTGAGGTGGGACATTCTGTAACCATCGCTTGGCTAAGTACAGGCAGAATTTCAGACTGGACATCTTGAAGGAACCTAAGAAGAGAAAGAAAAGACTGACAAACAAATTCTAGTCAAATTAGGATTATTTAAATGATAGTGCTGTAGGACTTCCTTGGTGATGTAGAAACTTAAGTCCTAGTACAATGAAGCTATTGGCAGCTACGAAAGAGTTTGAGCCCTGGCGAGGGAGCTGACCCACAATGCACTGTGGACCCCCTCAGCAATGTATTTCAGTAGACCTGCCTGTTCTGCTCCTCATTCTGGTCAATCCTCTCACCTCCTGCACCTCTCGCCTATACCCCAGCTCTGGTATGCATAAATGAACAAATCTTTATAAAATAAGTAAATAAATAAGGTGTAAAATCATAATAAGAAGCAATTTAGGCCAGACAGGTGGAGACAATGTAGGATGTGGAATTTCTGAGGCCCTTGAATTTATTCTAGTTCTGGAGATTCCATGGTCCTCTTGGAAGGTCCTGGCTGTGCATGACTTAACCCAGATGGGGGCCCTCATGCTGCAGGACAATCTACTGTTCTCTCTAATATATACCTTGGATAATTTTCCAGATCAACTGCCCACACTCTAGTCTAGGAACAAGCTCTACTTTTAAAGACCAGTTCCTGACCAAAGACTATTAGTTTTTTTGGGGGGCCCTCCCTGGTGGCACAATAGGTTGAGGTGCAGCACTGCAAAGCTATCTGCAGCCACTGTAGCCAAGAGTTCGATCCTGGCTAGGGAGCTGACCCACATGGTACAGCAGACCACTCCTGGCCTACCGGCTACTCCCCTCAGCAGTGTGTTTCAGTGGATTCACCTGTTCTTCTCCCCTTTGTTTCTAATGGGTTCTCTCGCCCTCTGTACCTCTGGCCTGTAACCCAGTTCTTGTGTACATAAATAAATAAATCTTAAAAAAAAAAAAAGTATTTTCAGCCCCTCCCTGGTGGCACAAGGGGTTAAGTCTCAGCAATACCAAGCTATCACTAGCCAATGCAGCTCCCCAGCCAGGGAGGTGACCCACAGGGCGCAGCAGACCTCTCCTGTACCCCAGGTCTTGTATGCATAAATAAAAATAAATCTCTAACAAAATAAAATAAAAATTATTTTCATTTTTGCTAACCCCAAACTAGGACAATGCATGCCTGTGTTTGCACCTGCTTGATTATCTGGGCTGAGTGAAGGCCTCATTACTGAGTGCTTGCTTGGTTGTTTGGCATCAGGTACCAATGTGCAGTCCCACTGGTGGGTGGATTATAGGTATCCTTGCAGGCTGATCAGCCAGCAAAGGACTTTGACTAATTGGCCTGAGCCTTTTCAATCCCTAGCAATGTCAAAAGCACAGAGACAGCACCCACACTTCTTACCCACCAAACTGCCTCTGCTCGGAAGGCAAGTTCAAAGAACAAGCCCACCACCATCTATAGGAAGGATCCATACCTTCTGGGATCTCTTGGGCTAGGCTGATGGCAATAGCAACAGCCCACTCAGGGTTAACGATAGATAGTAAGTAGGACTCGATGGTTTGTGTGATCTTGGTTATTTCCTTGTTCATCAGGAGTGAGGGTTTAGCTTGCGTCAACTTCAGGAGTTTGGGCTTCAGCTTTTTTTCAAAAACATGTTTGGCTATGGACACATACAGAGTGTCTAAAGAGAACTTCAAAGAGAGGGAGAGAAAAGTTAAGATTTCTTTGGATGCTTCCAGCCAGGATCTGAGAGGATAAAAATAAGACTTGCCAAGTTTTAAACCATTACCTTCATCAGTTTGGAAATTAAGAGCAATGTTGGGAAGGATTCTTCGCCAAGTTCTGTGGCTAGAAAGGAAAACAAAGAGAGTCATGACCTGCTTAAGAAAAAGTTTCTACTATTCAGTAAAATTCATAGAAGTTCATGAACATACAGAGAATTTTCCAGAAATTCTGTGCTGTGCCAAAGAATATCAGGTGAAAAGGAAGTCTTGTTTGGGCAGCTGAAGGCAGTGTTATTACGTGTTCCAACATATATTGGTATTCTAGGTCCACTGGAGGTGAGATTCTTCTGTATGACTTCAAATGCTTCAGAAGACTCAATGCCTACAAGAAAATAAAACAGTGTGCCTCTGTTTTAACCACAGATTAATTAATCCAATCTGTGCTTAAAAAAACCTAATTTTATGCCAGTCAGCCTCCATTGTGAGGTTTCATTTTCACCAAAATGATCTAACTCTTTTCTAATTTTACTTTGTGTTATTCTTCTAAAGCATATTTTCTGTGACTGTTAAAGAAACGACACAAGGAGAAACCAAACAAATCTTGGTGACGGGATGTATTTAAGAGTTTGATGGCGGTTCTCTGTACTCTCTCCAAACAGCTTGAGATATACCTCAAAAAACTTTATTTTCTTAATATGACTTTTTTTTTTTTAAGATTTACTGGCTTTTTTTTTTTTTTTTTTCAAAGATGTATTTACACAGACCTAGATACAGGCCAGAGGTGCAGGGCTGGTAAAAGGACTCACCAGAGACAGAGTGGGGAGCAGAACAGGCAGACTGACAAAAGTATGCTGCTGAGGGGAGCAGTGGCAGGTTAGGAAAGGTTTGCTGCACCATGTGGATCACCTCTGGGGCTGGGAATTGAACTCACACTGAGGAGGCTGCGGCCAGCTTCTCAGTGCTGTGCTTTAACCCACTGTGCCACCAGGGAGGGCCCTGATAGCCATACTTACAGAGTATAAATTTATGTAAAATTTGATGGCATGTGACTTAGAATAAAAGTCTTAATATATTTTTTACTAGTTTAGGAGTACATTAAAATTTAAAAGACCAAGAATTAAAGAACATTATCTTCAGAGATGTTTTTTCCATCTGGACAGAAATGATTATCTACAAGAACAGATAACATACATTGAACTGAATATTACAAGTAGTTAATCCCTTAAAGTTATTTTTACTTTTTATTACTTAATTAGTACATGTGGTTTTATTTATTTTTTATAAAAATTTTTCAAATAATCATTTATTTTTACATAATTTTGTGCCTTTTTCTATCTCAGTTGTAATCCCTGTGGGCTTCCCATCACCAAATCACCTCACTCGTGTGCCATAAATGCATTTCCCTCCCCCCCCACCCCATTTTTGATCCCATTCCCAATTCCACCCGCATAAAATGTCTCTGGTATATAGTTGTTCATCATTATTTTCTCGCCTGGTCCTTTATCCTCCTGCTGTAAGTGAAATCTGGTATTTTTCTTTTTCTTCCTGGCTTATTTCACTAAGCATGATCTTTTCCAGCTCCATCTAGTTTTACTTTTTAAAAGATTTATTTATGCAAGTGCACTGGGCTATGGTGATGGCACAAGGGTGATTTGGTGATGGGAAGCCCACTGAGATGGAAATCGGCACAAAATGATGTAAAAATAAACTATTATATTATTAAAAAAAGATTTATTCATGCATGCAGAACTGGGGTACAGGACCGAGGGTCAGAGGCGGTGAGAGAATTCACCAGAGACACAGTGGGGTAGCAGAACAGGCAGATGGACAAAGTACACTGCTGAGGGGAGAAGCGGGGAAGGCAAGAGGTCTGCTGTGCCATGTGGATCACCTCCAGGGCAGGGGATCGAAGTTGGCTAAAGCAACTGTGGCAAGCTTGCAATGCTGCGCTTTTACCTGCTCTGCTACCAGGGAGGGCCAGTACATGTGGTTTTAATTAGGAAATACTTGATATGAACCTACTGATATTTCGAATGTAACTTCCAGATGTTTTTTTCAATTTGTATACTAATACAAATACATACTTTTCAATTTCAAATATATAGGCAGTAGATCTAAAATCTGTCATCTATATCCTTTTTAAAAAAGATTTATTTATGTATACAAGAGCTGGGGTACAGGCCAGAGGTGCTGGGGGTGAGAAGATTCACCAGAGACAGACAAGCAGACTGACTGAAACACACTGCTGAGCAGCGGCCGGGGAGAGGCAAGGTCTATCAAGCCATGTGGATCTGCTCCCTAGTGGGGGGTCAAACTCATGGTACAGTGGCTGTGGAGCCTTTGTGCCACCAGGGAGGGTTCAGGTTATTGTCTATATCCTTAATCTTAAGTTTAAGTCTCACAATTTGAGGACTTGAATCAAACCATTTTTGTTTAATCCTATTAAAGATATAAAAGTTACTAGGACCAAAATTCACAAGACTAAGAAGTTTCTGAAAGTACTAAAGTGCAAGTGAGTCACTACTTGACACTAACACAGCTGAACCTAACTTTGCTTCTTAGAAACTTTTCTTTCCCGGATGAGAAATAATTTTGCCTTAATTCTTACAAATCAGTCCTTCGAAGACTTCAAACCCTTGGGCAGATTTAAATAGCTTCGGGAAAGCAAAAATAGGGCTAAGACACATAATAAAATAGGGAGAACATGAACAATCTTAAGTAGATAAGAGCAAATATTCAAAATCTACAGAGAACTCATACAACTCTACAAAAAGAAAATCAATAACCCAATCAAAAAATGGGCCAGCTCAACTTCCGGAAGATGGCGGCAGAGTAAAGACACCGAGATCACCGCGTCCAAGCCGGCATAGGAATTGAGGACCGAAAACGGACTATAGACTCACTTACTACAAGTTTTAACCCAAACGAAAACACCCTGGACTCACTAGAAGGTAGATAACTGCGAGGGAATGGG
>NW_004567130.1:171392-219954 GCF_000260355.1 Condylura cristata | reverse complement strand
AAACAGACACTTCTCTAAAGAAGACCTACAGATGGCCTCTAGCACATGAAAAAAAATGCTCATCATCACTCATCATCAAGGAGATGGAGATCAAAATTACAATGAGACATGACCTCATATCTCTGTAGCTCTGAGATGGCCAAATAAGACCAGCAACAAGTGTTGGTGAGGGTGTGGAACACTGTGGGAACATAGGCTAGTCCAGTCCAGACAATATGGAATTTTCTCAAAATATTAAAAACAGATCTACACTAACACTCAGAAAGTCCATACCTAGGTATCTACCCAAGGAATATAAAACAATTGCTTGAAGGGACATTTACACTCCTATGTTCATTACAGCACCCAAGCTATGGAAATAATCTAAGTACTAAACAGAAGACAGGAAGATTAACAAGATGTAGTATGTATACACAATGAGCTCTTGCCATTTTCTACAACATAGACAGAACTGCAAGAGATTATACTAAATGAAATAAATCTGAAAGAGGAAGACAGAAGGAGACAGATGATTTCATTCACAGGTAGAATAAAGAAATACAGGACAAGTGAAACCAAACCAGATTCTTGAAATCTAACAGTAGAAAGGAGGCTACCAAAAGGAAAATGTAGGTACTTGGAGCAAAGTGGGAATGGGATTCAATTCCCAACAGTGAAGGATTACTTGGGCTTTGGTGGTGGGTGTAGAGGGTGATTTGGTACTCCTAAAACATATACAGCACTGTAATCCAATACTACCTCAATAAACATAATTAAAAAAATAATGAAAAGGAGCCAGGATAAAATGTGGAATATAAAGGGAGCTCAAATATCATCCAGAAAGACATTAGATTTTTCTGATACAAATAAAAATATCATTTTAAAGTCTGTAAAGTATATTATACCTGATTAATATTAATGTTGGTTATCTTTTCATCGGCTCTTTCTATAACTTTCAGGACAACTTCAATCATTTCATAATCATAGGGATTCAACTGTATGAAGACAAAAAATCAAAAGTTGAGATGACACAATTCTGATAGGATTTATTCAGTTATGTTCATCAGCACAGATTACAAGCGCAAAATCTTACTGTTCTTTAAAAATGAATAAATAAAAATTTTCTCATCCCTAAAATTAGCTCAATTAGGTAAACACACACACTTTAAAATGTCTCAATAGCTACTTTCCACCAGGCAATATTGTTTTAATAGAGAATTGTTCCTAGAGCACTAAAAAAAAAAAAAAAAGTAAATGTCCAACTTTCATAAGATTTTTACATTAAAATTCTATTTCTCCCATTTATGATGTTAAAATCAGAATAGGAAGAAATTGACTTTTTCTTGGAAATGACATTACCCAAAGTGTGAGTCTCCAAGCAAAAAATTCTAAAAGGATTTCATTCTAGCACTAACCATATAGTACAATGTGAGAATTAATAGTGTGGTATCTAGACATGCCTAAAAAGAAAGGAAGTATTCTCTTTGGTCTTTGTTTCTTTCTACACATCATTACTTCCCTCCCCCCCACCTTTCTTAAATGCCAAATAAATTCATAAAACTAACAATGAGCACACGTATGAAGGTATTCTCTATGGTTCCTCGAAATCTTGAGCAGGTTAGAATTTTTAATTGAATTACAGACAGGATATAAAAATGGAGTATTTCTTGGGATCTAATCATCCCCTCCCACCCACTTAATTCCCTACCACACCACCACTTGACCTAAAAGTTGTAGATCTTAGGTCTCCTAAAAAATATAATCAGATATGTATGTATGTAGATATTCATTATAATGATTTATGAGAAAATTAACAATGTAAATGCCCATTCAAAAAGGCCGGATGAAGCATAGTGGAGTCCACCTATTTAATGGAATTGTAAAAATGCGTGTTACACATAAGAAAAATGTGCATGTACTTCCATGTAATCACGCTGGAAGTTAAAAACGAGAACAGGAGAGTATAGTTGTCTCAATAGTCACCAAGCTACTGACATTTTTATCTATGGGGAGTGGTGTGATAAGAAAATTTCACTCTGATTTACACATTTCTCTCTAGTTTGACCTTCTTCAAAGCAAGTGTACATGTCTCAGCTATCTGGGGAAAACTGCTATATTCAACAGCATGGACTATGAAAGTTGTTTCAAAATTAAAAATGCATGAGAAGAATGGGCCTTATGTCCTTACTTCATCACTATCACCAATCACAGAAGAGAGGGATGACCCAGCAGGTGCACCCCACCTTGCCCTACCTTACCTTGCGCAGGATCCCACTTAGGCTGATGACCAGGTCTTTTGTGCTTGTCAACAAAGGCACCATCTCCAAAGATTTGGCCAGGAGTTTGGGGTGCTGCTGCTCTGTGGCTTCCCTGCTGGTGTCTCCCTGGCCCTGGCTGGCATTTGAGTTGCAGAGCAGCGTCTCAATGAACATTTGAAGAGTTGCATCACAGTCCAGCTGGAAGGTGCTGAAAGGGGCGCATAAGATCAGGCTCGCGTCCTTGGGGGCACTCCTGCATAGGCACCTTTGATGCCCACTCTATCAGGACATCTCATCCTCCTACTGTCCTGTCTCTCCCTCAGATCATTTACCCATCAGTAGGTTACTGCCTGAGCCATCAGATGTCATTCCAGGTGAGCACGAGGCAGGGAATGGTTTGCAATTAAATGGAAAACTTTATGCCCTTTAGTTGAGCACATCCACTTGCACACCTTACAGATAAGCAGCCAGGACAAACACATAAGGCAGTACTCATATAAGTCATTGTTGAGGATAGCTGGATGGGAAATGACACCATCCTTCATCAGAGTAGCTTGCTCCTACAGAGGAACACCAGATGGGAAGAAGAATACGTGAGCTCATCTCAGGACATATTATGAAATGCAGGATGCAGGCTCCATAATGGGATGTGAAATATGATGGCATTTTTGATAAACTGAAAAAAGGCACATGTCATGATCTGAGGCATACAGCAAGGGAGGGGAAAGAGAAAGGTCAAAACAGGGGAGGGAGGGGCTCTCCTTGGTGGTGCAGTGAGTTAAAATATCGCATTATGAAGCTCTCCGAAGCCACTGCAGCACGAGTTTGATCCCCCGCCAGGTAGATGAGCCACATGGCATGGCAGACCTTTCCTGACCCGCCCGCTGCTCCACCGGGCAGTGTTATTTCAGTAGATCTGCCTGTTCTGTCCCCTACTGCCTCTGGTGAATCTTCTCACCCACCACACCTCTGGCTTGTACTCCAGTTCTGTAAGCACTGTAAACAAATAAATCTTAAAAACGAAAACTCCAAAAAACAAAGGCGGGAAGAACATAAGGGAATATGTGATGGTCACTGGTAATAAGATGGTGGGAGAACCATCGGGGTTACAATGATTCAAGAAAAACAATAAAAACAAAAACAAAAACAAAAAACACAAGTCAGTAAGCATGTAGGGGAAAACCATAAGCAATGTAGATCCAAACTTTTTCAACAGCAATTATCCTCTATGAGGTATGCGGATCATGTGGGACTTGGACTTTAATAGGTTCTATCTGGATTAGAAAAAACGATACAGGTTTTCTGATTAACAATCAGGCTAGCAGAGACCCATTGATAATGGAAATACTTTTCTCAGCTCTATTAATAAGACAGTGATGGTTTGACTATAAAGAATGACTGATGGGCCCTCCCTGATGGCACAATGGGTACTTAGAGGGAGTTCAAAGAAGAGACAGGGTCAGCAGCCATTCTGGGTTTGCAGCCGCCACATGTTAAGAAGGGCCTATTTTTGTTCTTTCAGAGTGGTCAATAACTGGCCATCATCACTAAATTTAAAAACGAATTCCCCATTTCTTGCCCAGCAGGAAAGTTTGGGAGGACTGAATGGATAAAGGGAGTGGGTAGGACTCTCTGGGAACCTGGACATTATGCTGATGTTCTGAAGAGCTGGTGACCCTTTATGCTAATTCACATCCTCAGTCAGGACAAAGTGAGGACTAGTAACCCCAATCAATCAATGATGCCTGGAGTAAAAATAGTCTCAGGCCCCTCGGTGCAGCAGACCACTCCCACTTTGCCCACTGCTCCTCTTAGCAGTGCATTTTAATAAATCCACCTGTTCTGCTCCCTATGCTGTCTCTGGTGAATTCATTCACCCCCTGTCCCTCTGGCCTACACCTGATTTCCCCCCACAATAGTTTGTGCTCCCGAGAGGCCACCTCTGGCCCCTGGAAACTAGTCTAGAAGCCTCATTATCAATGACTCATATTTGATTGACTTCTCACGAGTTGGCTGAGGACTCTCAGACACTTAGTATTTTGGAAGTGGTCACTTAAGTGCTAAACCTGGAGCAGGTCAAACACACAGGTTTGTTTTCTCGTGAATAAATTGGTGATATTATGAACAGAAATTGTAAAAGTTAAATGATGTGCATGAAGGCACTTTGAAATTCACAATGTGCCAGCAAACTAGTTATCTTGTTTATTAGAAACATATGAAATAGGCCCTTCCCTGGTGGCGCCATAGGTTAGGACGCAGCACTGCAAGCTGGCAGTGTAAGCCATGTCAGTGCAAGTTCAATCCCTGCCCTGGAGGTGATCCACATGGCGCAGCAGAGCTCTCCTGTCTCACCTGCTGCTCCCCTTAGCAGTGTACTTCATTGATCTGACTGTTCTGCTCCCCACTCTGTCTCTGGTAAAGCCTCTCACCACCCCTGCACCTCTGATCTGTACCCAGGTTCTGTATGCATAAATAAATAAGTCTTTAAAAAAAAATCTGAAATGTACACTAAAAATCATTTATTCCCCCTTATCACAGTAAACTGTACCTGTAAGTAATACAATAAGCCTTAATTGTTTTAATTTACTAATGACTTTTAAAAATCCTAAATCATTCGACTTTCCACTAGTATTTAGTTTAAGATGACCTGGTCCTAGGTTGATCTGATTTAGAAGTTTAATTGCTCAGAGGAATATTCCCAAACTTCCCTGTTCATGAGGATCAGCTGGAGCCAGTTCCACACTTACCCAACCTCCTTGCAGACCTGCCGTCCCCCACTAGGGTGGGGCCCAGGAATCTTTATTTTAAACCAGTGTTCAGATTATGCTTATCATAAGTCAAGTTTGGGAAACACTAAACGGAATTAAAGCAGATTTAACCTGGTTTTGGATTTACTCAGAGGTAAGCATCTCTGGAACCCAGGCAATTATCTTTATGCCATGTTCTTGCAAGTAAGGATTCTCAGTTAGCTAATAGCAGAAACATCATTAAAATTTAGAGAACTTACTTGCAATATTCTAGAATGAGGTTTGTGTCCATATCTACATTTTCCACAAGGGCTTTAATGAGGCTTTTCTTGGTGAGAAAATGTTGTCTGAAAACTGGTCGAAAAGAAATCTAGAATAAAAAGAGCAAAATACAAAAGGCCCCTAAGCTGAAATGCACTTTTTTTTTTAATTGCTCGGTATTGTATCCTAGTCCTCCACCATTATTCTGAGATTCCAGGTATATCTGGATATCTTTCTTAGATCAATCTCTCCCTGGCTTTTCATCAATAAATCTGGTCATTAGGGACAATGGAATGCCAGTCCTGTTCCTGCAGTGGGAAGAGGCTCGAAAACATAAGCCATTTTTTCAGTAATTATATTCCTGATAAGTCAACTATTTGCAAAGAATACAGGATTGTATTTGTTTTGCCAAGTGAAAAATGAGGACCACTTACTCTTCCCTAGAAGGAGTTCTCAAAGCTTGGTCCAGCTGGGTGCTCATTTTAACATTATCTTTATGATATTTAACCAAATAGCATGACAAAAGTATAAGGCTAAAAATGTTAGGCCTGAGATAGCATAAACTGTCAATGAATAGTTGACATATTCCTATAGCTGAGAAAGCTAACCTGGTGAAAATGTCAAGCCTCCTTCAATTTCCTCAAAAATACAGAACAATGGGGCTCTCCCTGTTGGTGCAACAGGTTGAAGCATTACAAAGTTCTCCAAAGCCACGGCAGCACAAGTTCGATCCCCACTGCCAGCGAGCTGACCCACATGGCATGGCAGCCCTCTTCTGTCTTGTCCTCTGCTCCCCTCAGCAGTGTACTTCATCAGTTGGCCTGTTCTGCTCCCCACTGTGTCTCTGGTGAATGCTCTCATGACCCCCTGGCGCCTCGGAACTGTACCATAGTTCTGTATGCATAAATAAATCTTAAAAACAGAAACTAAAAATTGGTGGCACAACGGGTTAAAGAGCAACACTGCAAACTGCCATAGCCACTTCAGTGTGAGCCCCGGCCCTGGAGGTGATCCACATGGCGCAGCAGACCTCTCCTGACCCACCCACTGCTCCCTTCAGCAGTGTACTTTGTTGATCTGCCTGCTCTGCTTCCCACTCTGTCTCTGGTGAATCCTCTTACCCTCTGCACCTCTGGCCTGTACTCCAGTTCTGTATGCATAAATAAATAAATCTTAAAAAAAATGTCAATTTTCCAACTGAGTTATCATTAGAATGGATGAAACTAAGACCACTCACGCCAAGTTTACCAAGACGGATACCCCATAGAGCATCAGTACTGAGCTCACGAAACTTCAGCTCCATTTCTATGTCCTGACAGAGACTGGCCAGCTGACAGCCCACCAGAGATATTGCCTGCAAAAAATAAAACAATTAAAACTCAGCTGCAAGCAGAGTTATGTTCTAATCTTCTACATACAGAACCCAAGCACAAGAGCTGTCCAATTTCTGTGCTAAATGTGTGGGGTGCTAAATATTGCTTTGTGCACACAAACGATGTATAATAGAGGTCATTGTGTTTTTTACTATGACGCAATTTAGAACAATTTTCCTTCTTAATAAAGGTCATGTCTGGGGGCCTTTCTGATGCCACAAGGGGTTAAGTCTCAGCACTATGAAGCTATTGGCAGCCAGTGCAACATGAGTTCGATCCCTGGCCAGGGAGCTAACCCACAGGGCACAGCAGGCCTTTCCTGTCTCGCCTGCTGCTCACCTCAGTAGTAAATTTCAGTAGATACACCTGTTCTTCTCTCTGGTGAATCTTCTCACACATACCTCCACAACTCTAGCCTACAGCTCAGTTCTTGTATGCATAAATAAATCTTTAAAACAAACAAACAAACAAACAAACAAACAAAAAAAGAGGGCTCTCCCTGGTGGCAAAATGGGTTAAAAGCACAGCACTGTGAAGCTAGTTGCGGCCTCTTTAGTGCAAGTTCTATCCCCAGCCAGGGAGGTGACCCACATGGGACAGCAGACCTCTCTCTGCTGCTCTCCTTAGCAGAGTACTTTGTCGATCTCCCTGCTCTGTTCCCCATTCTGTCTCTAGAGAATCCTTTCACCACCCCTGCACTCAAGCTCTGTATGCATAAATAAATCTTTAAAAAAAAAAAAAAAGTTAGCTAGCCTGCAAACAAAACCCCTCACAAAAGGCGTATTTTAAAACAAATAACATGAGAGTTTTGAATTCAATAAACATCCTATAGGAAAGAACTGGCTCACAGGTTTGTGGTGTGAAACATACAAGCCTAAGTGTAAGGAGGGAGGGCCTATGGCTGCACACAGATCATAAAAAGTAAAAAATACTGTAATTCTTTTGACCTGCACATACATTCATCTGCATGTCACCAGTGAAAGAAGAGATGGTAGAACACAAGTTAGTGAGCCTGCCACTTCCTTTGCTAAACCTTTAAGATCTGGCACCAAAGTCAACTTCATTTCTTCCCTAAAGCTTAAATACTTCAATAATGGAATGTGTGTTCTTTGGTCATACCAAAATTTTGTCGTAATTCTGCCAAGCTTTATCGATGAGCTTCCAGAGATTTTCGAACACTTCTTTTTGGGGTAAGAGAGTGCAGTATCCCAGAGCCAAGTCGAGGTCCACCTGACGGCAGTTAAAGACCTGCAGGAAGAGAGCCCCAAGAAAGGCCACTTCTTCACCAACAGAACAGAATTAAGTCTAATGGCTTGTCACTAAGCTTAGTTACAAACCTACAGAAGACCAGTCTTTCCATGAAGCTACTTAGAGTAACAGTTTCAATTGTTCCACTTAAGTTCAATACCCTTTATTGCTTTTGTTATAAATTTAGGAACTTTTTTGATAAGTTCAATGCACAGAGAACCCGTATCTCTTCTCTCTGCATGACTAGTTCATCACCTTTCTTCAAATCCCAGCATTATTCCCCTTCCTAGTTCTCAATCAGGGAGAATTTACCTCACAGAGAAATGGGAAGGAATAGCAGAGAGCTACTTGGCTTTTCCTCTTGTAACCAACTGCCTCTGCCCACCTCAGGCTAACCCCTTCACTTGCCCCATGCCCTCTTATCTTCTCTAGGGCTTGTTCTTGAGAGGGTCCCCTCTATCTCACCACCATTAATGTTTCCCTGTCTGTTGAATGCCTGAGTGTTCCCACCTCTTGAAGGTAAAAAAAGGATTTCCTCCTGTTATGACCCTATTTCTCTGCTCCCCTTTAGAGAAAATGACTGTGAACCATCTCCTGTCCAAGATACTCGAAAGTTATTTGTTGAAGACTCATACTTGCTGACTTTGTGAGATTAATGTACTACCTACTGTGCTAATAAGGCACCTACAGTTTGATTTTAAAACATTACATAAAACTGCAGTAATCAAAACAGTGCACTATTGGCAGAAAGACAAATAAACGAACAGAATTGAATAGAGCACCCAGGAATAATACATATATGATCAAATGATCTTCAATAATGGTGCCAAGACCACTTAATGGGGGAAAAAAATCTCTTCAACAAGTGGTGATGAGAAAACTGGATATCCATGTGCCAAAAAAAAAAAAAAAAAGAAGACATGGGATCCTTCCTTATCTGACAACACATACAAAATTAACTAAAAACAGACTAAAAATAGAACTGATCTGTTTGGCACAAGACTCATTATTAAGGGCAATTTTACTTAATACTTGAGTGAGCACCAGAAGGCAAAATGTGATGTCGCAAAGTCATATCTGCTAGGCACTGAAATTCTAGAAAATTCTGAATCAAGTATTTCCCATGAAGACACAGGAAAAGATTCAGAAAATGCAACATGAAATGATTGTTGTTAATGTCAGGCCCTGTCCTCATTCCGTAATGATTAGACTTGAAGATTAAAGGAGGTGAAAGAAGGGTTGCAAAACAGAATACACAACTGCATTTTCATATATATGTCTCATGGATGTGTATGCTAGGATCACTGGAATGCTGTAATCCCTCAAATGAACAGCTAAACTTGGGAGGGGAGGGGAAAAATTTGCTATCACTTCATAAAAGTGATAATAATGGATTGTCAACAACTATAGTTAAAAACCCACCAGCGGCCCTCTCTGGTGGCGCAGCGGGTAAATGCACAGCACTGAAAAGCTAAAGCCACTTCCTCATGAGTTCGATTCCCGCCTGCCCCGGAGGTGACCACATGGCGTGGCAGACCTCTCCTGACCCGCCCGCTGCTCCCCTCAGCAGTGTACTTCGTAGATCTGCCTGTTCTGCTCCCCACTCTGTCTCTGGTGAAGCCTCTCACTGCCCCTGAGCCTCTGGACTGTACCCCAGTTCTGTATGAACAAATAAATAAATCTTTAAAAAAAAAAAAAAAACAAAAAAACCCACCAGCATTGATGAGCAATGAAGGTTCTTGAAGTTTTGAACAGAACACTAGGGGCTGAACCATGTGCACTGCTGAGACGAAATGAAACATAGAAGAGCATGCATCAAGACCACTCACCTTGTGAAGCAGTCTTGTCGCGTTCCCCCTGATAAATGTGACAGCCTTTTCTTTCAAGTCCATCACAAGGTGCCTTGATTTGACCAAGGAGGCCTCTCCAAATAACTTTTAGAAAAGAACAAAAAGAATCTTTAGGTCCATTTCTATGTATCAGTCTGGAAACTCTTTTTAAAGATCAGGAACTTTGAGAAGTCCTCATTATATGCAAAAACCTCAATCTGTAAGGACAGGAAGCTGGGGGCGAACTGACAGGAGGCAAAAAGAACCTCTTAAGTCTTGATTAGAGCATTGATGGACACGCAAACACTGGCTGATACACTTAACTCATGTGCATTTTAATTTAAAAAGCTGTCCGTTCAATAAAATTGACTAAAAAACATGTCCATGCATTTAATCACTATTAATAGGATTAGTAGAAGTGAAAATAATTGCCTCTGAGGCAAGTTTCATAAGACAGTCATCAACAGGCAGGTTGTGTTCTAGAATCTTCTCAAGGATACCAGGTATTTTGGGCTATAATAAAACAAACAGTAAATAGAGAACTGTGACCCAGTGTGGTCACCGGGCATGGAATGAGGGGACTTGCCAACACAACAGAAAACCTCCTTGAATCAGTTTCCTCATTTGAGAAACGGAGATATGGGGTTGTTGTAAACAATGGGTGTGAAAATGTGACCAAGCACCTTGAACTAGACCTGAATCTCAGCAGAGGCTCAACAACTATTTCTTAAATTGGACACAAGATGGATTTCCTTGCTAGCAATTCCCAAGTAGGAAAACATGAACTCTGAATTTCTCTGTTTCCCAATGCCTTTGTTCTCTCTTCAGCCAGAGTGAAAGCCTTTGTTCTTGAAATCATACCTTTTCACTCAAACTGGCATTCATGAAGTTTGACACAGAGTGCTGCAGACAGATACCAAAAGTACCCACTATAAATCCCAGGGCCAACTCCCACTGGCTGGATTCCTGAAGATTCTGAAGCAGGGAGGAGATGGAACTTGTAATAGGTAAGACAAGGTTATCTCCTGTAAGATAAAATGTATCAATTAATGCTCAGATTTCTAAAAGAAAGATTTGTTATTGGAAACTTTTCAGGGACAGCCTACTACTTCAAAGCAGGGAGCTCTCTTAGCATTATGTCTCAAAGTTAGTAAATGAGCACATTCACTTGAGGCTTGAATTAAATCAGATTATAACTAAGTCGAGCAGATAATGAGACATTTGGATGGTAACTTGTCTATTCTAACTGAGATGCTTCCACCTTTGCTGAGGAAGATTATCTCTCCCTTTGGAAGACCAAGACTTAAGGACAGATTTATAAATATTAAGGCTGTAAGAGAAAGGACATAACTTCCTGATCTTCTGGAAGAATAACAATGTAATAGTAAAATCATATTAGTACACTAGTACTTTAAATCAGGTTGGTGTTCAGGATTCATAGTCACATTTATAACTTTATAAGATCTTAATACAAGGTTGTACATTTCCAATGTCAAATACCTTCACTGATTGAGTAGTATGGCAAACTCGTGCAATCCAGGGGATGTTGCTTGCTTTCTGGAGTTGAGAATAAAGTAAAAAAACTCTTAACAGGTGCATTTTCCTGGAGATATTTAAATTTTGGGCTATTATTAATATTCTAAAGCAAAATGCTCCTAAAAGAAAGGTCAAATACACATGCAGATCCCAGTTAAATGTACAAATTGAAGCCCTCCCTGGTGGTATAGCGGGTTGAAGCACAGCACTAAGAACCTAGTCACTTCAGCACGAGTTTGACCCCTGCCCCAGAGGTGATCCACATGGCGTGGCAGACCAGCCCACTGCTCCCCTCAGCAGTGTACTCCGTCAGTTGGCCTGTTCTGCTCCCCACTGTCTGGTGAATCCTCTCATCGCCCCTACACCCCAGTTCTGTATGCAAAAATAAATCTTAAAAAAAGAAAAAAAGTACAACTTGACAGATCTCTGTAAATGGAATACACCCATGCAATGGCATCCTTATCAGAAAAGGATTACCAATACCCTAGGAGTCCCCTCATACCCTCCTGTAGTCATCACCCACCCCAGAGTCATTACAATCACCTCAACTTCCAAGAGGGCTTCATTCATTCTTGCCTGTCCTTACTTTTTCTGTCAATGAATGCTACAATGAACGCTCTGTGTCTGTCTTCTTTAGTCAACCATATATGCCTGTGAGGTTCTTCCACATTACTACGTGTACTGCTAGTTGCAAACCTCTGGTGCTTAAACTTGTATAAAGCAAATTATGTGAAAATAACGATACAGAAGAAAGTTACCATCTGGAGCTGGAGGCATGAGTGACGAAATCAATTCATAAATGACAGGCAGCACCATGTGGGACTCGAGCACGATCCCATCTTCACTGAAGAAGTCACTGTAGGACCACTCCTCATAGGGATCTTTCTGAGTTCCAAATGCAGTCTAAATACCAAGCCATCCAGAGGAGAGACAAGTGAGTACACTCTAAGACACAGAGACCAACACCAAGCAGAAGCTTAGGGCAAGAACAGTGTATTATAGCCAAACACAGTTTGATGGTGACATAAGACTATGTAGTCTTCTTCAGCCTAGTTACAAGGCCAGTTGAAATGAAACTGCTAGGAGGCCTTCCCAATGGCCTAAGGTTTAAGTCTCAGCACTACCACTTTGAAGGCCTGTGTTTGATCCCTGGCCAGGGATCAAACATGGCACAGCAGACCTCTCCTGTCTTGCTCACTGCTTCCCTCAGCAGTGTATTTCAGTCAATCAGTCTGCTCTGCTACCCGCTCTGTCTCTGGTGAAATCCTCTCGCCCTTTGCGCCTCTGGCCTAGCACCCCAGTTCTACACAAAAAATAAATAAAATCTTTTAAAAGAAAAAAAAAAACAACACAAATGAAACTCTGAGGTGATGACAATATCAGGAAAGGCCTTGTTTGAGGCCTAATGTTACAAAAGATGGTGCAAATTGAAGTCACTAATGCCAATAATGTGAGTGGTAAAGAGAAGTGGACTCATGCCCTTCAGCTGCTTTTTAAAATAAGACAGTACAAGAGGTGGAGTTAATATTTTTGTAAATTATACAGAAGATCTGGAGAACAACGGATCAGTGGGGTTTTGTTTAAAAACAAAGTTACTTTCATCTTACTTACTTTCATCAGAATGCCACCATCATCCATCTGGCACTGCCAGGAAAGCTGGACAGCTGTCAAGGTGTATTTGCACAGTTCTAGCGCATCAAGTAACATATCTGAAAGAAAAACAACTAAAACTCTCACTTTTGATTAATAATAAAATCTTTTATTTATTGTTAACAATTGTAAGGAAGGCCAACGGAGAAAAGGCCAGTAGGTTTAACTGTCCTACATAATGCGACTTGATTCTCTGCCCGCAACTGGCTGGAAAGTGAGATGGGTCACAGCATCTTTATTTCATAGTTATCTCAAAATGAGTATCATCAACTGTCAGAAAAGACACCGGTAGTTTTGGAAATAATGCTGACCAGTTATCCCCACTGAGGATGTGTGACAACAGTCTCTTTGTAAACGCAAGGTGACGCCTCCAGTTACTGCCATGTCCTGTTGTCACAGACACATTTGAGAGAAAGTCTGTGATGAGGGAGTACACAGAGCTGTGTCCAGCAGGACTCTCACCTGGACTGCAGATGGTGGCAGCCTGGCACGCCAGATCATAGATCTCGGAAGGGAGATTCAGCCCCTGGATCACCATTGGGACTTTGTTGGCCAACATGTGACACAGCTTCTGACACATCAGAAACAGCCACCTCCCAGTGTCAGCATCGCGGTGGTACTGAAACAAGCCCCTGAGAAGAAAAAGAGTGCCATAAGTCAGAACACTCAGAATGAAAGCAGGTGTAGCCACCTTTCTTAGATTAAATAAAACCCATCAATATTTAAAATGTCTCTATTGCTTTTGGACTCACTGGGACACCATGAACGCCAGGGGGCACAGCGTGACCAGTTCAGTGGCTCTAGTGCCCACTGCACCCTGGTTGCTGCTTGCATCCTATCTGCTGCTTTCTGGCCCACATGTGCACAGCACTTTCACGACAATGAAAGTGTCATGGGTCCTCTCCCTGTCACTGTGAAGTCAAGGTTATCTTCAGAACAGCTGTGCAAGGTCACCTGCATTTTTCCAGCGCTGTTGTGACATTCCCATCCTTCAAGGCCCTCCAGGCCAGCTCGGCCTCCAGCTCATGCATGGACACCTGTAGGGCCAGTGCCTGTCTGTGCAGCTTTGCCAGGGTGCTTAGGCTGCTCCCTGCTGTGGCCCGAGCCTCAGTGGTGCTATTGGGTTTGTGTTCAGCCTGGGCCACTTTGTGAGCTTCTATGTACTGTTCTCGGAGCTCTGCTATCAGAGAGCTGCTGCCGTAGTCTTCAAATGCCAGGAAGACTTCAAAGTTCTCCTGCATGAGGCAATCAGGACAGAACAGCAAGTGTGTTTGGAGGAATCATCCAGGTGTATCTTAAATTGCCCCTAATTCTCCCTCAAAGATCCCAGGCTCTAAAAAATTGAAGACCTACTTTACATTTCAAGTTATAAAAGTGACAAATGGTAGTGCAAAGTGTTAAGTCTCAGCACTATGAATCCACTGGCAGCCACTGCAGCATGAGTCCAATCCCCTGGCCAGGGAGCTGACTCACTTGGTGCAGCAACCCTTTCCTGTCTCATCTGTTGCTTCTCTCAGCAATAGATTTCAGTCAATCCACCTGTTCTGTTTCATATTCTGTCTCTGTTGAGTCCTCTTACCCCTTCCTTTCCCACCTCTCTGGACCCCTGTACCTCTGGCCTGTATCCTAGCTCTTGAATGCATAAATAAACCTTAAAAAAAAAAAAAAAAAAAAGGCCCTCCCTGGTAGCGGGTTAAAGCACAGCATTGAGAAGCTAAAGCCACTACCGCATGAGTTTGAGTCCTGCATGCCCCAGAGGTGACCACATGGCGTGGCAGACCTCTCCTGACCCGCCCGCTGCTCCCCTCAGCAGTGTACTTCGTGGATCTGCCTGTTCTGCTCCCCAGTCTGTCTCTGGTGAAGCCTCTCACCGCCCCTGAGCCTCTGGCCTGTACCCCACTTCTGTATGCACAAATAAAAATCTTTAAAAAAACAAAAAACAAACAAACAAAAAAAGGTACAACACTATGAAAAGGCTGGAAAATAAAATAGGAAAGAGAACCAAAAGCAAAAAAACAAAAAACAAAACAAAACAAAAAAAACAGAACAAAATATACTCTTGACAAGCACTGTGGAAAAACAAGATAATGGTAAAAAGCAGAAGTGAAACTCTAGGTTATTTTCCAAAGAAAAGTTACTGCATAGTAAATCTTTCAACTAAGAAATTTTCTTAGAAAAGACTGGAAAATAAAAACCGTAACGTTAGCCCATCTGAGGTAATGGAAAGCAGGGTAATGGTGGGGATGATTTCGTGAAAATGCCACTGTAATGAACGCCACTAAACTACACAATGAAAAACGAGTGAAACAGCATATTTCATGGAGTACATATTTTGTCACCATTTAAAATAGTAATGCAATACACCAATAGCCAGTGAATTACACACTTTAAATAGCTGAAATATATGGTGTGTTAATTACATCTCAATAGTTGTTTGAAAAGGGACAGAAAATGAACACTAGTCTACCAAAAGTCTAGTACAGTTTACTTGAAGGCTAGTACAGAAAATTTTAGGGAGGGACTGATCACTGTGTCAAATGCATGGATTAGCCAAAAGATACTGGATACTGTAGTTCAACAACTTTACCTGTAGGCTAGCAATCATTTTAAACAATCTCAAGTTCTCTTCACATTCCTCCATCCTCTGTGGTTCATCTGTAAGTGAATTTTTTAAAGTTACAGTAGACATCAAGTTCCCACATACTCAGAATTCCTAACAGCCAAGATTTTAATTAGTTTTGCTTTTCTGAAGTCTCCACTAGTTCTTTTCAGTTGCCGATAAAGACAATTTAAACACAAAATAAAATCTGATTATTCTTTTGTGGGTACAAAAGAATTATATGGGTTACAAGAGAAATGGTAAATTTTCTGAGATAGTGTGGCTTTTCTTTTTTTAAGAGTTACTTGTTGACTGTTTAAGCCCAAGTTAAATGGACTTTTTTCCACTGGTCATTTAGAAATGAGAAGTGACCAAATCAGAATGTGAGATATGACTCATGAGTGGATCCAGCTAGAATGAAATAGCTCCTGGAGCATATAAACAAGGGATAGGCTGAGTTTAGATGGTTCTGTTTTTATAATGATGATCAAAATAATAAGGCAAGAAGACATTTCATGAAGGAAAATGGGTGGAGTGAATAGGACCAGAGGAGCCACAAAAGCTGTGTGAGGATGGGGACAGCCACTGACACTCCTTCTGGAAAGGAGATTTACATCATACCAAGATGAGGGAACAGAGGCAGAACCAACCTTTCTGGATGTCACAGAGCAGTTTAAGAACGTCTACTGCTGTCTTTGCTACAGAGATTCTCCAGGACTTGTCCTAAAAAGTGAAAAATAAAACAGACACTTCATTCGACATTTCAGTATATACACACAAACTCAGAAAACCCAGAGAATCAGAAAAACATAAAATGGAGGCAAAAAAAAAAATCTATTAGAGGGAGTTGGGCAGCTGAGAAGTGGATTGTAATTGAAAAAATATATACGGTGAATATGAAAAACATCTTAGATGTGTGATTAGGATGACCACAGAGTAGGAAAATCTCCCAAATGTCCTTTCAAGCTATACTATAACCAACAGGAACTTGGGGGTCTTGTTTTCGTTTTTTAACAGTTGTATTTATTATTTGAAAAAAATTTTTGAAAGTTCTCTGGAAAAACAACTGAACTTGTTGAGCCTAGAGAACAGGTCTTTGAAACTACCCTTATCTCCAACATGAATAAAGATTTAAAAGAGAGAAGAAAAACCAAAGAGGAAAAAGCTTTCCCTAAAAAACAGGAAGTATAAAATGCCCAAGGCTGAGGCCCTGCAAACTACTCAAATGTTTGTATGAGGGGTACTGGTGGTGGGGACAGACTCTGCTGCCCCACAAATTAGAGTTGAGATTCTGCCCCTGAGAACCTTGGAAAAGTCACTTATCTTTAGATTTTAGTTTCTGAACTTAATATTTATGGATCTAATAACAGGATCTAAAAGTGCATAATACACTTAAAATATTTAACCTAATGCCTACTGCATAACAATAAAAAAAGTTACTAGGAGTTAAAGAAAAATCTCATTTCTTTAGAGGTTAAAAAATGATTGAGAAAGGTGAGGGGGTACCTGAAAGGATTAAACAAACAAACAAAAAAACCCCTCAACTGTCCTGAATAATTAAAGTATGCCTCATCTCTACAAAGAAGGGAATTGGGACCTCTCTGGTGGCACAAGGGTTATCAAGCTATCACCAGCCTGTGTGGCATGAGTTCAATCCCTGGCTAGGGAGGCTGACCCACATGTCACGGCATATCTCTCCTGTCTCCCCAGTGCTTCCCTCAGCAGTATATTTCAGTCAGTTCACCTGTTCTGTTTTCCATTCTGTCTCTAATGAATCCTTTCACCCTCCACAGACCCTCATGCCCCGGCAACTCTGGCCTATACCCCAGTTCTTGTATGCATAAATAAATAAAATTTAGCTTTTTTTAAAGAGAAAGAGTCAGCTCTCTGGAAACCATTTCTCAGTTTCAAGGCTCTAAATCCTTAGATTTACACTGGTTATGACTACGTCCTATGCCATGCAAACCACTGTTTATATTGCAAGGGATTATTAAAGCCTTTTCTGGGTACCAAGTCCAATTCATCCTGATTTGCAGATAGAGCCGCTGCTCCAAAGTAGCTATAATGGTTTTTTTCCTATGTAGAAAATTTACACAAGAATTTTTACATTAGGAGATTCTAGCAGTGAGACTGTTCATCTTTTCTACCCTATTGATGATTATCCATAAAACTTCAATTTGTGGACATTTTATTCAGGGAAAATCTTACCTCTTCAGAATTATCTGGTTCTTCTTGTAATGACAGTCGTGCCCAAATGATTACTCTTTCTGCAGTTTTCTCAGCCTGGACAGGAGGCAGAGACCTCAACAGAGATATACAGTCTTCACCCTACAGGGTTAGAAAGGAAGTGGCAGCTGACACCTGCAAGGACAGTTTCTTTTCTACCTAAAGTGGAAAGACATCATTCTGAAAATAATAACAGGAAAAAAAGAGAAGGAAAAATGGTACATTCTCTGATGTACCATTACATTTATAATGATGGCAAGCTGAAAAAAATAAAATGAAAATGCTACCCTTTGTGCTCAGGAGTAGCTGATTTCCTATGCATGCCTATGGTTACAGAAGTACATAAAATAAAGACACTTAAAGACACCGAAGAAACCCACAATCCAATTCTGAAAACTCAAAACTCAAGTCTGAGTACAAAAGCTTATGAACTATTCACAAGACATCATTAGAAAACTTCCAGGTAAGAAACCCACAGCTGATCTAATACCTGATACTTTCATCTTGGTATAAACTTTACTTTTTGCTGATCTATTTGAATAATTTGAGTGCTCCGGGCTTTAATTAACACAGAAGGCATGAGAAAGGACAGTATAAAGCTTCCATACCTGTTCTCTGTTGATCAGGTCAATCATCCTAAGACTGTAGATTTCATCATCGGGCAACATATAGGCCCGGGCCACCTTTAAAGCATCTTCTAACGAAGATGGGACGTCTTGTTTGAGAATGTATCGGACCACCCTCTGAAACAGATTTAAAAAAAATATATATATAAATATGTGCATGCATTTCTGTTACAAAGTCTCAAAGAACCCAGAAATTATATTCATAAGGGCAAAATACTCATTAAAATAATGCAGGAAAAAAACTAGAAGCTATATGAAAATTAAAAACATGATTTACCTTTCAAAATTCTGACAGTCCTATCCAAATCTCCTCCTCCCCACTTTATTAAAGTATAACAAATAATAAGTATAGATATTTAAGATGCACAACATGATTTCATATATTCCTTTAATTTTTTTGTCCTTATTGCTCTAAACAACCCAACAGCCTCCTTATATTCTTTTTTTTTAAAGATTTATTTATTTATGTATACATTTATTTATGCATACCTCTGGGGTTACAGGCCAGAGGTATGGGGAGTGACAGGACTCACCAGAGACAGAGTGGGGAGCAGAACAGGTGGGCCTAGTGAAATATACTGGGGAGGGGAGCAGCAGGGAGACAGGCGAGGTCTGCTGCGCCACCTGAGTTATCTCCCTGGCTGGGGATCAAACTCATGCTACAGTGGCTGCAGACAGCTTTGCAGTGCTGGGCTTTAACCCGTTGCACCGCCAGGGAGGGCCACTACTTACATCTGAACCAAGGGAGAATAACAGAGACACTAGCCCCATTAACCGTTAAAGTCCTCATGAAAATTCCCATGTTGCCTTAGAGAAGGAATAATGGGTTTACGAACACTTCAGATAGTGTACTCACCATTATATCTTTGTTTAAGAGGTTCACCTCCCTTATTCCATAGCCACGCAAAAGTTTTTTCATCTCCATTAGTTTGTAGCTTTCCTGCAGTAACTTGGCTCTGAAAATAAATTTATTATTTAACACAGATTGTCTTTTTATGAAATACTAAGTGCTATGGTGAAGGCTACAAAACCATCAATGCTTTCTTTTTGCATAGAAGAATTGGAGTGATAGGCCAGAGGTGCAGGGTAGGGGTGGGGTTTGTGTATGAGAGGATTCAACAGAGTGTGTGGGGAACAGAATGGGTGGATCCATTGAAATACTCCAAGAACGGGGGGAGGGGGAAGGGCCATCTGCTGCGTCATGTGGGTCACTTTCAGGTGGGGAATTAAACTCAGGCCTTAGCAGTATTAGTGCCAAGACTTAGCCCCCCAGAGCACCAGGGAGACCTTTAAGCCATCAACGGATGGCAGCACCCCAACACAAAGGTTATTATCCTTGCTGGAGAATGCCCTTACTTGGGATGGTCCATTTCTAAGTGCTGCTTCACCAGCTGCTCCACAGCTGCGCTCCAGGGGACCACGGCGGCATACATGATCTTCAGCACAGCATCGAATATGAGCTGCAAAGACATATGCTCATCATGAACAGCCCTCGGATTCACACCCTCGGATTCATTCATTCATGTGAATGAATGACGCTGCTTTGTCTCACACCTAACCTGGTAGTTTGGGAGTATTTTATCTTCTGTCTGCAGAAGCAGATATTTCTTTTAATTTTCATAAATTATCAGTAAATTCACCACTAAAAGTTTAATATTACTCATCAACCCTCTTTTCAAGAAAAGAGCCATTGTATTATTTTAAAAAATGTAGAAAAGTATTTTCTCTGCTGAAAGCTAAGTTATATAGCTCTATTTCCAAATCTCTGTTTAAAAATATTTTTCATGATTTTATTCACATTTTAAAATGGTTGCTGATAACAGTGTGGCAGTCAAAATAAACATTTTTAAATTTCTCAAGGCTTTGTCAAGCCATAGAAAAGTGTGGAAATATATTCATCTGATTGTGATGTCTTTTTGGGAAAAGTTTTTATTTTCATAATTAATGAATTAGGGTTTCTAATTTTTTCTTCCTTTTCACATTATACAGATTCTCCTAAACAAATAAATGATATTTCGTGATCAGAAAAAAGGCTTAAGAAAACCAAAGGGCAATGCCAACAGTCACTCTGCACTCACATCTGTGTCCGACAGACACCCGATGATAGCCATGGCCTTTGCTTCCCATGCTGTTTCAAAGAGCGATGTGGACTTTGAACTACATCTCTTTAGTAGGTCCTAGGGAGGGAAAGTTACTTTTTGACATTGAAATGCTCATGAAAATAAACACACATACACAGACATCAATAAACAGCTCTTTTGGGTGGGTTAAATAAACAAAAATTCCTACTTAGCTGTGACAACTGGACAACTGTCAGAGGCTATAAAATTTCCAAAATATGACTGTCTCATGTGGTACAGAAAATGTAAAATAGAAACATTCTTGGAGAGATGATCACAGCTTATTCCAATCAACAAGATTATTCCAATCGACAAGAAAAGAATTGCTACTCTGTACTGCACTGAGTTCATGCTCCTCCTATTTCATAATAACAGTTTGGATAAAATCCAAATTATTTACCCCATTTTGCTCAGGGTTGCCAATTACCAGCAGTTTTAACTGCCACTCCTGACCAATCGATATGGCCTGTAAATCCTAATGGCAAAGCATGACATTCTTCAAAGACATAAACACTGATGAGAAAAAAGAAAAAAGACTTGGTCTAGAAAACACATCACCTCTATGTACAGTAAGAGAACTTCTTCCTCTTGCAAGTCATGCTCCCTCATGTAAACTCTTATAAACTTCTTTAGGATGGAAGGGATGAGCTCTGGGGCCAGCACTTTATCAAACATTCGGAACACAATGGTGGTAGTGTTCTCCTGGGTGCCGAAAGAAAGGGTAAGAACGCAGCATTGAGCCACACAACCATGATTTAAAAAAAAAAAGTTCTGGGAAATCTTGACTTTTACCTTCTCAAAATCAGAAAGAGTCAGTTTGCAGTTGTATTTCCTGTGCAAGGTGATCAACTCTTGCAAGTTATTCACCAAAGTCCGTAACTGACATACTTCCTCTGTGTTCTGATAATCCTTCTAAAACAAAAGCGAAGGCCAGAGTTGCTAAAGCTGGTCTAGGGTGAAGAGTGATGGGCCTTTGGTGGTGGTGGGTGTGGTCTGGTCACATGCATCTGAGAAGGTGTGAGCCTGTTCCCTGAATCACGTAACCAAACGCAGGCTTATAAACCAATCTTACCTCAAATGAAAAACAAACTAAACAAACAAACAGGTAACTAGTGGAAAATAAAAAAGGTGTAACCCTGATTGATAGGGCTTTGAGAATGAATCCTTAAGCCATACTGCTAGTGTAGGATGCTACTGAGGAGTATATTGATACATGTTTCCCTGTGGTTGGTGATACAGATAAACAGTGCATTGTAGCAAGTTGAAGTTAGAACATCAGTAAGGAAAAAAACACAGGCTTGGCTTTTTTTGTGAATTTTAAAGTTACACAACAAAAGAACAGAAAATTTAAAAGAACAGTATATTTTAGATACTTCTGCCTAAATAGATATAAATTCTGCCTAAATAGATATAAATTCGTTAGCTATATTGCAAATTTCACTACTAAAAATCCATTTTCCAGATCATACCAAGGAAATCCAGTGCCAAGAGGATGCCAATCCCAACTCATTTGGTTTTTCTGCTGTAAAAAATATCTCTGCCAACTGAAGTCCATTTTCTGGCCAGTTTGCCTTTAAAGAGATATTAGAATCCATTAAAAGTAATGTTCTGTATCTTTGGAAGTTTTCAAGATGGCTTTTCAATGCTAATCACACTGATATTACCTTGTCAGTTAATTCAAGGTTCCTGGCTGCCTGCTCCAACCATTTTGCAAGAATTTTCTGAAATAGATAAATCAACTGGAAATAAAATAATCCATAGATAGTCACGTAACTGATTTAAAACCTTTGTGACAATCTTTCAAAAGCTGATGACAATGAACTGGTGTTAATGTGACTTCATCTTCATTGAGATAAAGCATACAACCAAACTGAATTACTCAGAGTGGAAGTATTGACGGTGCCTTACCTGTCCTTCAGGTATAGTCCTTCTCACAAATGGGATCACATCATTTTCAAGCCAGGGACAAAGCTTTTGCAAAGAGGCTGGTGTAGAAATTGAGTTCAGCATGTGTTCAAGCATTTTCACATCAAACTGGCTTTCAAAGTTTGCCTAGATTCCAGAGTGGGAAATCAAAATATAGCCAACAATTTAAGCTGACAATCCCCTGGAAGGGACAAGATCGGTCAGAAAGTCATTTCAAGAAAGGTTTTACTCATTAAATGAGTACTGAGGATGATTAACTATATGCAAATTATCTGAGTCAGAAGCCATATGTGGCAGTTAGTCCCAGGTAACTGAGCAGAGGACGCACCAGACGTGGCTCCAAGGAAGACTTAAGGGGAAGTGACAGCACCTCCAGTATGTCCATTAATGGCTACACCAAGATATTGGCTTTTGTACCTAACACTATATGTCAACATTTTGAAGACTCACAGCAATAGTGGGGATGGCAATCCTTTACCATTTCCTACTATGTAGGAAAGCCCATTTATAAACCACTTAATACAGTGTTGCCATTTGAGCTAAGTTTAACTCACTGCTGAGATAAAATACATTCATTCTAATTTTATAGCATTCCCTCTAATATAATGGCAAAGGAGGACAATTTTCTCTGGGTCTGGCTATGTTTTATTAGACTGTCTGGAAATCTGCCATTACCCAGTCACAGTTATATCCCACTAAGTCCCAGTGATGATCCAACTGGTTATCTCAGGAGCTATGGAAACATTCAGAGAAAAAAAAAAAAAAAGCAGAATATCTTACCCGATTTCTAAGCCACAGGTACTGTGCACAAACCAGGTTCCCTTCTCTCAGCTGCAGGAAAATATCCCTCAGATCATCTTCATTATTCAGAAATTCAATCCAAGAACTACTGCTGAGAAGGCAAAGGGCAGACAAAGTTAAGACATTTAAAACATTTTCAGGTTTTATATTATAGCTGGATAGCAACATACATTTTAACTAGCTTTTTAACCTCAAAAAGTAAAAAAAAAAAACTCTAAGATTTTAGAGTGAAAAATAAGTTTCCAGACCTATAGAGCTACTGTTTTCCCTGGAAATCATACTTGTTTCCAGGTCCTTCTTGAGATAGTCACTACGTATAAAAAAACCACCTTTAATTTTCAACAAGTAGGCATTTTCTCCCTACATAAAATCTATACTTAACAAAACTCATTATATGTTACCTTAGAGCTTGTACCAAATAAACACAAGTAAACTTTTCTTTTTAAGGACTATGTAATATTCCATGACGTGGGTTTACTATTATTTATTTACCTAGTCCCTGGTATACTGAATTTTCTTTTTTAACTATACAGTACCAATTCCATAGATGGCAGGAAGTGCCCAAAGTTTAGGCACATCTATTAGTCAAGTCCCCAGAAACACAAATTCAATTAGCGCAATACTTGTTTATAAGAATACAAACAAATTTGTTTTGTACTCTCAAAAATTAGAAAAGATAAATATACTCACCTGAATTTTTCTGGTCCAAATGCACCATAAAAAGTGGTCAACTTTGCATGAGCCCTTAGTACCTGAAAAGAGAGGGCTTGATAACGTGAAGGTTGACTGCAGTAATTTTTTTTTTTAAAGATTTCTTTATTTATTCATATAGAACTGGGGTACAAGCCAGAGGTTCAGGGGGTGGTGAGAGGCTTCACCAGAGACAGAGTGGGGAGCAGAACAAACAACTGATGAGGTACACAGCAGAGGGGAGCAGGGGGTGGGCCAGGAGAGGTGTGACACGCCATGTGGATCACCTCTGGGGCAGGCAGGGATTGAACTTGCACTGAAGCGGCTGTTGCCAGCTTGCAGTGCTGCGTCCTAACCTGCTGTGGTACCAGGGAGGGGCCCGTGTGCAGTAATGTTAAAATTAAAAAGCACAAAAAAATAGGCCTTGTTTCAGAAGTTTTGCACACATATTATAAATAAATTTCCATAAGCATGACTGCTTTTATTTAACACAAAAAACTTGGAATAATGAAAATATACCCCATTGTATTCAATAACAACAAAAATGTTTGTGAAGTTATTTGCCTATTAGTTGCAGCTCTCCTTCAGAATCATTTATAAATCACTGATGTATTATTGCTTTATGGCAAAGGATAGCTAGATTATACCAAGCAATTACTTTGAGAGATGTTAAAAAATACACATGCATTGGTACTAGAACAAGAACAGACACACAGACCAGTGAGTTTGAATAGAAAACCCATAAACCACAGGTTTACAGGCAGCTAATCTTTGACAAAGGAGCAAAGAAGATACAATGGAACAAAGAAAGTTTGTTCAATAAATGGTGCTGGGAAAACTGGGAAGCTACATGCAAAAAAATGAAACTAGATCACTACCTCGCACCATACACAAAAATCAACTCGAAGTGGATTAAAAACCTAGACATAAGAACAGAAACCATAAAATACCTGGAACCAAAGATGGGCGAAACATACATGACATATACTTCAGTACCATATTCGAAGATACAGCACCCAGTGCAACAATAGTGAAGGCTAGGATAAATAGATGGGACTACATCAAGTTAAAGAGCTTCTGTACAGCAAAAGAGACATTACAAAAAACAAACATATCCCACTGATTGGGAAAAAAATCTTCTCACACAAAACTAACTTTAAAGGATTGATCACAAAGATAGACAAAGAACTGATGAAACTCAACAAAAATAAAGTACACAACTCCATCAAAAATGGGCAGAAGAGCTAAAAAGACACTTCTCCAAAGAGGAAATGCAGATGGCCAACAAGCATATCAAAAAATGTTCAACAACACTTGTAATAAGGGAGATGCAAATTAAAACCACAATGAGATACCACCTCCTCCAGTGAGAATGGCACATCTTCAAACAACTAGCAACAACAAATGTTGGAGAGGATGTGGAGGAAATAGGGCTCTCCTGCACTGCTGGTGGGAATGCAAACTGTACAACCACTATGGAAAACTGTTTGGAGGTTCCTCAAACTGCTAAACATGGAGCTTCCCTATGACCCAGCAATCCCACTCCTAGGTATCTACCCAAAAGACACAAAAACACTGATTGAAAAAGATACTTGTACCCCCATGTTTATTGCTGCTTTATTTACAATTGGAAAAACATGGAAGCAGCCCAAATGCCCAAAAGTAGATGACTGGATTAGAAAGATGTGGTACATATATACAATGGAATATTACTCAGCATCCAAAAAAGAGAAACACATGTCTTTTGCAGCAACTTGGATGGAGCTGGAAAAGATCATGCTTAGTGAGATAAGCCAGAAGAGAAAGAAAAATACCGGATGGTTTCACTCATAGCAGGAGTATAATGGACCAGGCAAGAAAATAACAAAAATAATGATCAACCATAGACCAGAGACATTCTGTGGGGGTGGAGTGGGGAATGGGATCAAAAACGGGGGTGGGGGAAGGGAGGGAAATGCACGGGACTATGGTGGTTGCACAGGGGTGATTTGGTGATGGGAAGCCCGTGGGGATTACAATTGAGATGAAAAAAAAAATGTGAAAAATGATGTAAAAATAAACTTTTTAATAAAAAAAAAATAAATAAACTATTATATTAAAAAAATAGATGCACATGTGCACATATGTGTGTGGGGGCATTATCATAATCTTTAGCAAAGTTTACAGAAATTACTTGACCTCAAAACAACTCTATAAAATACTGATATTTCTGTTTTACAGATAAGGAAACGAGTATTAAAGCAAATTGTTCTTCTAAATGGACACTTCTCCAAAGACAACACACAGATGGCCCACAGGAACATGAATAAAGTCTCGTCATCACTTATCAGAGAGATGTAAATCCAAACCATAATGAGAATCCATCTCATATCTCAGTGGTGCTAAGATGGCCCAAATCAGTAAGACCAGAAGCAAGTATTGGCAAGGGTGCTGGGAATGTGGACTATTGCAGTCTCTACAAAAATAGTATGGCAGTTTCTCAAAATATTAAAAATGTATGTACCCAGTGATCTAGCAACTCCCTCCCAGGTATCTACCCAAAGAATGCTTAGAGAATTCTGCCAGAGCAGAATTGATGCTATAAGGTCCCTACCCATCCCTATGGGGGAGAGGGGTGATGAGATGGGCTCAAAGGGGGAAGGAGGTTGAGTGTATTAGAGTGGAAGATTCTTGTAGTTTCAGTGTTGGGAGCAACATGAGAATAGACATTTGCAGAGGCCTGAAGCATACAGTGTTATAAATCAATATTACCTCTGTAAACAAATGAACAAATAAATAACTGGCTCTTGGAGAACATATTGTCAAGGCACATTCTGTCCCAAATTTACTTGTAAACTGCATACAATTACCTGTTTTAAGCCATCAGAATAGAAAGGAACAGCTTTATCATCTTTCTTCAAAAGCTATGATGAAGAATAAAAAACATGATTAGAATATCTACTATATTAGGTTGTTAACAAAAGATGGCTTTTTCTGTGAGTTTAAAGAAAAAATTATCTTTAGAAATGAAGTTGCAGTGTACTGAGGTAAAAGGTGAACAATATATCTTCTTTTTAAAGAAATTTTTCTTTTTTTTTTTTTAAAGATTTTATTTGTTTGTTTGTTTGTTTATTTATTTATGAGGGGAGCAGTAGGTGAAACACGAGAGGTCTGCTGTACCATGTGGATCACCTCTGGGGTGGGGATCGAACTCAGACTGAAGCAGCGTGGCCAGCCTTGCAGTGCTGAGCTCCAACCCATTGTGCCACCAGGGAGGGTGCCCTGAATAATATATGTCAAAAAAAAAAAAAATCAAATATCTTTAAAAATAGTGTGTTTTATAAACAGCTTACAACATTTTGCCTGTCAATAGGTTTCTAACTAGCGTCAAAGGTCATGGCTGGGAACAACACATAACAAAAGTGGCATTCTTTGCAGTTGCTACAAAAATAAAAAGCACCTTCTAAAAGGTCCATGACAGAAAAAGCTCATTTTTTAAAAGCAACACACAGAGATGCTAAGAATACTTACCCCAAAAATGCACAAAAAGAATAATGATGTTAAAAAAAAAATAATAATAAAAGAATACTTACCTTGGCTTTGGCATAACTAAGCATTTCCTGCGTCGTTTCATAGGTTATCCACTGAGCCTTTAGACAGTAATTCTCCACGAATTCATCATCCTGTTTCATAAATGCCAGATCAGTATAAGACTCCTGAATGTAGACCAATCCATCAATCCCAGCACTCTCTATGTGGGGGTGGGGTGGGGATGGGGAGAGGGAGGGACGCACACCTGGATCTTATGTAGATTTTCCTTAGCTTCATCTACAAGATCCTGCCACCTGGTCTGCTCGCTGGTGTCCAGAGAAGTCAAGGCTAGTTTCTCCAGTATATCGTTTGCTTTTACCTTATAAACAAGCTGGAACATAAGCATGCTACATCAAAGAAAGTAAGGCACAATAATGCTTGTGGATGATTTCCCAGGCTGCATGCAATAAACTGCTTGAAAAGTGAATCCTTGCATATCAGAGACTGTTAAAGAGTAACATGTAGGTAACAAAGGAAATAACAGGTGATGAAGAGTGATTTCTACTGAGTCCTTATTAAATGTGTCAAGCAATGTACTAAGAGCGTTAAGTGCATGAGCTCATGAACTTCTCAAAAAACCGAAGTTGAATATGTACACTCAATCATAATCTGAGGAATTAAGTACTAAAATCCTCACTTTGCAACAGATGACACTGAGACTTGGAGAGTAAGTAATATGCCTGAAATTACACAGTTACAAAGCAATGGTGCTGGTATTAAAAAATGATCACACAGAAGATGGCAAGATGGTGGCAGAGTAAAGATGCCGAGATCACTGGGCTCCGGCTCGCACAGGAATTTAGGACTGAAAATGGAATACTGACTTACATACTACAAGCTTCAACCCAAATGAGAACACCCTGGACTCACTAGAAGGAAGATAACTGAGGGAGAATCTGATTGGGGAGTTCCAATAAGGGAACTCCTATCTGGAAGCACCATAGACAGGATTAAGTGGAACACTGCAACTCAGATCGCCCAGGCTCTAGAGCCACAGACAGAGGCTTCCTGTTCATTTGGCTTGGTGAGTAGAACTGAGCTGGGTTCTATGTGCAAGTGGGCACATAAAGCCTGGGAGGTAGGGAAGAAAATCTGGTAATCTGGTGACTGGGGCTGCTGCAAGGCTTGCAACCCTTTCACCCACCCCCACAGCATAGGCTTGGAGGTTTATTCCCTGCATTAGTCACTAAGGCAGGACTAACAAATTCACAAAGCCCCTGAGATACAAGGGGGGAAAAATAGTTAAAACTGTGTCAAAACAGGCCCATTAACATTCCTGCTAGTGGTAGGGAAAGACTGCTCAGGAGACACAGCTCTGAGTGGATACAAAGAGCCCTGGAGGCCTAAAGGGAGGACTGACAGCCTGCACAACTGGGGGGGAGGGCCGGGGTGGTGTACAAAATTAGGACTCAAGGTGTTACTGAGCAGCAGTGGCCAGAAGATGTGTGAGCTAGTAAGGAACTGCCTTGCAAGGCCCACAGTGCTCAAAATATAAACAAAGCCAGTGACTGGGCTCAATCACAGGTCCAGCAGCAACACTTCTAATGCACCCCACCCCCCACGGCTGCATCCAAGCATAGAGGGAACCCGGGACATCAGAAGGCTACAAAAATCAAAAGGCACATTCTAGAGACAAGGACTCAGTGAGTTACCAGAAGAAGCTGAACACCACAAGAGACCCCTGAGTGTCACTGGCAGAGATGACAGACATAATTCCACATAGTAGAGGCTGGAAAAACAGGAGATCTTGAAACAAAACAAGGCTCAGAATACCCTCCACAACTGAAGTGTCTGGAAGTCCCTCTGCCATCCCAGAAAGAACATCCAGAAAGAATGCTGGTCACACACAGAAAGAACATCCAGAAAGAATGCTGGTCAATAATAGCAACACTGTGTCTCAATGAATAGAAAGTATTTACACAACGGAAAAAGAAGACAAACAAATATTCAAGCAAGTCCACAGTGGGAAAATTCACCACAAAAAGATCAGTCAGCAGAAGCCACCAAAGAAATAGAAGAACTGCTCAGCCTACCAGATAGAGAATTCAGAATCATCATGATAAACAAGAAGATGAGAAGGAAAAAACATGAAATGTGGCAAGCCATCAAGGAGTTGATGAAGGAAATGAATGAAAGAAATGAGAGAAATGAAAAAGAAAGATATGAGACAAGCAATCAATGAACTGAAGAAAGAAAATGAGACATTAAAAAAGGAAATAGAAGAAATGCAGGCGATGAAAAGGCCACTAGAGGAGATAAAGAATGCTGGGGAAGGTAATGAAACAGAAAAGATGAAATGGAAGAATGAATCAGCACCCTCACAGACACAGAAACAAAGAGAATTGAAAAACAAAGAGAAGTAAAAATGAAAAGGAATGAAGAAACACTTCAAGAGCTATCTGACACCATTAGGAAAGGAAACATCAGAATTATAGGTATCCCAGAAGGTGAAGAGAAAGGCCAAGAAATAGAATATTCACAGAGATAATAGACGATAACTTCCCTAATATGAAGGAGTATATATGAAAGTATACATCCAAGAAGCAAGAACACCCCACTACCATGATGACAGGAGGCAAAGAGCTAGGCATATCATATTCAAAATTCCAAGACTGCAAGATAAAGAAAAGATAATGAGAATGACAAGAAGGAAGAAACCAATAACCTATAAAGAGAAACCAATCCGGATGAAATTAGACTTCTCCGAAGAAACACTACAGGCAAGAAGAGCATAGAGGGACATACTCAAAAAATTCCAAAATATTAAATGCCAACCAAGAATACTCTATCCTGCAAAGCTCCTTCCCCTATGAAGGAAGAATAAGGACATTTTCAGACAAACAGAAAAACCACAATTTTGTCATGACTAAACTCCCACTCCAAAAAATACTACAAGAAGCCCTCAAACCAAATCCAACAGAAGAATGAACAAGAACAGTTCAAAACAAGGAATAAAAATACAAAAGGACAACAAAAGACCTCAAATAGCCAAAATTCTCATAACTAGGAAGAAAGATAATAGAGGTATTATGAGCTTCAAGCTATACTACAAAGCCATAATAATCAAAACTGCATGGTATTGGAACAAGAACAGAAACAGACCAGTGGATTTGGATAGAAAACCCAGATATAAACCCACAGGTTTATGGACAGCTAATCTTTGACAAAGGAGTAGAGAAGATACAATGGAACAAAGAAAGTTTGTTCAGCAAATGGTGCTGGGAAAACTGGGAAGCTACATGTAAAAAAATGAAACTAGATCACTACCTCACACCACACACCAAAATCAACTCGCAGTGGATTAAAGTCCTAGACATAAGAACAGAAACCATAAAATACATGGAAGCAAAGATGGGCCAAACACTACATGACATACAATTCTGTGACATCTTTAAAGATAGAGCACCCAATGCAATGATAGTGAAGGGAAGGATAAATAGAAGGGGCATCTGTACAGCAAAACAGACATTACGAAAAACAGACATCTCACTGATTGGGAAAAAATTTTCTCACACAAAACTACGATAAAGGATTTATCACAAAAATATACGGAGAACTGATGAAACTCAACAAAAGTAAACACCTCCATCAAAAAATGGGCAGTAGAGCTAAAAAGACACTTCTCCAAAGAGGAAATGCAGATGGCCAACAAGCATAGGAAAAAATGTTCAACATCACTTGTAATAAGGGAGATGCAAATTAAAACCACAATGAGATACCACCTCCTCCCAGTGAGAATGGCACATCTTCAAACAACTAGCAACAACAAATGTTGGAGAGGATGTGGAGGAAATAGGGCTCTCCTGCACTGCTGGTGGGAATGCAAACTGTACAACCACTATGGAAAACTGTTTGGAGGTTCCTCAAACTGCTAAACATGGAGCTTCCCTATGACCCAGCAATCCCACTCCTAGGTATCTACCAAAAGACACAAAAATA
Organism: Condylura cristata; assembly: GCF_000260355.1. Classification (NCBI taxonomy): domain Eukaryota; kingdom Metazoa; phylum Chordata; class Mammalia; order Eulipotyphla; family Talpidae; genus Condylura; species Condylura cristata. The sequence goes on along the minus strand of NW_004567130.1, from coordinate 188,576 downwards.
CTGATTCAAAAAGACACCTCTACCCCCATGTTTATTGCTGCTTTATTCACAATAGGAAAGACATGGAAACAGCCCAAATGCCCAAAAATGGATTAAAAAGATGTGGTACATATACACAATGGAATATTACTCAGCAACAACAACAAAAGAAACACATGTCTTTCGCAGCAACTTGGGTGGAGCTGGAAAAGATCATGCTTAGTGAAATAAGCCAGAAAGAAAAGGAAAAATACTGGATGGTTTCTCTCATAGCAGGAATATAACGGAACAGGCGAGAAAATAATGATAATGATGAACAGCTATATACCAGACACATTTTGTGGGTTTGGAGTGGGGAATGGGATCAAAAACAGTAGGGGGAGGGAAATACAATGGACTATGGTGATGGCACATGGGTGATTTGGTGATGGGAAACCCAAGGGGATTGCAACTGAGATGGAAAAATGCACAAAATATGTAAAAATAAACTATTAAATAAAAAATAAAAGCAATATATAAACAAGTTCTCACAACAAACACTCATAGAAGCCAAACAAAAAAATGATCGCACAATGAACTCCATTTCATCTCTAGTTTTCTAAGGCAATCAAAGGTTTTTTCTTTTTCCCCCAATGATTTATTTATTTATTTATACAGAACTGGGTATAAGCCAGAGGTACATGGACGGTGAGAGGTTTCACCAGAGAGTGGGGAGCAGCGGGCAGATCAGCAGAGGTCTGCCACGCCATGTGGACCACCTCTCGGGCTAGGGATCGAACTCACACTGAAGCGGTTCTGGCTAGCTTGCAGTGCTAATCCAATGTCCTACCTATCCATTGCATCACCGGGGGGGGGGGGGTCAATTCAAGGTTCTTTTATAGCGAGAAATAGCAAGAGTCAGAAGAAATAAAACAAAATTTGAGCCCTTTTTTTGTAAACGAAATAGTAACTTTGACAGAGATTCTGGTTTTGAAAGCTGAAAAAAATAAGCAAGAGTAGTTTATTTCTGTTTCTCTGCTCTCTGAAAATCACTTTTATAAATAGTTTTTTCTACATTACACTTAAAAAATTTATGAAACTTTCAGATGTTTAAAAGGCATTATAATAAAAACTCATGTGCTCATCACCTAACTCAAAAATAAATAAAGCTCATTACCAATTCTGTTTAACACCCTTCTTCCAAATAACATACACTGTCCTGTTTCACCCAACTAGAAGTTATTCTGAATTGTCTTGCATGTTTTTAAACATTATAGTTTTAACCCATAAATCATTCAGGAAACATTAACTCTCTGCTATAGTCAGGCTCCCCACTTCATTACACCCCAGGACTTTTCAAGGGAGACTCAACCTGTAAGACAAATCCAACATTTTTCTGATTCTGTATTAGACTTTATCTGTAGGATGTGAAATTGTTGCTCACACCCCACATACCTGACAAGTTTCTCCGTCCTTGGTTTTCTGATTGTACATTCGTGGGCTCTCCTTCCTCCACTTCTTCCCAAATGCTTTTAGTCTATCTTCCTCTATCCTCACATACTGGTGCCCCTTATCTCATCCACGGCTATCTTCTTACTCCATACGTGGCGTGAATCATTGCCATGGTGTCATCACTGTCTAGATTTAGCTCATGTCATCCACTTTGTAAAACCCCACAGATTTTACTCAACAACTCTTCCCCCGTGAGGTAACGCCAGGTTAAAGAGTAGCACTATGAAGCTATGAATAGCACTATGAAGCTATCTGCAGCCACTGAAGCATGAGTTCAATTCCCAGCCAGGGTGATGATCCACAAGTTGTAGCAGAGCTCTCCTGACACGCCTGCTTCTCCCTTCAGCAGCATATTTCAGTCAGTCTGCCTGTTCTGCTCCCTACTCTGTCTCTGGTGAATTCTCTCACCACCCCGCTCCCCCCCCCCCAGTACCTCTGGCTTGTACCCCAATTCTTGAATGCTATTGGGTCCTCTCTGGTGGTGCAATGGGTTGAGACGCAGCGCTACAAGCTAGCCACAGCCACTGCAGTGCGAGTTCGATCCCTGGCCCTAGAGGTTATCCACATGGTGTGGCAGGCCTCTCCTGACCTGCCTGCTGCTTCCCTCAGCAGTGTCCTTTGTCTGTCTGCCTGTTTTGCTTCCCACTCTGCCCCTGTACCTCTGGCCTGTACCCCAGTTCTGTATACATAAATAATTAAATCAAAAAAAATTATCTCTCAGTGAAATTTTTCCACCCAACTGCGTGTCAATGTCTCTTCTGAATTCCTACCTTACCTTGGTCTGATCTTAGTTATGGGCTGGCTATACTAAATTCCAATTGTTTTACGTGTTCATCTACCCAACCTCTTGTACCCAAGAAGACATTTGTGTGATGGAAAGTGAATTCATGACTAATTACCTCCACATCAAGTCCAAACAGAATGGCAAAGCTCTCAGCTTCTGCAAATCTGCGTTTGTGAAGTAACCGACTCAACCTGTTAAAAAGAGATTTGGGGAAAAGTTTCAATTATTAGAGAATTTGAGCTTCTCATTAATGGGTAAGACTTACAAAAAGGGGAAGCTGATTACCTATTTTCTGGTAAAGCTTCTGTAAGACATCTGATGACTAAAACAGACACTGAGTCTTCAGATGCTCTGAAAAAGAGTCTTAAGTTTATCTGTCACTTATCAAGTAAATGGAACAAAGGTGTTATTTAACAACTTATTTGATAAAGTAAAACATGACCTACTTTGGATCACTTTTGCAAATTCCTTCCAGAAGGTATATGGTATCCTGTAACAATAGCCAAAACATATTTAAAATTAGAATAAAAAAAATTCATCATATAGTTACCAAATGAACTTGTTTAGGCAGGAATTGGCCCCCAGTGGATTCTAAAAAACAATGGGAAAAACTACTGGGCAAATGACAGTCTACTAATCTCAAGAGAAAACCACAGAAATGCCTTACTAGTTACAAAGGGGCTAATGTGCCTGTAACATGGGGAAGTCTGGCAAAAGTGTCATATCCTGATAATCAAATTTACCACCACCAATAAACAGGACAAATGGACATTAGCTTCTTAACTCAATGCAGTTAGGACCGTTTTTATACTCAGTTTTCTTGCCCAAAAAAAACCTGGCATGAATCTGATAATGAAACAATCAGACACATCCAAATAGATTCGACTGCACAGACTAGAACTTGCAAAAAAAAAATGTCGGTTTTAGGAGACAAAAGCTGCTTCAGACTAAAGGAGTTGATCACGTGACATGCCAACTAAATCTGAAGCTAGATTCTGGGTCAGGCAAAGAATAAGCTTTAAAGGAAGAGCTTTAAGATTTGAATGTGGATGGCGTAATTCATATCAGTGTTGTATTAATCTTAACATTTTCTGAATTCGATTGTTGTATTGTAGAATGATGTCCTTCTTGACCAGTGAAGAGAGCTAAAGAAGGTTGTTTGGGGTGACAGAGCACAGGGGCACCAAGTACTTTTTAAATGGTTTGGAAAAATTGTGGCGTTAAAGTCTCAGCACTATCAAGCTATTGCCAGTCACTGCCAGCCACTGCAACTCGAGTTCAAATTCTGGCCAGGGAGCTGACCCACATGGTGTAGCAGACCTGTTCTATCTAGCCCACTGCTCCCCTCAGCTGTGTATTTCAGTTAATCCACATGTTCTGTTCCCCACTCTGTCTCTCATGAATCCTGTCAACCCCAACCCCCCTCACACCCCTGGTCCACACCCCAGTTCTTATATGCATAAATAAAAATAAATCTTTAAAAAAAAAAGAGAGATTAAACAAATACAGTAAGGTGTGTTTTTAGACCACAATTACAAAGAAAATAAATTTAATAAAATATAAGTGTTAGATTATCAAAAAGAAAAAAAAAAAGGTAAAAGGAGTAAGCTCCTCTTCCCCCCCCCACCCCCCATGGAGACAAAACAAAATTAAATATGCAGATGTCTGGTACGTTATTTGATGAATTTGCTTTTCTCTCTCTTATTTTAAACATGAAGAATGACCTTGAAGTGTACCTGAGGAGCTCTAACAAATGAAGTTATCAACCTGGAACTACCCCAGTATTTCATTAGGTTTTACTCATGCTTAACTTAAACTTTACATGGAACTTACTGTGCTAATTCCTGTTTGAACCAGAGAAGAAATACCAGATACTTCCAAAGAATACAGGATTTCCATTGTAGGAAATGAATAAACCATTAAGTTTTTCACCTAAGAAAAAAATTGTAAAGCCATTTTATAGGTCAGTATAAATGTATGAGCACAAGACAGCACTCCACAAATCCAGGGTATAGATTAAAACACCTCGTACAAAGCTCAACCAGAACCTAACTTCATAAGTAAATCTGTTACATAGATTATGTTGTATTCCACCTTTCTAAACTGTTGAATGAAAATTCACATACCTGAGGTCCATTTATAATCAGTATTTAAGGTGAATGCAATTCCTTAGAAGCAGAACTATGTAAAAGTTACTCTAAGATATGTTTTCATTTCTTGGGTATATTTTTATCCTTGAAATGCTGTTTAAAATAAGGAGTTTTTTTTTAGGATAAAAAAGCCTGTAGGATTCATTCTGCTTTGTCAAGTATCTGTGTGACTTAAGAACTAATATGCTGTAAATACTTTTGTATTGAGAGTTAATGCAATTTTTTCTATATTACTGAGATATGATTGACACATTATTTTGTTGAGTTCATGCTATTTGTATCACAAAATATGGACAAACATGAAAGAAAAATTTCTAATACCTTATTAGTAGTAGTCAGAGTTACTAATTTGAGATTTGTAATTCCTTGCCTAAAAGAGAAAAGAGGTTCAAATGTATCAAGTAAGCTTTGCCAATTGCTAGCAAGAAGCGAAAACAAAGTGGTTCTTGTATAAAAGTTAAATCTGATTCATACAGTGACTCTGAATTTGACTGCTACATGTTCATGCCCTGGGTGGATACTCTTTCTAACATATCTGCTGGGAGATTTGTATTGCCTGTTTGTTCTCGATGAATTGGAATAACAATAAAAATGGTGCTTTACGGTCTGTTTGCTCACAGTGTTATTCAAAACGCAATACCAATGAGCTAATAGAGCCAGGCAAGTAACTTGGTTCTAACAGTAGGCCTATCAGTACAGTGTCATAACATACCAGGTGACTGATGAAAGTGAATCTGCTTCTGTGCTGAGGAGAAACTCTTCCACGGAAAGAGAGGGCCAGTTCCATATGGGAGTCAGAGTGTAAATATCCCATAAGCTAAGCATGTTCTGCAAAAACACATTTTCTTTAGCCTCAATAACTAAAGCTTTATATTTCAGCATACAGTTTTTGAAATGCACACAGAAACAAACCACAAGATTTGGAATTAGTAAGCCATGCTGGCTAATGTTCTTGTGTTTGCACAATGTTGGATTGTTGACATAATACCAAGCAAAAATATTGAAAGAGAATTATCAGAAACCTACTTCAGTATCAAGAACAAAAAGTAGATTGTCTATCAGCTGGAACTTCTTTGCACCTACAAAAGAGTGAGCAGGGCAAGTGAGGGGTTACATTTCTGTATGACACAGATCCACATACCAACAGTAAATCAAGGTATTTATGGAAAGGCAGAACTATATTTAAATACAAGGCTGCCATTCTCATTAAATCCTTCTTCAGTATCTTAAAATTTTTTAGGTGCTGAAAGCAAAGCCTCTTCCTTCTCCCCATGAAAATTACAGTAACATGTCAACAATGGTGATGTAAGGGGAAAATTCTGAGATTCACCTGGCTTGTTAAAAAAATGATAAAGTCAGGTCAAATGCCAGACTTAACATGTTGACATGGAAATTAAAACTCACCAATAATGACCAAAAGTGGTTTCATTAACTTATTTTACCTTTAATAATCTCTGCATCAATAACATTCTTAACTGTCATTCCTTCTCTGGAAGAATCTGGTTCCCATATTGAGAATGCACAATTGCCAATTCCCTACAGAAGTAAAAAGGGAACATCAAATGCAAATTTGGTTCTTAGACCTGAATCCTCCTCCAAGCAGAAACACCTAATTGTACTTATTAACTTCAAAATATATTTATATATTCAAGTCTAACTAGCTTTTATCTCTCAGTTCCTCTCTTAGCTCATTTTCAGCAGAACAGAATAGCAAGAATATAGTATTATTGCTATTCATTGCTGTCATGTGAGTAGTCAATAAGGAGTAGGCACTTTCAGGTGATACCCTTAAGACATGGGGTAGGGGCTCTTTGGTGGCAGCCAGGGAGGTGACCCACATATGGCACAGCAGACCTCTCCTGTCTTGACTGCTGTTCCCCTCCGCAGTGTAGTTTGTCAATCTGCCTGTTCTGCTCCCTACTCTGTTTTTGGTGAATCCTCTCGCCACCCCTGCACCTCTGGCCTGTACCCCAGTTCTTGTATGCATAAATAAATTTAAAAAAAAAATTACAGAATCAGTATTACACCTGACTTTGTCACCAATGGTCATCACACCTCCCACCACGTATGCTGAAAGTAATGATATACAGACAATATTTCACGACAGCTGCAATGATATTTTTGTTATTTATCCTCAACATTTAATACTAAATACTGCCAAAACTGTAAGGCTTTTGTCTTATTTTTGCCTAAACTCCTAGTTAAAAGTAATTTAAATTTCAGGTGGAGATTTCAGAAAATAAAGAAGTGATCTTTTTTCCAACACAGAAACTTAGGTTTAGTTACTGATTTAACCTGAGCTTAACTTTGTAATTTTTTTGTTTCTGTTACACATTACAAATGTGTTAATAATTTAACCAAAACTATGTGCTTTAATGAAGGAACTTTCCAAACAAAAAACTGCAATGTTAGAAAAAAGGATTACCCCAATTATCACAGGGATTTCACTGGTTAAATCACCAGCCACAAGACTGAGACAACCAAGAGGATGATACTTTTCTGTGGAAATAAAACTGGATTTGATCTCTCCTTGTAACTGCAAAATTAAAAAAAAAAGTCAAGAATGTTACAGCTATGCACCACAGGCCAAATTTCTGGAAAAGGCTGACAAAAAACAATTTATATCAATCAATTATATAGATTTTCAAATAGCAATACTAAAATGTTATCTGTTGGTAAATTCCCAAAACACCAACCGGTAGACCACTGAGAATCAGAAACATTCTCTTCAACTTACATGATTAAGTTTCAAGAAGACAACATATCTTGTTATCTTACCTTCTTTGCTGCACTGAAGTCAGCATTCTCGATTGCTGCATTGGAAAAAGAAAGGAGGCTATAGTATTGATCTATATGTCATCCCTTCTGTGTCAAGGTAAAATTATATACAATCTAGTGAAAAGAACACTGGTCAGAAACTGAGGTAGTGGTGACTTTCCAGTTTTGCCCTTGACCACAAACTGTGCTTAGGGTAACTCCCAAGCAGCCTTCCAGGCCCCTAAATTTCCTCCTGACCTTCCCTACCACCCTTCTTCCTAACAAGAGGGCATCCTCTTGGTTCCTACTCTCCCACTGCTGTTCAAGCTCTGAAGTTCTAGACCTGAAATTCACTTGCATCTTGGAAGACCTTTTGTCTTGCATTGCTCCTTCATGAAAATATGCATAACTATGTATCTGAAATCTTTTGTACAGGACCTTGCATATTCTTGGCATGTAGTAAATTAAGAAATTTTTTTTTGGTCGAACATACACCCGAACCCACTCCTTGATCTCAGCTCAAAGGGACATGTAGTCCACATCACTTACTCAGCACGCAGCTTAGATTATTTTTCTGTTCTGTTAGCACTCAGTCACTTCAGTTTCTTGGTTCATTTCCTCAAAATACAGCTCTTTATTACTACACTAGTTGTGTCTTGTCTTCCCAAAGAAGTGGTAACCTCCCTAAAGGCTGTGAACAAATTGGATTTCTTTGGATTCTCTTCAGCACTAACAGCACAGAATTCAAGTATATGACAAATACTCAAAAGTATACTGAGTATCACAGAATGTAATAAAGTGAAATATTTTTTTTTTTTAAAAAGATTTATTTTTGCATACAGAACTGGGGTACAGGCCAGAGGTGCAGGGGCAGTAAGAGGCTTCACAGAGTGGGCAGCAGTGGGCAGAACAGGCATATCTATGAAGTATACTGCTAAGGGGAGCAGTGGGCGGGTCAGGAGAGGTCTGCTGCGCCATGTGGGTCACCTCCGGGATGGGGGATCAAACTTGCATTGAAGTGGCTGTGGCTAGCTTGCCAGGCTGTGTCCTGAACCCATTGTGCCACCAGGAAGGGTCCATAAAGTGAAATATTCTTGAAAATACTTTAAAGTTAACTTAGGGCTCTTCCTGGTGGCACAATGAATTAAAGCATAGCAGTATGAAGCTATCCATAGCCACTGCAGTATGAGTTGGATACCCAGACAGGCAGCCGACCCACTTGTCTGGCCTGCTGCCTCCCTCAGCAGTGTATTTCAGTCAGTCTGCCTGTTCTGTTCCCCACTCTGTCTCTGGTGAATCATCTTACCCCCTACCCACCTGGCACCTCTGGCCCAGTTCTTATATGAATAAATAAATCTTTGGGGGAAAAAAAGAAACAATCTAGAAAAGTAAGAAGTACTACTTCAAATCAGTAACAGTGATACATTACTCACCTTGTTGAATTCTTACAAGCTGGAGGTTTGTTATGTAAAAAAATCCACTGCTTGTCAGAAGTAGCATGTAATAGGAACCTATTAAAATAAAATTGAACCCAGCTTTTCTAAAATTCAGCCCAGTTCCTGGAATTAGCTTAACTTGTTCACATAAATTTTAACTATCAAATAATATAGCAATGATATAGTTAAGGATTATTTATAAAGAATTGGCAAGTTATTTGCAAAAAAAAAGTTAATTTCTTAGAAATATTGATTAAAAAAACTACTTGCCAAGAAAATAATCTCAAGATGTATCAAAATGAATTAAAGTCTGGCTAACATTGCTGAAATAAAAATGTGACAAATATGTCAAAACCCACAGATTTTTTTTTTTAAAAAGAATTTAAGAGCTCCTTGGTGATCTACTGTACTCTCAAAACTGTAAAAATTAATTTATAATAATATACTTAGGAAAAGCATATTTTAACCTCTGAAAAGAGCTAAAATAAAAAACTTGTTAATTACGATTAACATTAATTGCATCAGTAGAAAACTTAATATTGTGTAAGTGGCACAAAGGTGAATTGGTGTAATTATCTATTACCTGATTTTTCAATCAAGTATTAAGCAGAAACCACTCCAAAAATAATTTACCTTCACTTGAACCATCTTTTTCAATAACGAGATTCTGGTAAGTGTGCTGGTTTTCATCATTAGTTTTCTGAACAAATGCCTAGTTGTAAAATAATTTCAAGTGATAAAATTAAACTTAGGAAAATACAATCAAGTCTTATATTCTTTAAGCCCAAGAGTAATCAACTATAATTAGCAGTAACTCCAACTGTAACCCAAACATTTTAGAGTGGAAATGTACTTTGGACAATCATACTGTTTCTAAGGTATGACTCTCATTGTAAAGAAACATCCTTTTAGCTTAAAACAAAGTAATGGTTTTTCTGGAGTTTTTTGGTGTTTTCAGAGATCATTTAGAATTTAAATGAAAAACATAGCAGGGTCTTACGGTAGTGAGTAAGGTTTGCTTTGAGGTTACATGGATGAGATGTAAGTTGCCACTTCTTTCCCCTACCAAAAGAAACTTTCCTTCTTGACAAAGGCCAACTACATCCACTTTGGTATCTGAAAATTTCAAATCAAAGTTACAAGTTTCCTTAGATATGTTTCTAATTTTTTTTCTAATACACAAAAAAATCACAAATTTTGTCATTAAAAATTGACTACTTTAAGCTTCCTTTAAATATTTAAAAAATGTGGGAGTGGCCCTCCCTGATGGTGCAGCAGGTTAAAGCGCAGCACTGCAAGTGAGCCGCAGCCATATCAGTGCGAGTTCAATCCCTGCCCCAGAGGTGACCACATGACCCTGCAGACCTCTCCCATTTTGCCCACTGCTCCCCTCAAGCAGTGTACTTCACCGAACTGCCTGACCTGCCTCACCACCCCTGCACCTCTGGCCTGTACCCCAATTCTGTACGCATAAATAAATAAATTAAAAAAAAAAAGTGGGGATTAAGGTAAAAAGGAATGCCAGACTCTCATTCAGTCCACAAATATTTACTGAGTGATTACTATTTGCTAAGCATTGTTCCAGGTTTTTTGCATAAATTGAGAATAACAAAAGATTCCTGCCTTCATGGAAACACATTCTAAGGCAGAAATAGATGATAAAAATTAGCATGATAAATAATATAACATGTAAGAAAACAGGACAAACAGAGCAGAGTAAGAGCTAAGAAGAGTCATGCAAATCACTGATAGTGTTCGTCACAGTGCAGAAGTTAATGTTTACACGATGGCAAAAAGGCCCAGGGGAGTGAAAGGTAAGCAGAAGGGGAAAAGTAAGAAATACTGGAATTGTTATAATGGATATTATATAGCTATAAAAAATGATGACCTCCTGCCATATGCAACAACATGGGTGGAACTGGAAGGGGAGAAAATGCTGAGCAAAATAAATCAGAAGAAGAAAGAAAAACAGTGGTTTCACTAATTTGTGAAATACAAAGAAACAAAACAAAGGGTCAACTTCAAACTGAAAACACCCTAGAAATCTGCAGCACTGAGGCTACCTGAGAGGGAGAGGAGGACAGGGGATCCTATGGGTCACTTGGTGGTAGGTGTGGTGTGGTAATATTTCTGAAGAGGTATGAACCTATAGCTCTGAATCATATACTGTGTTGTAAATCACTATTAGCTCAATCAAAAAAGGACAGTGTAAATGCTTATGAAGAATTACTCAGCAGTAAATATTCTTTACAAATGTATTATATACTAACACACTACTATTCCATTAGTGAAAACATGAATCTTATGACTGATCCCAGTACAAAGTTCCACAAAATATATTAAGTTTAAGTTTCTTGGCCTCCATAGCTTGATCAAGACTTGTATTCTCAAAAGTGTGACTTCTGATTCCTTGTTATTTGTCTAAATTCTTAGGCAAACCCCTCAACATGTCTCTTAAAATTTCTACTAGACAGAAAGAGTTTTCACATGTTTTCGAGCAAAATTATTGCCCTGTCCCTACATTTACTCTTCTGAGATCCGTTGAGGTTAGCCACATTCAAGGTATAGTGTGGCTGCTGAATAATGCACTCATATCTGTGTTGGCATAAACTTTAAGTCCTTTAACTCCCTTGCATTCTAAAAGTATTCAAATATTGGGGCTCTCCCTGGTGCGCAATGGGTTAAAGCACAGTAATATGAAGGGATCCATATTGCACTGTGGTGCAAGTTCGATTCCCAGCCAGTGCAGTGACCCACATGGCATGGCAAACCTCTCCTGACCTGCCTGCTGCTCCCAACAGCAGTACATCTGCCTGTTCTGCTCCCTACTCTGTCTCTGGTGAATTCTCTCACCCCTGCACCTCTGGCCTGTATCCCAGTTCTTGTATGCATAAATAAATAAATAAATAAATCTTTAAAAAAAAGTACTCAAATATCAGTTGATATAGAAATTATGTTCAAGATTCAGGACTGTTTTCTATAGTCTTATAACACAAAAACCATGCAGTTAAATTATGTCTTGCCTGAGACTTATAGAGAGAAAATATCTCAGTATCTTTGTGTCTAGCACTCTGCACAAAATGGGCACTCAAGATGAACTTCTTTAAATTAGTTCAGACCCAAGTCTTAAAAATAATGGGACAGGGCCCTCCCTGGTGGCACAGCGGGTTAAAGCACTGCACTGAGAAGCTAAAGCCACTTCCTCATGAGTTTGATTCCCGCCTGCCCTGGAGGAGTCCACATGGCGTTGCAGACCTCTCCTTGCCCGCCCGCTGCTCCCCTCAGCAGTGTACTTCGATCTGCCTGTTCTGCTCCCCACTCTGTCTCTGGTGAATCCTCTCGCCCTCCGCCTCTCTGGCCTGTACCCCAGTTCTGTATGAATAAATAAATCTTTAAAAAAAAAAAATTAAAAAAAAAATGGGGCAAAGAAAAGGCAATGCGGACAGAAACTGGTAGCAAAATATATTTGACTTCCAATTAATTAAATTGCATGACATTCAACTTACCGAATATAAGATGCAACTGAAGTGACCTACAAGCACTGTCCAGCAGTATCACTGATTGGTCGGCCACAACAATAAACCCATCACTTAAGCTACTTGCTTTTATCTGTGGCTTGAAAGAGGCCTGTGAGAGGGAGAAGCATGACTGAAATAAAACATTTTTTGCTAGACCCTTAAATAAGTACCAATAGTTGAACAAGTACCTATGTTGAACATGTGTAATAAAAATGTACAATGTCTTTCACTGTCATTAATACAATGTAGACAATACAGTATAGCAACTCCTTCCATAGCAGGCATTGTATTTGATATGTCAAATAGTCTAGAGAGGATTTTAGCATGTAAAAGGGTATGCAGAGGTGAGACTGAAATACTATGCCAGAAATACTATGCCATGGGTATGTAAGGGTCTTAAGCATTTGAGGATTTGTTATCCGTGGGTGTCCTGGGACCAATAGCCTGCTGACCCAGAGGATTGACTGTACTTATAAATAGTATAATCACAGTCCCAAGCACCCAAATTTAGTCCTTATTTCTAATTGTTTCTTTGTATGATATATCCTGAATGCATCCTGGGTTCAAGATAGGTAGTTCAAGACTGCTAGGGAAGGGTGAAAGATCCTACTGCACAAGCCAGGGGCCAGCAGGCCTCATGCATGAATGAGCCAACACTGGCATAAAGTCTGTGTCTGGGATGCAACAGGGAGGTCATGTGGGACCTGCATAAATTAAAGTGTAGAACCCATCAGGATACTGAGAAAGACGCAAATAATGGGAATGGCTTCTTCCGTGGTCACATCTTCCCATGTATCAAGAAAACCTGGATCTTTAAGGGAAATGTTCTGACTTTAAAATATTGGCAGCTATTAAAAATGGAGCTTCCATATGACCCAGCAATTCCACTCCTAGGTATCTACCCAACAGACACTAAAAAAAACACTGATTCAAAAAGACACCTGCACCCCCATGTTTACTGCTGCTGTATTCACAATAGAAAAGACATGGAAACAGCCCAAGTGCCCAAAAGTGGTACATATACACAATGGAATATTACTCAGCAACCAAAAAAAAAAATAAATACATGTCTTTTACAGCAACCTGGATGGAGCTGGAAAAGAGCCAGAAGGAAAAGGAAAAATACTGGATGATTTAATTCATAGTAGGAGGATAAAGGACCAGGCGAGAAAATAATAATAATGAACAACTATATACCAGAGACATTTTATGGGGGTGGAATGGGAAATGGGATCAAAAATGGTGTGGGGAAAGTATACTGGACTATGGTGATGGCACATGGGTGATTTGGTGATGGGGATTACAACTGAGATGGAAAAAGGCACAAAATGATGTAAAAATAAACTATTATTTAAAAAAATATATTGGCAGCTAGGGTCTCTCTGGTACAACAGGTTAAAGCACAGCACTGTGAAGCTATCTGCAGCTACTGCAGCACGAGGGAGGAGCAGCAGACCTCTCCTGCCTAGCCCGCTGCTCCCCTTAGCAGGTTGCTTTGCTGCCCACTCTGTCTCTGGTGAATCCTCTCAGCACCCCTGAACCTCTGGCCTGTACCCCAGTTTTGTATGCATAGATAAATTTTTTTTAAAAAGAATGCCCACTCACTAGCTAAGTAACCTTGGCAAATGCCTTAAGGATCTTCCCGTAAAGCAGTAACATTAATGATGATACCTACCACACTAACTTGGATGGAGAATAAATGGATCCATAGAAAGGGCGAAAAGGAGAGCCTCCCACTGGGATAGCTCTATGCATATTGGCTTTCACTTACTCTTCCCTGTCATACTAAGCCAATCTCTTCTTTGTATGCCTGTTTCTTTTCTTTCTTTCTTTCTTCTTTTTTTAAAGACTTATTTATTTATTCATACAGAATTGGGGTACAGGCCAGAGTTGTGAAGGTTGAGAGGGTTCACCAGACAGAGGAGTAGAACAGGCAGAGTGACTGACATGCCATGTGGGTCACCCCTCTGGCTGGGGATTGAACTTGTGCTTCAGTGGCTGTGATAGCTTCACAGTACTGTGCTTTCACCTGCTGTTCCACTAGGGAGGACCCTTGTATGTCTGTTTCAATGGTTGTTTTTCCAGGTGTAATTCTGAAAAATTCCCCATTCTGATCCCTCTTAAGATTTTTAAAAAAAGATTTATTTATTTATGCATACAAGCACTGGGGAGGTGTGGAGGGTGAGAAGATTCACTAGAGACAGAGTGGGGAGCAGAACAGGTGGATCTACTGAAATAGACTGCTGAGGGGAACAACAGGAAAACAGGGGATGTCTGCTGTGCCATTCACCTGATCTGTGAATTCTATCCTACCCCAGGAAGTTATGAAATTCATCTCTGCTACACAACTCTCAAGATGTGGCTCTAAAGCCCTAGATACTTTTCTGAAAAATACTTGATTATCCATTCACTTTTAAAATGAAGCTGTTATTTAATATAAGGACAAAACTATCTTTAAAAATGTGGCCTTGGGGCCCTCCCTGGTGGTTAAAGTACAGCACTAAGAAGCTAAAGCCACTTCAGCACGAGTTCAATTCCTGCCTGTCCCAGAGGTGGCAGACCTCTCCTGACTGGTCCACTGCTCCCCTCAGCAGTGTACTTCATCGATCTGCCTGGTCTGCTCCTCACTCTGCCTCTGTTGAATCCCCTCACCATCCCTGAGCTCAGGCCTGTACCCCAATTCTGTATGCACAAATAAATAAATCTTAAAGACAAAAAAATGGCCTTTGTTCATGGTTGATGTTGATAAAGAGGATGCTGTTTCTTCCCAGTCTTCCCTGCTTATATTACAGGGTAGCCCCCAGGGAAAGGAGAGGTTCCAGGTTCCCTGCCCTACTCAAAGAAGATGGAGCTGGGTAGGTGGGAGAAGCTGGCAAGAAGACAGGAGAAAGAAGGAAGGAGAGCAAAGAGGAGATTTGGAGGAGGCACAGGGAGCAGAGATACATGTGAAGAAGCTACACTTGCTTCTCAGCCTTGGACTTGGGGAATGTAGGAGACAGCTGAAATAGATGTGGGTGAGACTGGTGGGCAGGTTAACAAAGGCAGCATTTATCTTGATTTTGATTTTATTTTTTCTTTTCTGGCCCATTTCTGCCCCTTTCCTGTGGACCCCACCAGAACACGCTTTAGCCTGACCTGGTGCAGTCATTCAGGCCTCAGTGGTTCTGCTTTGGGCCAACCTTGTTTAGTTTGGCATTTACCCATGAGGGGAGAGGTAACTTTGGGTGTTTGATTAAAAAACTATATTTTTTGCCTTTTTCTTCTCTTTTCTTTATTGCACACTAATTGTATTAAAGTTCCTTTCCATTAAGGGCTTTATACACTGAAGGATGTTTTGTCTTGATGTGGCAGATGGCTGCACCTACTTAGAGCAGGCAGATTGTAGGTCCTTAGGTAACCCTTACCCTGCCCAGAAATATTACCATATAGAAGGACCTTATTTGTTTCCTTCAACTGTGTGCTCCAGAAAAAACACAAATTTATCTAACCATCTTACCTCTGTAATCCTGTGACCAGTAAAGTAATGGACAAATCTTGTTGAATGAATGCAAGATAAATTGGAACCTGTTCATTAAAAATCTTGATATGGGCTCTCCCTGGTGGCGCAGCGGGTCTAAGCACAGCACTAAGAAGCTTAAGCCACTTCCACATGAGTTCGATTCCTGCCTGCCCTGGAGGAGATCCACATGGCGTGGCAGACCTCTCCTGACCTGCTCCCCTCAGCAGTGTACTTCGTCGATCTGCCTGTTCTGCTCCCCGCTGTCTCTGGTGAATACTCTTACCCTCCGCATCTCTGGCCTGTACCCTAGTTCTGTATGAATAAATAAATAAATCTTAAAAAAAAAATCTTGATATGATGGAAGAAAAGTGATTTGCTGGGTATACTGTAAGGAAGTGGTGTCATATGCAGAGTAAAGAAAAGACAAACAGGCAGGGAAGGGAAAGACAATTGGTAGATTTCCTTTTTTTAAAAAAGATTTATTTATTTGTGCAGACCCAACTGGGGTACAGGCCAGAGGCTCAGGGGCGGTGAGAGGCTTCACCAGAGACAGAATGAGGAGCAGAACAGGCAGATCTACAAAGTACACTGCTGAGGGGAGCAGCGGGCGGGTCAGGAGAGGTCTGCCACACCATGCGATCACCTCCGGGACAGGCGGGAATCGAACTCATGCAGAAGTGGCTTAAGCTTTTTAGTGCTGGGCTTTAACCTGCTGTGCCACCAGGGAGGACCCAGATTTCCTTTCTTTTAAAGACTGCATTTTAAGTTTTAGATTCAGAACCTCCCTGATGGTGCAAGGGTTTAAGTGTCAGCACTATGAAGCTATGGATCCCTGGCCAGGGAGCTGACTCATGGCACAACAGAGCTCTCCTGTCTCCTTGCTGTTATCCTCAACAATGTATTTCAGTAGACCCACCTGTTCTCCCCACTCTATCTCTAGTGAATCCTCTCACTCCACCTCACCCCCTGCACATCTAGCCTATACCCCAGCTCTTGTATGTATAAAATAAAAATAAGCCTTTTATTAAAAGATTTATTATTTATACATACAGGAACTAGGGTACAGGTCAGAGGTACAGGAGGTGAGAGAATTTACCAGAGAAAGTAGAGAACAGAACAGGCAGATACACTGAAATACACTGCTGAGGGGAGCAGCGGTCAAAATGGTCTGCTGCACCATTTGGGTCACCTTCCTGGCTAGGTAATTAAACTTGTGTTTCAGTGGCTGTGAACAGCTTCATAGTGCTGTGCTTTAACCCGTCATGCCACCAGGGCAGCCCCATAAAAAGAAATCTTTTTATAAAAATGGCTAAGATGGTACATTAAAAAAAAAAATGGGCCCTCCCTGGTGGTGCAATGGGTTAGAATGAAGCACTGCAAATGAGCCACGGCTACTTCAATGCGAGTTCAATCCCTTCCTAGGAGGTGATCCACATGGTGTAGCAGACCTCTCCTGTCTCGCCCGCTGCTTCCCTCAGCATGTGTACTTCGTTGATCTGCCTGTTCTGCTCCTCACTCTGTCTCTGGTGAATCCTCTCAATGCCCCTTCACCTCTGCCCAGTTCTTCTGT
>NW_004567130.1:110286-171292 GCF_000260355.1 Condylura cristata | reverse complement strand
AAGAAGAGAAACTGGGCCCTCTCTGGTGGCGCAGCTGGTTTAAGCACAGCACTAAGGAGCTAAAGCCATTTCAGCATGAGTTTGATCCCTGTCCCGGAGGTGACTCACATGGCGCAGCAGACCTCTCTCTGGCAGACCTCTCCTGACCCACCCGCTGCTCGCCTCAGCAATGTACTTTCGTTGATCTGCCTGTTCTGCTCCCCACTGTCTCTGGTGAATCCTCTCACTGCCCCTCTGGCCTGTACCCAGTTCTGCATGTACCAATAAATAAATCTTAAAAAAGAAAAGAGCTTATACAAAAAATACTAAAAAACAAAAACAAAAACAAACCTAAAAAAAATTAAAATATAGAAAGATATGCATGGAAAGGATAAAACTCAGCTCCAGGAGAATACTTAACTTGGGGGTGGATTATGGGAGGAGACTGATCGGGAAAGAATCCGAGGGGCTGTCATGAACCAGTGATAGATGTTCTTTGTAGCATTTTATATACATTCTGTGTGTTCAAAATGTCAAGAGAAGCTGTGAAAAATCCTCTTTTGGAAATGTCAAATGGAAATTTCAAGTAATCTGAGAGTGGACCTTGACTTTCCTACAAAGTGCTATATTCATTCACAAAACATGGGTCATCCTGCTACCTGGCCTCCTAAGCACTCAGTACACATTTTGTGAATGAAAACTTCATAATCATTACCTTTTCAGAAGAGATCTTCCCTAGCAAATCTACTTGATATAAAGCAGTTCCATGTTCTTTTCTTGAACCAACACCAAGGTACCCACTTCCTGTATCATCACTTGTTAGCAGCTCAATATTGTTCCACATGTTCCTAAGTTTGTCTTCCTGAGTCAGGAACCACTGCCTTCCCTGTGACAAAGGCAAAGGTACAGACCAAATTATATTGCTGCACAGTCTAGCTCCTTGAGAAATGAAATGACTTATGCAAAATAGTTATTTACTGTGGAAGTATGATTAATAAAGTCAAAACTTAGTGTCTTTGCAGTTTGCTCAGACAATGCTGGGAAACACAAAATAGATAAGAATGGTAAACTATATAATTTCCGTGGGAACCTGGCTATCAGGCCACAAGACCAATGCAGGCCACCCAGAATGCTCAGCAAACAGAACCCAGCAGTATACCTTCAGAGTAGAAGGCCCACCAAAACCTGATTATCCCATGGCAACTGCCAGAGACCCTCCCCCCATGTGGGTCTGCTAATCCTAAATAGCCTATTGGGCCATCATTCTGCTGCCTGAAGTTCTGCATTCCTATACAAGGTCAGAGCTGCCCTTTAGAAGTCAGTCATAGGAGCTAAACCTCACAATCAAGAACAGAAAGCTTGATAACCCTGAAAGGGTATATAAATCTTGAGGTATGACTGGGAATACCCAGGGGGCTGATGACTGAGGCATAAATTTGCTCCCATCTTATATATTTATCAGGTGGAATGACTAGGAACCCCTGAAGCTCATCAATGGACCCTCTTGTTGATAACAGGGGAACAGGAGAACCAGAGCTGGATCTCAATTATAATACTGAGTCATCAAGCAGATGAGAAGTACCAGGAGGGGAGACTCACAATCCCAGATCCTACAGGTAAACACATTTTCTAGTTACTTACCCTTTTCTTCTCTCCCTCCCTTTACAACCGATGCTGTGCAATTATTCTATCAATAAAAAGGCCAGGCTCTTGCTCTCAGCAGCATCCTGCATCATGTAGCCTGCTCTATGACTCCCATTTCTTTCTCAAGTGTGGTGTTGCCAAGACACAACATCCCCAGTCATGAAAAACCACCCTAACAGGTTATGTTCTAAAAGGGAGTCCCAAATCCTCGTTGGCATGCAGACTTCTCCAGTCTCTTCTCTTCGCAGTGTGTTTCAATTAAACCAGCCCTTTCTGTTGTCTCTAGAGAATTCTTTCACACTCTCTCTCTCTCTCCACCTCCACACCTAAGACCTTACCTTCATGTTCTCCCCACAACATGTATCATTAAAGACTTGTTTGTGTTATTTCTGTAGTCACAAGAAACTCTGGACACATTGGGTTAAGAATACAAACAGTTGTGATCTTAATGTATCCCGGAGCACTTTGTATTGTGTTTCTAGCTTAAATTTATAACAAGATTTCATTTGAAATAAACCTTTAATCATGATAGCAATTAATAGCAAAGGCTCTGAAGTCATCTGGTAAGGTTCCAGATGAAATAAAGTCCAATTATGCTCCCATAGTGTAGTTGTTACAGTAAATGAAATTGATCAGGGGAGTAGAAAAAAACTTGAAAAGTCCACTGGAATGGTCCACTGTACCATTATAACCTTGGGAGATGTAACAATCTTCTCAGTAAAGATTTATATAACTCATTTTGGGTTTGCTGTTTGGATAGCAGTAGAATACTAAAAGGAAAAGCAATCCTGGGAAGAAACACTAACCAAATAGTTAACAATTGTTTTTGAAGGTACAGGGAAGGACTGCTTTTCCACTTGGAGCTTTCACATTTACTAACTAGTCTGTTATCTTTGAGCAAATAACAATCTTTGTGCCTCTCAATTCTCTAATCCACATGTCTCTCAATTCTCTAATCCACAAAAAAGGAATTTAGTTGCACTATTGAAAAAAAGGGCAGTTTTAAGTTCTAAAAGTTCATGGAGAAATGCTTAGTTCATGGCAAACATTCATTGTTAAATGTTAAATAATTATTATTATAGGTGATAATATTTGGGATAGGAAATTGGGGTCATGTGAGGTACAGCAGGAATTTGGCACAATGGCTGCAACCCCACTTCCACTTTAGAAATGTAGCATTTCTAAAAAACAGCTGTGTCCATCCCAACCAAAATCAAGTCAATTCAAATCCTATTAGTGTTCTCACAACAGGTGCCACTAGTTGTAAATTGGTATCTCTTATCTTACTAACAGGAGGCTAGGGTTCAGTGGTTCTTAAATTGGCCAGATCTTATCTGTAAACCCTTTGCCCCCTCAACTAAAATAAAAAAAAAATACATATATATATACATATATATATATACAGCCCTTGAAATTTGCCCACACTCTTGTATGTGTTCTATACCTACAAAAAGCTTCATTTCTAACTAACCTACACTGATTTCTGTAAAGAGAACCTCATGGGAGTGGGTGCCTCCCCTCAATACCCCAACCTTCATCAATAGGCACTTTAAAATGTAGTGGGAAAGGTTTTTTTTTTTTTTTTAAAGTGTAAGTAAAAGTGCAGAAACAAAGCATTTCTTGACTAAAGAAAATAGTTTTAGTGGCTTGTTTGTGGGAGGGAATTAGGACAGTAAGACAGGAGGGACAGGATCAAGTGAATACTTTAATGTGTCTGTGTCTCATTTGTAAAAAGAGGGAAATATCAGCCTTCCAGGGCTGCCACGCCCAACTCTTTCAACAAATGTTTACTGAATGCCTACTATGTGACCGGCACTATTATTCCAGGAGCTGTGAAAGAGACAGAGGTCTTTGCCATTGCGAAGTTTATAGTCTTGCAGTAATGCCAAAAATATGTCAGCCCATATAGAGTGTTGTTTTTTGTCTGTCTAGCAATTTTCAATACTTTATTCATTTAATCTACACAACTCCTTTTACAGTGAAGGACCTTGGTAGGTCACTAGAAGCGAGTTAAGTGATGTTATTAACACTGCCCCCTGCGAAAAAAAGAGCAAATGCACAAAACACTACAAGTAGTGCTCAAGTGGACCGAGAGTTAGGGGTCGCTTAAGAACTGTTTGGAAAGAATAGATACCTGACCAGAGACCCGAAGAAAACACTTATTGCAAAACTCAGGAGGACCCGAAAAAATCAGTTCGTAAAAAAGACATAGGCAAAGGTTGGAAGTAGCTTAGGGCGGCTACCAGGTCTCCGCAAGAGTGGATTCTTGCTGCAGAGGTAGATGGGGCTAAAGGAAGCCTCGACTTCCAAGAACGGATTCTGTTCTCAGTGCAAGGAAGAATACCAAGCAGGCGAGGGACAGGATGAAACCACTCTGGCCGATAGGCGAGAGGAGGAAGTGTCAGACTTCCGCCCATCAACGCTCGCGACCCCACACCCGATCAGCCGGTCGACTCCAGCCTCTTTCCCACCAGCGTCCAGGAAAAAACACCCAACCGGCAGAGGCCGCCGCTGCCGCTACGATCAGAACTCAACCCCAGTTTCTTAGAGCAGCGCAGCTCCCCCTCCTCACCTGCAAATGAAGAAAGAGGAACAAGGATGGCACCCTCCTTCTACACTCGCCAAACCGCCACTTCTGATCATAACATTCCACGCCAATTTAAATTGGCGGGAAAAGCACCAAGCCCAACCTCTTTAACGGTGGCCGGAGGAGGCCAAGATGGCTTTAGAAGCAACTAGGACTTCGCTCCGCCCTAAATTTCACCCATTTGATTCTCTAGACTACCAGTTCTAAAGTGTCTTCCTGACCACGCCCTCTTCCCTGGCGTTACACGCCTCTTCGGAAAAGCAACCAATCATCGTCTCTAATTGCGTTACTATAGAAACCCTTAATTACCACCCTCTTTCCTCCCAGCAAGCTGTGCGACGCGCCGGGCCTTATCCCCTTTGTGCCATCCGGGTCTGTTGTGCGAGTGTTTTAGTCTGTGGTGAAGCTTCGGGGCGGCCGGTACTGTTGAAAAACGGCGAGTGGAGGCGCCGCCTTAGCGGCCAGAACTCTGGACTATGGCGGTAGGTATCGAGTGTGTGTCTAAATCGGGGATGTTTTTCTACTCTCTCGAAAGAGGGTGAACGGCCCTCAAGGCTGTTGTCGGCGCGTTTGTGTGGACAAAATGGCGTCGCGGCCTTTTTCTGCGCCCGCCATCATGGCTGCCTGCTGTAGGGAGGGGGACTGAGGCGGTGTCGGTGTGGGTGGGGAGATGTCGGGAGTCTTTATTTCTAGAAGTTTTCTCCGCTCTTAGACTAATTTCCTTTCTTCCAGCTGAACTGTTTAGCTAACTTAATCTGTTAGCGATTTATATTAAACTTCTCTGTTTTGTGGATTTATGTTCGCGGTGGAGAAGGGGTGGGGGAGGAGGGAAAAGGGATCGGGGTCTTCTCTGAATGGTGTTGTTTCTAAAAGGCGTTGTTTGTGAAGGATATAATGAGAGAAGATGGCAGGTCTTCAAAGCATTTTTTTTTTCTGTAACACGCCAGGAGATGATTTTAGTGCAGAATTTCGACCGGTACCCCGCCCTTGTTTTATTTCTCGGTGAGGCGCCTGGAGGTGGTGTTGCTGAGGGGAGTAAAAACTGACTTAGGAGGTTTTGGAATTTCGGATTCTTGATGGATGCTTGGTTGCTAAGCGAGTCGTGATGTAATCATCTTGAAGAGTTTGAAAACAACAGCGAATCCTATCATTGACGATGTACCCCCGCCCCGACTAATTTTTTAACAAAAATTAGTTCCTAAATTCTCTTTCAAACAATAAGGCTGCCCATCCTGATGGATCCAATTATTGTGTGGTTGCTTCATTTTTACTTAAATCTTTTTGAAAGAAAAATAAGCATTTTGCATTTCCTCCACTGACTAAAAATTCAGATGTTTTGGAAAATAAATAGAACTAGTGAAATTTTTGTAGCTTACTCTTCCTAATGTGGTATCAGGAATTGATTACCCCCCCCCCCCCCATTGAATTTAGAAGTGGTTTTCAAGCAGTTAGCAGCTATTCGGTTTTTGTGCAACTCATCCCTTCAACGTTTTCCTTTTTAG
Source organism: Condylura cristata (assembly GCF_000260355.1). Taxonomy (NCBI): domain Eukaryota; kingdom Metazoa; phylum Chordata; class Mammalia; order Eulipotyphla; family Talpidae; genus Condylura; species Condylura cristata. The sequence goes on along the minus strand of NW_004567130.1, from coordinate 165,580 downwards.
TATTGTTTTGATCTCTTAATAAATATACATGGGAGGGTACTGTATTTGGGCTGAAACAAACATTTGTTTCTGCAGTACCTACTTCAATGAAAAGACAGTCCCCTACAGAAGTGACCTAGTATTAAATCCATTGTACCTTCTTTGTTCTGGAAAAAGGTTTGTATAATATGTTTTGAGTGTTAGGGTTTTTAAAAAGTTGCAAATTTTAAGAAACGAGCATAGTTTTGCTTTGTTATTTAAGCTCTATATGTACATCCCTACTAAAATGAAAGTTGAGAAAGTTCCATATTCTCTTGAAATTTTTTGATACCTTATCATTATACACTAAAAATTATCCTTATGGGAAATTTTGCTTGGATTAACTACCTATTATTCATAGATGCTTCGTGGTAGCTTGGTTTTTCAGATGAAATGACTATCCTGGATCAGGCTTGCCTTCCTTAAGCCAGAGGCTTCCTTTTATTTCAGGCTACTCTGACATTAAATAAACCATTAACAGACAAATATTTGACTAATGTTTAAACAACTAGTGTTGATTAAAGTTAGCTAAATTCTCGCTTTTCCATGGAAAGTTGTTTTCAATTCTAGTCATGATTTCTGTGAAAGTGACTATCTTGTCAGCGATTCAGGAATGTTGTATAGCAGAAATTTGGCGGAAAATGGCATTGGCTAAGAGAAATCGCAGTGCTTTCAGTTTTTGCAGTTGCTCGTGTTCAGATCAGTCTGAAGTAGTCCTTCTGAGTCAAGAAAAGTAATGTTATTTGTGAAGATCAGACCCTTAGTCGAGTGATATGTAGGCTCAATTATTAGTATTAGACATAGCAGAGCAATCTCGGAGACCTGACCTATTGTCCTAGGTGGGTTTAGTTATGTTCCTGGATCTCATTTGTAAAGTGAGGAAATTGAACTCGATTCTTTATTTACAGAACTGGGGTGCGGGCCAGAGGTGCAGGGGCTCTGAGAAGATTCACCAGAGACAGTGGGGAGCAAAATAGGCAATTTGAGGAAGTGAACTTCTTAGGGGAGCAGCAAGCTAGATAGGAGAAGTCTGCTGTGCCATGTGGATCACCTCTGGGTCAGGGATCTAACTTTCACTAAAGTGGCTGCAGCTAGCTGCCTCTTAATCTGTTGCTGCACAATTCTAAGGAATAAATACCTTTGGGCACTGAAAATATTGTAATTGCAGAAATCACCCAATATAAAGAAAACTGGACGAGCCATGTATGTTTGAGATGGGCCTCTTCAGTAATTAGTTGTATCATGCTACAGGCTTAATAGATACATTTCATTCCCAACTAAACTATAAAGTTTGCCTCTTTAATTTATCATTTTGTTCCTGGAAAATATTGGGCCCTATTTAAATAATTGTTGAAATTATTATCTCACATCATTTGTTATAGTATTTCTCCATTTACTTTTGTAAATGTATTTGTTTTCTGGACTGTTCTTCTATGGGAGAAAGAAATTCCCAATCATGTAATATAGTCCTCTTGCTGAATATGTGTGATGATTCCCTCTTTATCCAGTGCCACTTTCTTCTAATATTCTATGTCAGAAGTTAATAAAGTAGTGTAAATATTTTAGACTCTGTACTACAATACAAACAGCCTTTGCTTGCCTGATTTAATAGCCCCTTTATAAATTAAAAAACTTTCTTAGATCAAAGGTCATAGTTTGCCTAAAGAATCAAGTGATTTCCTGGTCACATAGGTTACCATCACACACCTTCATGCATTTGTAAATCTTTCCCTTTCCTTTATAATGACAGAAATTGTTTGGTTTACTTGGAGTTTTTTTCTATTACAAATCATTTTTCTTTTCATGCTATTGTAATTTAGATCACACAGCTCAGATCCATAAAAACATAAAAATTTATCATTTTGTTCCTGGAAAATATTGGGCCCATGGAAAGCAGATATTTGATTGAGGGCACAATGGTGGCACAGTGGGTTAAAGCACAGCACTATGAAGTTATTGCAGCCACTGAAGCACGAGTTTGATCCCCAGCCAGGGAGGTGACCCACATGGCATTGGCAGACTCTACTACCTGCCCGTTGCTCCCCTCAGAAATGTACTTAAGTACACCTATCTCTCTTTTCTGCTCCCTAGTCTGGTGAATCCTTTCACCTCCTGCATCTCTGGCCTGTACCACGGTTGTGAATACATAAATAAATCTTTTTAAAAATATATTTGATTGAAGCATGTGAAATTGCTTTTTCTAATGCACAAAGCAAGGCCTCTCTGGTGGCTTAACAGCCAGCTAGAGTGCCAGAGTTCAGTCCCTGACTTGGGACCTATATGATGCAGTGAACCTCCCCTGTCTTGTCTGCTTTGCTCCCCACTCTGTCTTTGGTGAATCCTATCTCCTCCCACACCTCTGGTCGACACTCCAATTGTTCTATGCAAAAATAAAATCTTTAAAAAAATAATAATAAAGTGCAAAACAGAAAATTAATGCTAAGACAGAAGGACTCATCTTTTTAAATAAATCATGCCTCTGGGAAAGTGTGTGTACACTTGGTTATTTTGATTATTTTTTAATTTTCACTTTGTAATAACTTACACACTGATTTAAAGCAGAAACTGCGTGATATTCCTATAGCCCAGAGCAAACTGGGGAGAGGCGAATCATATTTTGCAGTACCACTATGCCAAGGGTTAAAAAGGGTTAGTGAAATTAGATTGGGTTTAAGGTAAGTTAATTTTCTGTTTACTTCAGTGTTTAAGAAGATGTTTTGCATTGTTTAATAAGATTTTACAGTGTTGAACTTGATCAGGTTTAAATTCTTTTTAATGTAACTTGAAAATATTGGGGAAATCAGTTAGATGAGTTCATAGATCTAAAGTGAACTATATTTCCCTTCTATGTTTATTGGGGTATTTTGAAAGCTATATGAAAAATTGTTTTAAGGGCCTTCCCTGGTGGTGCAGTGGGTTAGAACACAGCACTGCAAAGCTAGCTGCAGCCATTTAAGTGTGAGTTCTGTTGTTGGCCCCAGAGTTGATCCACAAGGCACAGCAATTCTTTCCTGTTCCTGCTGCTTCCCCTGCCTGTTCTGTTCCCCACTCTGTCTCTGGTGAATTCTCTCAGTGTGCCTGCACCTAAGGCCTGTACCTCAGTTCTATATGCATAAATAAATAAACCTTAAAAAAAAAGAATTAGAGATGAGTTAGTCTGATTACATGTTAATTGTAATTACTTACATATCTTTGGTATTGGATTAATCATTTCAATTTATTCAGGCTGGGATCTTCCCTGGTGGCACAACAGGTGAAAAAGATCAGCTTTGTGAAGCTGTTCAAAGACACTTCACAAGTTTGATCCCCTGGCAGGAGGTGACCCACATGGTGTAGGTGTCCCACCCACTTCCCTCCTCAGCAGTCAATTTGCCTGTTTTCTTCCCCATTCTTTCTCTGGTAGGTCCCATCACCCACACCCCCCTGCACCTCTGGCCTGAGCCCGGGTTCCTGTATGCATAAATAAATAAATCTTAAAATATTCAGGCCTGCTTTTTCTGGTTTAGAAGTATATTTACTTGGTGATCAGCCATCCTGATTTATTGGGTTTATTATTATTATTTCGACTCTAACTAGAACTTGAAGACGTAAATTAAATACTATAATTGTTTTTCTTTAAACTTTTAGGCTAGTGATACAGAACGAGATGGACTAGCCCCAGAAAAGACATCCCCAGATAGAGATAAGAAAAAAGAGCAGTCAGATGTATCTGTTTCTCCTAGAACCTCAAAACATCATTATTCAAGATCCCGATCAAGGTCAAGAGAAAGAAAACGAAAGTCAGGTATGAATTGTTGGAAATGATAATTGCTACCAGCATTTGTTAAAAGCAGGTCAGTGTATATAAGACATACATTCAGTTTATTGATAAAATACTGGTATTATTTTCCATTTGAGAAGTTGATAACAAAAGACAGTGGTAAATTTTGGGAGAATTTTCAATTAGAAATATAAATGACCTGATGTAGAAATTTTATACTTTGTTTAGAGGTAAATAATGTAGGATTAAATTTGTTCAGTAATTTATGAACACTAAGATGTTTAAATTTAATTTTTTGAACATTGCAAAATAATATTTGAAAGATAGTTGGTGGTATCTTCTGAACTTAACCATCCTTACATATAAGTTAGATGAGCACTTTTAGAACATTTTACAAACTAATATCCTTATGACTATAATCTACCAAATATAATTAGACCTGTTTATTTTCTTTTGGGCTGTTATGTAAATATCATAGTTTGCGTTTGAGATGTGCCTTTGTTTATGGTGAATTTTTGTATGTGTTCTCAGATAATGAAGGAAGAAAACACAGGAGCCGGAGCAGAAGCAAAGAGGTAATTAGTACTTTGTAGTGAATAGGTACATTAAAATACTTTATAAAGTATCTGGTAGAAATGTTTGTGTGAATATGATACTGTAAAGGTAAGTACCAAAACTTGAATTTGAAAGGTTAATTGGGTTATAAAATAAGCATGATTTGGATTCATCTTTTTTTTCAAAGAAGATAGTTATTTATATGAAAAGTTCATTCAAAAACTATTAATATTATTATGTTGCAAAAATATTCACAATAGAGATTTCATATGAAGAGTATAATTGGTTTTTTTAGGCCTGTCACACAGAGCTTCCATTAATCTGAGGTCCCGGGTCTTCTTATTCCTGGTAACCGCTCAGGATTTTTAAACAGCAATCACTTTCAAGTAACAATACCCCTAGATATCGGTGGGCTACTTTTTCTTTATGGAAGATAGTTTAAATCTTCTTTTCATTAATAAAACTAGTTTGATTTCCCTAATAGTACTGTTGAATTTTGAAATAGAAATGTCAGTGAGGAAAGGTGGTGGCAAAAAAACAAACCCAAAAACTTGAGGGAAAAACACTGTATTGCAGAAAATTTAACTTGCTTTCCCCACCTGAGAAGACAAGGAATGAGCCGTCCAGGAAGAGCAGAAGTAGCAGCCAAAAAGGGAGAAGAGTCTTGTGGGGGCTGGGCAAGGGACTCCTAAAACTATTGTGGGCAGGGACTTCACCTCTTCCCCTAATGGAAGCTCTGTTAAAATTTTAATTTAGGAGAGTTTTTGTGAAAATGACTATTTTGTTTAGCTCACATGATAACATTTCTATAATAAATCATACTCAGCGTGCTAATGCGCGAAGAGACTGAACTGAAGACGCTGCAGACTCAGATAGCAAAATAATAAGCCTACTTCATGATAAGGTAACTATTAGTCATTCAAACTCCTATTTCCCTTAAGTATATCTTAAATCAGTTAAGGGTTTTAATGGCTTGGTTTTTTTTTTTTTTAAATAGTAATGTTTATGTTTGAAATAAACTCTTAAAACCTTTGAAAGTTTAAACACTTAAAAAGTATTTCCGGTTTACCACTACATGGCGAAATCAAGGACATTTCTTTTATAAGTGCATATTGTAGAGAACTGGCAATGAAACTAAAATCTAGCTGTGTTTCCAGGTCTCTGTTCTGCAGACTAATTCCATATTATGAGTCTTTTCAGATAGATCATCATGCATGTTCCCAAATGTTGGGCAAGTTTTTGATTTTAAGAAAAGTTAATCGAGTGGAAAGAAATAATAAGCCATTTGGGGAAGCATTAGATATATGTCTTATCCTGGTGAGAAAGCCTGGGCATCAGAAGAACATGGAATGTGGGTTCAACTCTGCTACTGTGTAGGTCTGTGACTGAGGTGCTAGTTTAGTTATACATAAACAAGGGGATTGAACTTAAAGGTCGTTTCCTTCCAGCTTTAAAATTGTGATTCTGAAATGTCCAGGATTTTAAGCTTTTACCACAAGATGAATTTGGCAGATACTAACTTAGGGAAATCTAACGTTTAATGCTTCAAATTTGGTATGTGAAAGAATAGAGACTTGATCATACAGTTAATTTTAGCTGAGTCTCTGCATATATTGTGAAATGGAAACCTCGGTTTTTATCCTTTCAGAATATGGGGGAAGTATGTACTGTATAGTGATAATAGAAATTATATCTAGTTTGATTTCATAAAAATTTAAAACAGATACAGTTGCCATTTTCTACCATAGGTAGGAATATGAAATGTAATGGACCTCCTAATACTGTGATTGTAGGATGAAAACTTGATGGCCTTACAGTTTAAACATTGGGGGGAGCAAAGTCAGGAGCCATCTTTTAGAAATACATGGCACTTTAGTTATAAAAAAGACACTTCAACTCGGATTGAAGTAGTTTGAAGTTGCAGAAAATATTATTTGGAGCTACCTGATTTGAAATGCATTTTCTAGTGCATTTATTTGTGCCTTTGTCTATGTTCATTATTAAGGTTTTAAACATAGTATTACATACTCTCAGTTTCTGATTATACTGGTTTGTTTCTCTATAAAGGTTTGTTGAAAGAATTTGAAGATTTTGTATACATTCTTATTTTAGGAAAAAAAGCAGGGTTTCCTCTTTTTCTGACATGGTTATTCAGTATTTCAACATTGAAAATCATTGTTTGAATTGTGGTATTAAATATTTGGGGGTGGGTACTACTTGGGGGGATTTATAAAGGAAAAATAAAATTAGTAATAGACATTTGCAACATTTGGGTGACGTGAAATAGATCATTATTTGCTGCACACTCCTAAGGTTACTAATGTTGCATCACAACATTTTTGTCTACTGTTACCCATACTAACTCTTTTTGTTGCACTATTTTCCTGAAAGAACCAACTTCTTCTTAAAACAGGCAAGAAGACATGAGTCCAAAGATAAATCCTCTAAGAAACACAAGTCTGAGGAACATAATGACAAAGAACATTCTTCTGACAAAGGAAGAGAGCGGCTGAATTCATCTGAAAATGGTGAGGACAGGCACAAACGCAAAGAAAGGAAGTCTTCAAGAGGCAGAAGTCATTCAAGATCTAGGTCTCGTGAAAGGTAAGTAGCATTTGTGTTTATAAGAATGCCTTTAATGGGTTGACAGAAAGCCTAAATTACATAAAGTATTAACTATAAATGCTCATAAAATCCTAGAAAATTGATAATTTTTACTTAGTTAAACCATGACTTTGCCTGCTAGTGTTCATTAGCAGCTGGAGTTTTTTGGATTTTTATTTTCTGGTGAAGGCAAATTTTTTTATATATATATATATCTCACTATGCACATATAGTGATAGATTGGGAGATAAAGGATTATTATGAGTAGCATACTCAATTAACAAAGCTCTTGATTTATGTCTTGTAGTGAAGAAAATGTTAAGTGTTTACATAGGTAGTTCTTATACAATGCTTACATAGAATTTTTGCTGTTAAATTCCAGATGTCTAAGTCCAGGCATTAAATTCATAATGTCTTCAGTAAAGACAACTACAAATTTGTGTGCTGTAATTTCAGACGTCATCGTAGTAGAAGCAGGGAGAGGAAGAAGTCTCGGTCTAGGAGTAGGGAGCGGAAGAAGTCAAGATCCAGAAGCAGAGAGAGGAAGAAATCACGATCCAGAAGCAGGGAAAGAAAACGAAGGATTCGATCTCGTTCCCGTTCAAGGTCAAGACACAGACATAGAAGTAGAAGCCGAAGTAGGACTCGGAGTAGAAGTCGGTATGTGTTCAAGTTAAATGAAAGCAAACAGGCTGCACATGGTCTATTTAGCTTTGTCAACCTAAGAGTATTGAATTAATGAATCAGAAATTTACTTGTAGATTGTGATAAAACTACTTTAAGCACACCCTGAGCAAGTAAAGAATAAACCTAAATATTTGCATAGCACTGTGAAATGCAGGCTTTACTACCACCATTAAAATTGGTTGTATTGGGGCCCAAAGGGGTTAAAGTGCAGCTTTATGAAGCTGTCCACAGCCACTGTAGCACAAGTTTCGATACCTAGCCAGGGAGCTGACCCACATGGCTCAGACAGACCTCTCCTATCTCCCCTGCTGCTCTTCTTAGCAGTGTATTTTAGTAGACCTGGCTCTGGTGCATCCTTTGTCCACACCTCTGGCCTATATCCCAGTTCTTGTATGCATAAATAAATCTTTAAAAAAATATTTTAGTAAAATTGGTTGTTTTAAACGTTGATCTCACTTTATTTTATAATCATAATAGTGCTTGCTGGCCACCACATTGTATATATTTTGCCACAACTTTTTTGTGTTAGCAAGCTAGGTTCTTTAGGTTTAGAGAAGTAAAATAGCTTGCCCAACAAACTTAAAACCATAGTTGGTAAAACCAGGACTGGATCCAAATGTATCTGAATATAAAGTCTTTATATTTATTGCATTTATTGTACTCTTTTTTGCAATCTCAGATAGTCAGGCAGATGAGCTTCATTCCAACCTCTCTCGACTGGGAAGGAGCTATAACTTTTTGCAATAGTAGTACAGTAAAGAACACTTTGTAAATATTCAGAGAACCCATTCACTACTGCTGTAAGATAGTTAATAACTTTGTTTTCACAAACATTGATAACAAGGTTATGGAAACATTCATTTTGTTAGTTGATTATTTAAGCCAACCCATGTTAACGACTAAAATGTGGATAAAGATGGGCATAGACTTAATTGTAATAGCTTAGTTTATTTAAACTATTGGGTCACTTGAGCAGTTCTTAATTAATGCTTTTAATTTGTAGTAAAGTTGAATTTACATTCATAACCTAAATGATTATTTCATCATTAATCGCCATTCTTTCATTACTGTTTGAGACAATTCACATCATTTCTAGTTTGAACATTGATACTTTTATTCTAAACCAAAGCTTGTCGTTTTACCTTTCACTTTTTTAATTCTTTTGTTTTCGTGATTCATACTTGTATTTTTAAACGTTACAGATTTGTAGGTTTAAATACTAGGAACACTTCATGTATTGATCCCACTACTAGGAATTTATCCTACATATTGATCTACCCAGTATAAAATAATGGTATGAGATAAGTCTGGGGCCATTGGGTTTAAGACCACAAGATCCGAAACAGCATAAATGTCTGCCTTTAAAGGATGATTAAATAAACACTTAACTGAAAAATTGGCCACATATACAAAGAACTTATGGGAACCTATGGAAGATGTGGCAGACGTGAAAAGGGGACTCAATATATTTCCTGTACTGTTTTGGTTTTGTTGAACTGTGTAAATGTAATTGTTATTTGGGTCCTCCCTTGGTGGTGCAGCGGGTTAAAGCACAGCACTAAGAAGCTAAAGCCATTTCAGCATGAGTTCAATCCCCTTCCCCAGAGGTGATCCACATGGCGCCACAGACCTCTCCTGACCCGCCCACTGCTCCCCTCAGAAGTGTACTTCATCAGTTGGCCTGTTCTGCTCCCCACTTTGTCTTTGGTGAATCCTCTCACTGCCCCTACACCTCTGGCCTGCACCCCAGTTCTGTATGAATAAATAAACCTTTTTAAAAAATGTAATTATTCAACAATGTTACTTTGGCAATACTGATGTGTAAAATATTATATATTACAGAGATAGAAAGAAGAGAATTGAAAAACCAAGAAGATTTAGCAGAAGTTTAAGCCGAACTCCTAGTCCACCTCCTTTCAGAGGCAGAAACACAGCAATGGATGCACAAGAAGCTTTAGCTAGGAGGTGTGTGTATTTTTTGTTTCAGTGTTCCCTTTCTATGGGAAATGTGTGCCTTTTAAAAAAAATCTTAACTCTGATTTAACTATGTTAACTTGCTGTTTAAATTGCTTTGTCTTTTTGTTCTTCCTCAAGATAACTGTCAGAAACATTAAGTAGAATTCTAATTGTTTTCTTATTTTGAAGTGGCAAATAATATCTCTTAAAGGCCAGTTTATTTGATCTTGCAAATTTTCTGCTGGTAGCAAAGGAAAATCTTGTTTTTTAGTTCTCTAATAAAAGTTACTGAGTTAGGTGATTGTGGGACCTCACACAGCACGACTGATCGGACTGAAATCTGCAAAACTATTGAAAAGAACTGCCTCAAGTAGAGAGTCATGAATTAAAGTAAATCTAAATGATTGCAGGTTTTTCCATATACTGAAATTATACTCTTGAATTTTTCTTTATGAAATTGAGTTTGTATTTTTTTTATTGCAAAAATACAGTTATCACAATGTAACCTGATGGGCTGCTGCCCTGTGAACCCAGCCTGGCAGAAACTCCAGCTGAACAGCAGCAGCAGCAAAGGTGTGAGCTCACCCCTTCCTCATTCCATTCACCTTAGTGAATGGTGTTGACTCCAAACCTGCACTGGCCATTTTAATGCAACCAGTAGAAGAGTAGCCAATCATTTTATTTCTGAAACTAAAATGAACAGAATTAGGAAGTAATTAACTACAGTATCTTAATTGTTAACTCTCGATAGGTACTTTTTTAAAGCTTTAAAAGTGTATTACACAGTTTGTATGTTTATTGTGTTTATAATTTTTCAAATTAAAGTTGAAGCTATTATTAGTATCTCTTGATTTAAAAAGTTTTACTTAATGATTTTCAGATGACAAGTTTATATGAAATGCTCTTAATTTCAGAATACCAGATTACTCCTTGGCTACCTTGAAATTTGAAAGGGGAGGTCTTTTGTTAATAAGAAACTACAGTATGTAGAACATTTTTTATGTTTATTGAAGTGTGAGCAGAACTTTAAAATTACTTTGGAAATATTTTTCATATCTGTTAGCCTACATTTTAATGTACCCTTATATCAAAAAATTTTATTTCAAAGAACAAATTCTTTTTGTGTGTGTTTCTTGCCTGTGTACGTAATGAAATTGTACTCATTTTATTTAAATTTCAGCAATTTTAAAGCAAATATCAGTTTACTACCACTGTATTTTGCATAGTGTCTGCCCAAAAAACCCTTTCCCTAATCCAAGCTTCTTTAGAACAACATTAAGGGCCCACTCTGGTGCAACGGGTAAGGACGCAGCACTGCAAGCTAGCCGCAGCCACTTCTGTGCGAGTTTGATTCCTGGTCCTGGAGGTGACCCACGTGGCATGGCAGACCTTTCCTGACCTGCCCGCTGCTCCCCTCAGCAGTGTACTTCGTCGAATTGCCTGTTCTGCTCCCCACTCTGTCTCTGGTGAATCTTCTCACCGCCCCTGCACAAAAACAAAAAAGAACACCATTAAAGGAGGAATGGTGCGGTGATTGGTAGATCAAGTAAATCTTATGAAAGAGGGCCTTCTTTCCTTCTTTTTTCAGGAATTCAATGTGGAGATGATATTGCTTATTATTTGCTACATAGGAAATACATACTGACCTGACAGCACATTGCATATTTACATTAGTAAAATATTTGAGCCAATGAGTCATGAGTGAATTTATTGTGAACTAGAATTTGGTTTTTGTTTTGGGATACAATTGTTTCTCGTAATTTCCAGGTATAACGGTTTTCTTCTCATTTTATTAGATGTTAAAGAAGGGCAGTGTTAGGGCTTGCTTACTTTTTAACTTGGCATTAACTTGAAGACTAATAAAATCCTTTACAGAAATTTTCTGCATTTTCACCCAAAAAGTATTTAGGTATTACTGTATATACACCGTTTACTGCCTAACAATCCCTAAAGTTTATTTAACTTTTAATAAGTTATTTGTAATATTTAATGTTGTCCTTACTCTTGGGTAGCCAGCTGTTACTAAAGATTTGATAATTTTTATTTTTTAATCATTCTCTATGGACTCTTAAATACTGTTCCAGCCTTTGACCAGCCATTGAATGTACAAATGCTTATAATCAGTGTTGGGATATTATTTAATTGATAACATCTTAAGAATAATTACTTTCCCCCCTCATACAGAGACCAGTTTGGGGAGGGTACTAAACATGAACTTAATTTAAAATTCTAAATGTTTTATGTCTATACATATATACATGTAGAAAAATGCAAAGATACATACTGATTTTTATTTTGCTACTTTTAAATATTAAGTGTCTGAATTGTATTTGACAGGTTGGAGAGGGCAAAGAAATTACAAGAACAGCGAGAAAAGGAGATGGTTGAAAAACAAAAACAACAAGAAATGGCTGCAGGTAATTTGTTTCTTGATTATGGCATTTTTTTGAAAATTGGCAGAGCACAGGAAAGTAATAAAAATACCTACGAGATGTGGTCTACAACCCCTCAATTGTACGTCTTATTTTTTAGATAAACTTTTCCATCATAAATCTTTATCCTTCTGTTGATATAGATATTTTGGCAATATTTTTCATGTAGAATTTCAGCCATCACTGCATATGCCTCTTTATTATGGTTTTGCATGTAAATTTATTAAAGATGATGAAGTAGAATATGTTTATGAATTATGTCTTAATGTTTAAAAAATTAAATATCCCAATTTGGATAATTGACAATGATAAGAATTTACTGTTACATTATATGTAGTGTAATTAAATAGGTTAAGAATTTTTTTTTTAAAAGATTTACTTATTTGTGCATACAGAACTGGGGTACAGGCCAGAGGTGCAGGGGCGGTGAGAGGATTCACCAGAGACAGAGTGGGGAGCAGAACAGGCTGACTGATGAAGTACACTGCAGAGGGGAGCAGCGGGCGGGTCAGGAGAGGTCTGCAGTGCCATGTGGATTACCTCTGGGGCAGATGGGGATCGAACTCATGCGGAGGTGGCTTTAGCTTCTCAGTGCAGTGCTTTAACCCTTTGTGCCACCAGGGAGGGCCCCAAGTTAAGAATTTTTAAAGCTTATCTCTGTACTAACAAATCATTCACTAGAATAGATTTTTAGTTTACGGAAGATTGACTCAATTCCTGACTCAACCACTAAAGTGGAAACATCAGGTGCTTAGAGTGTTAAATGTGCATAATACCTGTACATTGTTTCAACTATTTGTTGTATATTTCAAGTGTAGTGCCTGTAACTCCATAAGCTACAAAGAACCATGTAAATACAAATTAAATATAAATTTTCTGTTTAGCCTCAGGTACCATAGTTCACTTCTGTTGAAATCACATGCCTTTATATTATTTACAAATTCTCTTCATCTTTAGAGAAGTAAATGAAGCTGTGGTGTAAGAGATCATATACTTCAGAAATGTGTTGATAGATGAATAAATTTAATAACTGCTGAAACATTACTGTTTTATTCATTGTCATTCCACTATATTTAGTGAAAAGGTCCTGCCTTTTTGCATATTACTAGCTCATGTATAAGTAATTCATTACTGTAAGTCAGGTTTGTTTAGTCTTAAAAATCATGGTCATCTTTTCAGCAGCTGCAGCTTCTGGAGGTTCTGTTCTCAATGTTGCTGCTCTGTTAGCATCAGGAACACAAGTAACGCCTCAGATAGCCATGGCCGCTCAGATGGCAGCCCTGCAAGCTAAAGCTTTGGCAGAGACCGGAATAGCTGTACCAAGCTACTATAACCCGGCAGCTGTGAATCCAATGAAATTTGCTGAGCAAGAGAAAAAAAGGAAAATGCTTTGGCAAGGCAAGAAAGAAGGGGTAAGTAAGTTCCTTCATTTGCCACATTCTGCCGTTTATCCCCAATTAGCAGTTACTTTTTTTGAAATTTGGATTACAAAAGATTAGTTTGTATAATTATAAACTCCACTGAGTAAGTTTTTTATTTAAGCTTTATCATAGAGAGATTTATTTATTTTTATAAATATTTTATTTATTTATTTATTAAAGATTTATTTATTTGTGCATACAGAACTGGGGTACAGGCCAGAGGCTCAGGGACGGTGAGAGGCTTCACCAGAGACAGAGTAGGGAGCAGAACAGGCAGATGGACGAAGTACACTGCTGAGGGGAGCAGCGGGCGGGTCAGGAGAGGTCTGCCACGCCATGTGGTCACCTCCGGGGCAGGCGGGAATCGAACTCATGCGGAAGTGGCTTTAGATGCTCAGTGCTGTGCTTTAACCCGCTGCGCCACCAGGGAGAGCCCCGAGATTTATTTATTTTTAACAGACTTATTTATGTATTCATACAGAACTGGGGCACAGGCCAGAGGTGCAGGGGTGGTGAGAGGATTCACCATAGACATTGCTGAGGGGAGCAGCAGGCGAGGCAGGAGAGGTGTGCCGTACCATGTGGATCACCTCTGGACGGGAGGACCGACCTCGCACTGAAGTGGCTGCAGCTCGCTTGCAGTGCTGTGCTTTGTTTAATCAGGGAGGGCCCTATAGAGAGAGTTAATATTCTAATAGAGATAATTCAGCTTTATATATTCTAAAATTTTACTATTCCTAACAGGACAAATCCCAGTCTGCTGAAATATGGGAAAAATTGAATTTTGGAAACAAGGACCAAAATGTCAAATTTAGGAAGCTAATGGGTATTAAGGTGAGCTATGTGCTTTGTAGTAACATTATTTAATATTTTCAGGTTAACAGTTTCAACTTAGTAATTTCAGTGATATCATCTTTTTTAGGTACTTTCTGGTGTTTTTAAATGTTCTTAAGATAGATTTCCCAATTAACTAGATCAATATATTGTCAACTACTTGACAGTATAAATTGTTTGCCTTAAGTTAACACATTTGTCTGTTGACTTCTACGGGGTATAACAGAAGGTATACCTTGTTTGAGTTCATAAACTTGTCTAGTAAATAAAAGGGGGAAATTGCATAAAAGAATTCTAAGCTTACTAATTCCATATTTTGGTGTGATAGGACCTTCTAAAAGTTCATTATTCTTGGAGCATGCCAGAGCCTTTGCATTTGCTGTTAGGTTAGCCCTCTTTACACTTATCCTTCACCTCCCTGCTTGATACTTTTCCTATGGCTGGTCTCTTTACACGTCACTTTTTTAGCCTTTTCTCACCCATGTTTTTTAAAATAGTAAATACTCCCCATCTTGTTTTCTACTTCATTTTTATTCATGGCATTCTACAAGTTCTTTTTGTTACCCACTAAAATAAAGTTGATTCTTGAAAACTTCCTGCTTTAACCCCGTATCTAGAAAGAATATTTCCTTATACTCACGGGTGATTAAGCGAATGAATGGAGAAAACAAAGTTAAGTGAGGTCAAATTTATATTCTAAAGATAGGACTAGTACAGTGAAGTGAAAAAAGCAATTTTTATTTTACCTGAATTCATCTTAATTTTATATTTTATGTTTTAGAGTGAAGATGAAGCTGGATGTAGCTCAGTTGATGAAGAAAGTTATAAGACTTTGAAACAACAGGAAGAAGTATTTAGAAATCTGGATGCCCAGTATGAAATGGCAAGATCGCAGACCCACACGCAGAGGGGGATGGGGTTAGGGTTTACATCATCAATGCGAGGAATGGACGCAGTTTGAAAAAGAATACTTGCTGATTGGGACTTTATAGACTTCTGATTCTGATGGCAGGTCCTTGTTCACCAAACAGCTAGCATTCTAGCTTGCATGGGTGTTGCATTGACTTTAATTTATTGAAAAACGATTTTTTTTGTAAATATCAGATCAGTGATACTGGTGTTAGTGTTGTAATCAGGTTAAACCCACTTCCATTAAACTTGACAGGACTATAGAAGGACAATATTTTTTAGTTCATGAATTCTACTTTTCAAATATATAAAAGCTACAGGTGGGATAAAATATCATACATGGATTTTTTGTGTCCGCTGTCTTGTGTACTTTTGTACTTAACCTTGTACAGTTATTTTCATCTCTTGAAACATGAAAGAAATGTTATGTAGATGTTCTTTTAGAAGATCTGGCCATTTGGTACATAATCCAGCACAGAGGTGCTGGGTGGTTGATGATAATAAAAATGGTTTTCTCAAAACTGGTGTTAATTTAAGTTACCTGGAATTCTTGATTAAATCTGTTTTATTTCTGTAGCATTTTGCAATTGCTATTAGAAAACACTGGCCTAGAATTTTTTTTTTTTAGGAACAATAAACTTTGCTACAAAGACAATAATACCATGGTGAGCAAAAATGTAAAAATGAGATGGGAGGAATAAACAAAGTTATTAAGTAATACTGTTTTCCTACTATTATAAGGGACAGAATTGGTGTACAGTATTTGTTAAATATTCCTTGTTATTCAGGAAACAGATTAATACATTAAAGGGATGTAAGCACTTTTATTTTAATAAAGTGCCTTAAATAACAAGTTCTTTGTATGCCCTTTGGTCATTGTCCCTGTGAAATACTGTAACATTATATTGAAATATTGTAACACTATATTGTTCAAGCTTGAGAAAACCTGTGTCAATAAATAGAAGAGGGTATGAATTTGGTGGGGGGAATGGGATTATAAAAGTTTTTTTTTTTTTTTAAGGTTTTATATTTACGCATACAAGAACTGGGATACAGGCCAGAGGTGCTGGGGTGAGAAAATTAACCAGAGACGGGAACCAGAACAAGAGGATTGACTGAAATACATTGCTGAGGAGAGAAGCAGGTAGAACAGGAGAGGTTTACCACACCATATAGGGCCACTTAACCTGGCAGGGGACAGAGCTCATGCTTTAGTGTCAGCAAGATGGCCCCATAGGACCAAGGAGGTCCCTAGAAGTTGCAGTTCTTTTCTTTCATTACAGCATAGTAATAATTCTCGCTTGAAAAAACCTTTGGAACATGTCTTGACAGTGTAGCAGGGCAAGAGGGGACCCAGCTTAGAGGGCTAAAACTTACATCTTTGTTTTTTAAACTGGTTATTAAGTCATCAACTTGCTTGTTAGCATGCTTTATGAGAAATGAAAAATACATTGAAGACTTAAATGTATTTGACAATGCAAGTGTTTCTCAAGACAGTATGGTAATTTTGTAGAGAAATGATACCATGCTTTAGTGACAAAGTCAAATTTTCTGGGGAAATGACTGGTTTTTCATGATCACAATCTACACTGTAGGCCTATTTTATAAAACCAGTTGCATTTATTTTCAAGGGCTTGTATGGATATGAAAGCACACATTAGGTATTTCTTACCTATGTCTCAACTTTCAGGACCTGACCATACCCAAATGAGGTAATGCATGTCACACTTTTCTAAAGTATTAGTGTAACTAGAAATAATTTTTTTTTAGAGCAGGGGTACAGGCCAGAGTTGCAGAGGGCAGTGAGAGAATTTACCCAGAGAGACAGTGGGAAGCAGAACAGGCATCAATAAAGTACACTGCTGTGGGGAGCAATGGGAGAGACAGGAAAAGTGCAATGTCACATGGGTTACCTCCCTGGCCAGGGTATTGAACTCTTGCTGAAGCTGCTGTGGTTTAGGTTAGTGTTGCACTTTAACCTGTTGCACTACCAGGGAGGGCCCAGAGAAATTTTGTATCCGGTTCTTGTATGCATCAACATCTTAGAAAGAAAATCAGTAGCCAGGTTTAACCATGAGATTGTGACATAGTATATCCTTTTGACATATCCTTTAACATGTATCCCTTTGGAATTGCATTTTTTTCAAAGTTGAGCTGGGTTGTTAGGCCAAGCGGTGTGAAGGTGCGAGAGAATTCACCAGAGATGGGAGCAGAATGGGCAGGTTGAATGAAATACTGTAGAGGTGTGAGAGAATTCACCAGAGATGGGAACAGAATGGGCAGATTGAATGAAATTCACTGCTGAAGGGAGCAGGGAGCAAAACAGGAGAGGTATACTTTGTCATGTGGGTCAGCTCCCTTGACTGGGGATCGAACTGTGCTGTAGTTGCTGGTTGCTTCATAGTGCTGAGACTTAACTCCTTGTGCCACTGCAGAGATACTTCATAGTTAATTTTAAAACTCACTGTATATTTTGCATTTTAACATGGATAAGAAGTGTTTTCATTTAAATCTTTTGTTATCCCCTTAGGCTGTTACTATGATTTATTTCAGTTCAAAATCTTGCACTGCATGACTAATGTTTTGGGTATTAGCCTTACAAACTGACCATAAATATAAATAGCCCACTAGATAATGAAGACAGGGCCATAAGGTTAAAATATTTGAGGCAAGATAGAAAAAGTGTCAGAACAAGTTAGCTTTGAAGATAATTTAGAAGATAGAGCAGGATTGGTAGCTGTGTTTAAATGTTGGCAAAAAATACAAGTTCAAAGGTGAAGTTTTCTTTCAGCTTGGGTGATGGTGGGTTTTGATTTGTTAAACTTTGTGTTTTTCAAGATGTACATGTTTTCTTATGCAATCAGTTAAATCACTTTCCATAAAAAACTCTTAACATGCAACTGTTAAACTATTTAGTTCCTAACTTTACCCAAAATCCAACTGCTAAATCTGTATCCTTTTTTTTTTTTTTTTAACCTTCAGCGTTGCAATGATAACTGAAATGCTTAAGAAATTTCTTACCCCTGGCAGTTACTTCTTTACAGTTACCTGTAAGGGAGCTCTCTGCACTCCCAAACCCTGTCCACATCTATTTTCTATCTTAAATGATACTCAACGAGTTTCTTAAATTAGAATGTGGCAAATTTTTACTTACAAACCCCCACCCCTTTTTTAATCATTCCTTTATCAATCCTTCAACTAGCCCTGTTGCTTAAATTTTATCTTCTAATATTCTCTGCATCTAAATACTCTCTGCTCCACTGACACTACTGCTACCCAAGCATTTATTGGCTTGAGTACTGTAAGAATATGTCATGTTTACTGACTCAAAACTTTACTTTCGCGCCATCTCCAATACTTTTTGTTATGCAATCCAGGACTGACAAAATGAAAAAGTGTGTCAAGAACTGCTTAAAATAACGACTTGGGGGTGGAAACAGGAACCCTCATTTGACCCATGAGCACTGAGCTATAAGTCCCAGCTGCTGCTTGCTTCACTCTGCCTTTTCAAAAGGGATTCCTGAGCCGGGAGAGCTCTGAATTCAGTCCTCAACCCATCTTTGCCCCTCTAACACTTCATATTTCAGTTCAAACGTCAATAGTTAAGTAGATCCCCAAAGTATACCAAGTTTATTGCCTGTCCCTAACTTGCTGTGTTTTCACAAATTTCTTATAATGAATGCCCATCAACATCCACCTTGCCCCATGAATAGGAAGATTCAGGGGTGCTTATTTATCCTTCCTACCCTCCATCTTTTCCCATGAGAGGCAGGGATATTCTTTACTTTTTTGTATTAGAACAGTGGCTGGCACACTGAATGTGGTAACTAATACTGAATGAACGAGTAACTGGACGAGAGAAATCCCCGAAAGTCACCAGAAACATTTAAAATGCTTTAACAATCTGATTTTTCATTTAAAAAGTCACACAATCCCAGCAAACCCAAGTCGTTTGACAGAGCAGCCTGTGGCAAAACTGGAGATCCTTACTCTCTGGCTGCTGTTAGCACGCAACCAGAATCTGTGACGAACCAAGCGACGTTTCAGCCCTAGATGCAGAACCAGGACGGCCCAACGTTCTCACACATCTATTCTAGCAGCCTATCTTCCCGTTTAAAGAGAACCAATCCCAGTATGCATTGCAAACAATGAGTTGGTTGCGTAGAAACCACATGACCCAGCATGACGTGCTCCCCAGGAAACTCGGGAGAAAGACTTGAGACGCCTTGCATCCTGGAAGTTGTAGTCCAGGGCAGTGGCCCGCCCCTCGTGCCTCTTCAGCGACCTGCGTGAGGAGAAAAGCCTACTGGGTGGCCCCGCCCGGCCCGAGCCCAGAGAGCGACACCGCCCTCCCACTTTCGCCCCTGGCTCCGCCTCTCCGAATCCTTCCTGCGGCCCAAAATGGCGGCGGGGGTGGATTTTGGCGACCTAGAGCTGTTCGAGGCGTTCGACCACCCGGAGGAGTCAATGCCGAAGCCTGTTCACACCCGTTTCAAGGACGACTACGGCGATGGCGACGAGGAGGACGAGAACGTGGCGGATGACGCCGAGCTACGGGAGCGGCTTCGGCAGTGCGAGGAAACCGTCGAGCAGCTCCGCGCGGAAAATATCCTTCCCGCTCGCCGGGCCCTGTTACCGGGCGTGGGGTCGCTGCGTGCCTGGGAGGCGTGGGCTGACGTTCCGCCAGGGCCGGAGTTCCGAGGTCGGTCGCTCTCGGCCCTGGGGGGGCACTCGAGGCTACGGGTGGCGGTGCGGCCCGCGGGGCCTTGGGGACCCCGCGCTCCGACCGCTGTGTCCCCGGATTCGCGACGGCTTTCAGGGTCTTCCAACCCTTTCTGCGGTTAGTCGGCGGTCTGGCCCCGTTTGCTCCCCTTCCGGAAGCGTTCCCCGATCCCCGCGTGCGTCAGGGGTGACCAGATCTTTTCGTTAGCGGGGCCGCAGCTTGGGTAATCCCAGGATTTGGGGTCTGGGGCCTGCAAAGATGCAGATGGGGGTTCTAAGGAAAGTCCCTCCTCCCGGAAAGAGATTCGGTGGAGGAAGCGACGTCTAGCTTGAGGAAAACGCGCCCCAAAAGTTTACCTTTGACTTAAGTCACATGGATACAGCCTTTCTAGTAAGATTTGTTAGTGGGTTAGATTCTTTGAGGGTCGTGTTTTCTTCCTTTAAGTACAGATAACCTTTGGCTCAAGGAGTTTGCCTTATAAAAAGTGATTTCTGAAAAAGGACCGTAAATGTTTTAGGTTTCGAAATTTTTTATTTTTTCCTCGACGTTTTATTATGAAAAATTTCAAAATACAGGCAGTTTGGCAGCATGGTGCGGTGGGCATCCGTAGATCCTGGGCTAGGTTCGTCTGACGTTTGTTTGTTTTACTGTGTTTACTTGTTCACAGTCTTTAATACTTTTGATTTGGAAATTTTTACCTAAGCCAACGGCTCTAACTTCTGATGGGCCACCCTTGTTTGAGTAACAGTTTTTGGTTCAGTCCATTAGTCTATTTTGAACGTCGTGAAAGTATCTTACAAATTATTGCAAAGTCTGAAAACTCTAAAATTTTAAACCTAAATGCCTAGTCTTGCAACAAAATGGGAGCCCAGGGAGTCGTTCGAAAAATATTGTCTGACAGCAAAAAGTGAGAGCAGTTGAATTTTATGATCCTTTTGATTCTGTTTAATGACAGCTTACATTCCTTAACAAGTAATAACATAAAGAACTTAAAAGAAAATTGAACATTCTGACTCGACCAAGGTATGAGCTCTTGGACCATTGGTGTTCTTTATTTTTTAAATACTGATATTAACACTGAACCACAACTTACTGGTAAAAAATGTGTTTTAAGGTCTTTGTGTTTTTGTTCAATGTACCCAAATAGAATGACCTTCTATTTGTAATCTGTGAGGATGGAATTTGAATTCTCATATTAGGTGGGATGATTTGAGATACGATATAGAAAATTGTGACCTAATGTTTGTAACAGGCATAGCAGATATTCTTTACAACAGGAATAGCAGATACTCCTATTCAGTAAACATCTGTGGGGTATTAAAATTAAATCATAGTATGCTAATGAAAAATTTATTACAGTTAAGATGTGTTCAGAGGTACAACATTTTAGAAGAGAAAGTCATGTGCCTTTGAAAACATACAGTGAAGGCCCTCCCTGGTGGCACAACCGGTTAAGAGCAGCACTATGAAATTAGCCACAGCTGCTTTAGCTCGAGTTTGATCCCTACCTGGGAGGTGGCAGACCTCTCCCCTGACCCACCTACTGCTCCCCTCAGCAGAGTACTTTTGTCAGTCTCACCCCACTCTGTCCCTGGTGAATCCTCTCACTGCACCTCTGGCCTGTACCCTGGTTCTGTATACATAAAGAAATCTTAAAAAAAAAAAAAAAAAGAAAAGAAAACATACAACTTTGCAGTCAGGCATTTTGATAGACCGTTGAATGTCGATACCTCAGTGGCTCAATAAGTCTAGAATATTTGTCAAAGTACAAATTTATTATGTGGAATGATGTTTTAAAGTTTCCAGAGTTTGGGGGTGTCATTGTGGCATTTCACATGCACTATTTTGTTTCTGGTGCCAGCTGGACATATTTGTGACCAAAAGTTTAAAATTTTAGAATTTATATATATATATATATATATATATATTTTTTAAATTTAGATATACTTTAAATGACCTTTCCATACCCGATCTTCCTTCCGCTATGTGAGCATAGTGGAATCTAAATTTATTTTTGGTTAGCTATAAGTGTATTGAACGTAGCTGAGAGATATAGAAAATTGTGACCTAACGTTTGTAACAGGCATAGCAGATATACATAGCTGAGAGTCTTTAAAAATTATTTTTATGTATTTGAAGATATCTTAAAATTTCCAGGAGTTGATAATTTAAATGCTAAATATTTATTTGGAAAAGTGTTATAATTAACTGAGTTCAAAAAATTAGGATATTTTATGTTTTGCTGGTTTATAAGAAACTATTCTTAATGTCATGAAAAATAAATGATTAGTTTTTTTAAAATTAGTACCGCATGTATTGTCAGGCTGCTAAGGAAGTGTTCTACAAACAACCAAGGAAAAGAGAGAAATAAAATCACCTAGATAAAATTTGCGCCCACAGTGTCTTGATTTAGTCCTTATCCTTGGAACTATTGTGATCAGAAGTTTCTCTTTCTTGTATCCAAGAAAATCACAAACATAGAAGTTAGAACAGTAAATAAAACCCAGATTTTCATCATTTACATGTAATAGTATTTTTTGCCATATTTTCTTCTAATCTCTTATACACATTTTATCCCAAATATTTCAGCTTGCTTTTTTAAAAAAGATTTTTCATGCACTACCACAATATTCATTATTACAGCTAGTAACTGGCATGATTTCCTTAATAATATTCCCTGTATAGCCTGTATGAAGTTTCCCCAAGTGGAAGCCGTTAGAGCTGATTGCTCAAACTAGATTCCAGTCAAAGACTATGGAAATGGATGTGGTTTTTATTTTTAGAAGATTTTATTTACTTTTTTTGTAGAGTTGAGGTGTAGGTCAGAGGTGGGGGTTGGGGGGGAGGGCTGAGAGAATTTACCAGAGACAGAGTTGGGAGCAGAACAGGTTGAAAAACACTGCTGAAGGGAGCAGCGGATGAGACAGGAGAGGTTGGTTGTGTCAAGTGGGTCAGCTCCCTGACAGGGGATTGAGCTCAGGCTATTGCAGTGATAGTGCTGAAACTCTACGCCACCAGGGAGGCCCTGGATGTGATTTTTAAAAAGCATTGTGTAAAAACCGAGATTCATACACACCGAAACAAATTCTGAACCTCTTCATGTTTTATTTATTGATGCCAGTAATTCTAAATACAGATTGATTTCACTTGCGGTACAGGCAGATGAGAAGCAGAATCAGATGCCGCTGGCCCCAGTTAATAGCCGAGATGCATTGCAGGTTTCCAGACTGCATTTCAGTTCTATTTTTTGCAGGTCAAATCCAGCAATACTACACATTTGATATCACTTGAGTCTTGAATTGAGATGGTGAAATGTGTTATATCCACCAAGACTCTTAACCACTTATTTATGAAGTGTAAATTTCCCCATATATTTCCAAATCAAACTCACCATGGTTGTTTTAGGAATATATATTCCTATAATTTGCTGGTTTAGCTATACCTTAGAGTCTCTCAATTTGTATAGAAATAAACTATTAGATAAGGAAACTTTCTGGTTGAAAACTGAAAGAATAACTAGTTTTGAAATTTTTACATGAGATTTTAAAAAATTTAAGTGATACTTTTGTAAAAACCATTAAAGTAGGTTAAATTGGTGAAAGCTTAAGATTTTTCTTAAAACAAGTTCTTGATTTTATTTCTAAAATATAGAATCTTGGTATTTAAGAACTATAAAGGTTGTATGTTTTCATATGCAATTTTACTTTAATATTTTCTAAGAAATTGTTTTAACTTCTGTTTTAGTGGAATATTGGTGGACAATACTAAGTTAGATGGACCTTTATTGCAGATTCTTTTTATGAACAATGTTATTTCAAAGTAAGTAATTCCTTTTCCTAAATATGAGTTAATGTGTTTATGAAGGAATGCCTACTATAAATAATGCTCTTGGTTTTCATTTCTACTTTTTTTACTTAAAATTATGGAATTAAGATAAAAGCAAGGACATCGCAATCTCATAAACCTAAATTTGTTCCCAGATTACTACTCTACACATATATGTGATTGTGGATAGTTTAAAGATCCTCTCTGCTTAGGGCCTTTCCTGGTGGCACAAAGGGGTTAAAGCACAGCCATTTCAGCACGAGTTCAATCCCTGGCCAGGGAGGTGACCCACATGGCGCAGCAGATCTCTTCTGTCTTGCCTGCTGCGCTGTGCCCCTCAGCAGTATACTTCTTCAGTCTGTTCTGCTCCCCACTCTTGTCTCTAGTGAATCCTCCCACTCCCCCATATCCTAGTTCAGTATGCATAAATAAATAAATCTTTAAAAAATAAAAGCACAGTAAATAACGTTAGACCTTTCTCCTCCAAAATCAGGTGACTGAGTTTTCCCTGTTGGCTACATTTAAAACCCATGTGCTGTTACAGTTTTTAATACTTTTTAAAGATTTATTTATTTATGCATACTGAACTAGGATATGGGGGAGTGGGAGGATTCACTAGAGACAAGAGTGGGGAGCAGAACAGGAGGATCTACTGAAATACACTGCTGAGGGGACCAGCTGGCAAGACAGGAGAGGTCTGCTGTGCCACATGGGTTACCTTCCTGGCCAGGGATCCAACTCATGTTGCAATGGCTGGCAATAGCTTCAAAGTGCTGAGACAACCCCTTGAGCCACCAGGGAGGCCCTGTTTTTAATATTGAAACTAAACTTTTGCACACCCACAAGAAGCTTGGATAGAGGGTAACTTAAGGCATTCCTGCAGTGCTTGCTCGAGTATTCTGAAACTGAGGCCTTGCCCTTTTTCTTCCTCCGTCAGAGATATCTCAGAGGTTTGTTCACTCTTACTTCACCATATTGCTATCTTTTATGCTGGGCAAGGAGAAGGAGATAATGGAGCCATGTGGCGCATTAGATGTGTGGCAGGCTCATTCCCTGTGCTCTCTCAGCAGAGCCCAGGGCTCTGAAGTGGGGAAAGCTGGGTGGTGAATGCAGCGGCAGCAAGGTCAGTACCAGAGGTGTGATGGCTCTAGCAGTGTTGTTGATACCAGATTAGAACTGGTATCTGCTCTAGCTCACTACAGCATTATTTCTGCAGCATTCACCTGACATTTTGCTGGCAGACATCTCAGAATGACAGAGCTAAAGAGAACTGAAAGAAGTCTGTATGGAGGAAGTTGTTTATCCAACTGACTCCTTTTGGCGCCTCTTGACCAAGGCTTTGAAGAATATGTGTTCAGTGTATTTCTAGAGCTGGACCTCAGTGGTTTTTTTTTTACATTGCATTTTGGTCTTTTTTGTTTGTTTTTTTCCTCCAGCTTGATATCAACATGGGTGTTACCTTGAGTAGAGTCTAGGAGGAGGATATGGAAGAACTGAATGTTTGGTTGTCTTTGTGTTGCAGAAATATGTGTCTAGGAAACAGAGTAGGAAGAAAGCTTTTCAATGTGTAGCTCTTTTAGTTCCTCTGGATTTTGTATTACTCAAATACTAGGCTGTAGAACAAAACCCAGTGTGACAATAGATTTACAGTGATAATTGTTTCAAATCTTTGTTGACTATTTGAAATAGCCCCTAGAAATGGAAAATTTGGGGGAAATCTATAAATACATCAATCCAGATTACATCTCTATAAATTACACAGAATTTTAAGAAATATACACTTATTGTGTACTTAAGTACATAAATTTGTAATTAAAATCTACCTTTTTTTGAATAAATGTTTACTAGCTGCTATAAGGCCAAGGACTGTTAGGTTATTATAATGTTAGTTAACTTGGCAACAAATGTGCATTTTTTCTAAGAAATAGTTTCCTGAGTGTTAGTGTGAACAAATAAAATGACAAAATGCCCCTGATAACTTTTAACAGTGTTTACAGTTTTAATTTAGTCAGTGTTTTACTATGGATTCTGACTATTTCATCCTCTTACACAGGCAATATCATCAAGAAATAGAGGAATTTGTATCAAATTTAGTCAGAAGATTTGAGGACCAGCAGAAAAATGATGTGGAAAAGACTTCCTTTAATCTTTTGCCCCAGGTATTTCAAATTTAAAAGAGTAATAGGTCATGCTTTTTACTACCAATTATTAAGTCATGTGGCTACTCTTGAATCAACTCCTAGTGATTGTTAAGATTGTTCACCTCAAATCCTCCTCCATAGTCAAATGCAGCCATAGGATTTTCTTTCCTTCTTTTTAAAAAAAGGCTTATTTATTTATACATACAAGAACTGGGGTGTAGCGAGAGGTGCACGTGGTGAGAGGATTCACCAGAGTGGGGAGCAGAACAGGTAGATGTACTAAAATACACTGGGGAGGGGAGCATTGGGCTAGACAGGAGGGTCTGCTGTGACATGTGGGTCAGCTCCCGGGCCGGGGATCCAACTTGTGCTGCAGAGGCTGCAGAGTTTCATAGTACTGTAACTTAACTCCTTGCGCCACCAGGGAGGACCTCAATTTCTAAATATTTAAGAAACAACATACGCTTAATGCTAAAAACAATATTATTTAATTTTAATTTGAGGAACACTTAAAAAATTTTGTAGTAGCTTGAGTTCTGTCAAGTATTAGCCAGTAATATAAAATTGCTTTTAATCTTTCTTGTTATATGATTTCAAGATTAAGTCTGCCTTTCCAGGACATTCTATAATTAATATTAATTAACAAATTCATAGCATATGCTAATGATGCTGTTTTTATAATTTTGTTTTCTCACTTGTAAAATTTCTTTCATAAGTATTCCCAGCTTGAAAACTCATCCTAATACCACAGTGATGAATTCAAATTTTTATGCACCTTAATAAGTCTTTTAGAAAGTAAAGGAGTGTATTCAGGTTCCTAATACTTGAAATTTAAAGTCACTAATAATTGGTTATCCCTTTCTAACATGTGTTTTTCTTTGTGTTAGCCATCCAGTGTTATGTTAGAAGAGGATCATAAAGTAGAAGAGTCTTGTGCTGTTAAAAACAACAAGGAAGCTTTTAGTGTAAGTTTGGATGTGTTAGTTTTGAATTCTGCGCTATGATTCCTATCCTATGGCAGTTGGGTGGCACTGAAATGGTAGCCTGCAGTCTGTGTAGTCACAGGTCATCGAGTGATTGCACGTTTATTAAATTTACTATAATAGGGTAGACTTCAGCCTTTTTGTATTATATTTTGCTTCATAATAACTATGCATTGTGACTTGGGGACACAATAGGCCTACTTTGGGAAACTGTTGTCCCGACCAGTCTTTTTATGTTTATTTTTAAGAATTTGGATGAAGATATAGGAAACAGAGTTGTAGAACTTGGAGAAGGGTGAAATTGAGAGGAATAAATAAATATAAAAGATGGCAAATATGAAATTCAGAATGTTGACAGATTTAAATGGTGGGCAAAAAAATAGAAGAAACTTAATGGTGATAAGCTACATTAAAACTTCAGTACCTGATTACAGTTGGATGCAGTGTGGTGGTGTGATTTTTGTATTCTGTAACTTTTTTAAAGAAGATAATCTTGAATTCTGTTGAAGAAAGATGAGTTTTCGTGTTTATGGGGTGTTGTGTCCAATTTTGAGGGCTTGGGGGTGTTGGAATGGGGTGTTGGAATGATGAAGAGCTTACAGACATTATTGACAAGAGTTTCACATCTCTGTGAATGTGATAATGGCTATTATTTACAAAAGGCACCATTTTAAGTCATTCTGTATAGCGTCAAATGGAAGAGTTAGGAACTAATTGAATTAAGTACAGAAAAAGAACATTTCAGCTAAAATTTCAGAAAGCAAAAGTCTGTCAGAGATGTGAAAAATGTAATGGTGTATCTTAAAAAATGTGAACTCCATAGTCAAAGACCAAAATCCTGTCAGGACACGTGAATGAAAAATTTCTGAAATTTAATTGATAATTTTTCATTTTCTTTTTAATACTAAGTACTAGGATTTATAATAGTATCTTTCTGGGAATTTTGTGTATTTCTTTAGTCCTTGAGTAGGTACTAGTAAATATTTACTGATGCTTCTTGGGCCAAGCAATGTTTTTGGTTCCAGGAACACAGCAGTGAAATAAGGGGCAAAGTTCCCACTCTCAGTGAGTTATATTCTAATGGGGTGCACAGTGAAGCAAGATGGGAGGTCCACATTACCTGGGGACTCCTCTGCTTGGGTAGTGAGTGGTTAGTGAGCCAAGACCTGAACAGCCTGCGGGGTTGAGCCTCACTCTGGGCTGGAGTTTGGGAGGGTCAAGCTGTGAGGTAGAGGCAAGCCCAAATTGCTCACCATCTCCCCAGCCTCAGTACATTACAAATATTACTTGTGAAGGTGCTATGATTACTTTTGTCACAGAAACAGACCAGCTGAGTAATTTGTTGGTTGCCCCTTGGCTAATAGTGACAAAACCAGGTTTGAATCCAGATCTTCTGTCTCCAGAGTATATATCATCTGAATCTTTATGTTGCATACTAGGCCATAGTAAGGACTTTGGATTTTACTCTGAATGAGATGAGGCTATAAGAAGGTTTAAGCAGAAATGTGACATGAATTTTTAAAATAACTGGCTTCTATATGGAAAATAGTCTGTAGCTGTTTGCAAGTGGAAACAGAAGCCCAGTTAGGACATTATTGTGTTGACATCAGGTGAGAGAAAATGGCAACTTAGACTAGAGTGAAAGTGGTGGTGATGAGAAATGTTAGAACATGGATATACTTTGAGAGTAGAATTGATCAAATGTATTAAACAGTTGGATATAGAATATGGAAAGTAGTGAGAATGCTGAAGGAGCTGTAAGATTTTTGTTACCTTTGCTGTGATGGGAAAGACTGGATGGAGAAACAGATTTCGGAAGGAGTAGGAATCCAGTGTAGTTTTAAATGAGTGAGTTTGAAATGTTTATTATGTGTCCAGTGTGAGCTGACAAGGCAGCACTTCACATATGCAGGATTGGAGTTCAGGAACCAGAACTGAACATTTGGGGATTGTCAGCATATAAATTATATCTCACACCCTGATTCTGGGTGAATCAGTTAGGAATGAAAGTATAGAGGAGGACTATGCAATGATCCTTAGAGAAGGGGATTGAGCAAAAAAGACTGAGATGAACTGGTTAGCAAGGTTGGAAGAAAAACGAGAAGGGTGTCCAGTATCCCAAGTGAAGGTTTTCTAGAAGGAAGAAAGGAGTCAGCAGTGTCAGTGATTGCTGTTAGGTTAAGATATAGATGGGGAGCTGGTTGTTGAATTTGGCTGTGTGTAGGCCCTTTGAACAGCTCTATCATCAGAAGCTTAGTACCCTGTTGGAAGGCTTAGAGGAGATGTCCTGGAGGGAACATAATGCCATTTTAAACAAAAGTGGAGCGAACACTGTAGATTAGAGGAGACAAAAGGATATCTCTAGATGCAACATGAGAATCCTCATCAAATTCTGCCTTGGGTTTTTAAAAGAAGTTACAAAGGCATTTTAGGACCATTTGGGGAAAATTGAATATATATTGAAGATAGATGATATTAGGGAGTTTTTCCTTAGGTTTGACAATGGTATTGTGGTTTGTAGGAGAAGGTTCTTACTCATTGCAGGCTACTCGAAGTATGTGAGTGGTAAAATGTCAGGAAAATTGTCTGTAACCACATAACCTGTGCATAAGCGAAAGACCAGTTAGGATGTTTGTATTAACCTTTGACGAGGGAAAATAGTGTCTTAGACAAGATAGGAGTGATAATGTCCTTTCTTTTAGTCACTCAATAAGAAGAAAGACAGACTTGTGCACAAAAATGTCAGTTAACAATTATGAATTTACATAGAACCTGGTTTTGACTGTACCATTTTTCAGTTCATTATATAAAGTTACAAAATTTGAAGAGAAAAAAGTATGAAGAAAGGAAATGAGAACATAGATAAATTTTCTGCAAGTCTTGCTACAAAGAAATGAGAAACGGGGGATGGACGAAAAAATGTACAAAATGAAGAATGATTAAAATATTTATATATATATAAAATAAAATGAAAAGTCAATGCTCTAGGAGACAAAGGAAGCTTAAAGATGTAGCTTTTATTTGCACATGGATATCTGGCTCCTTTTATAAGGAGTTGATGATCATCATTTCTGATGATTCTATCCAAAAAAAATTTTTAGAACAATTAATCTTAGTCTTACATTATTTAATGTCTTTTTTCCTGCATTTTCAAATAGCAATATTTTTGACTTGTTTTCTGCAGGTTGTAGGAAGTGTCCTGTATTTTACTAATTTTTGCCTTGATAAATTGGGGCAACCGCTACTAAATGAAAACCCTCAGCTTACCGAAGGATGGGAAATACCCAAGTATCCTACATAGTGAATGAAGATCTTTTATGCATCTTGCCAATAAGTTCACCTTTTAAAAAATTTACCATATTTTGCAGACTATGATAACTATTCCTTAATAAAATTCACTAAAGGTACCAGCAAGTCTTCAGCCACATTGTTTCTCTAGAAGGGCAAGAAATACAAGTAAAGGCAAAAAGGTTTGTGTGGGCAGTTGTTTTCATTTTCTTCTTTTATTTAAAACCAAAATTATAAACTCTTTTAGCTTGAATAGTTAATAGTCTTTATAGTTAATAGTCTTTATTGCTGGGTTACTATAAAGTTAATTACAGTTTGATCTGGCATTTCAATATATAGACATATATTAAATGTTCAAATCAGTCATCTGTGTATTGGAATACACTCCCAAGGGTTCATTCCCAAGGTCTCTGGGTGGGTGGAAAGGTGTCATTATTGCTGGCTATTTAATTGCTGTCTTATGACCATTTGCCCCTTCCCATATTAACTAGAGGAAATAAAATCATCTGTTTGCCTCAGTTCTTCTGTTTTGAGCCAGAATTCACAAAATTCAAGAGGTAACAGATGAATTAGGAACATAAGGTTTCTTGGTGAAAAGATGAGTAAAAGTACTGTTTATTTACATCACTAAGTACAGGTGATGAAAGTGTACTAATTATGCAGATGTTAGTAACCTGAGGTCTTGGTGCCTTTTTGTCTAATACAGTTTGGTATCATAAAAAATTTTATTGATTTGCTCTTATGATTTTATTTACATTGTGAAAATCTTTGTTTTTTGATCAAATAGGCCAAAGCCTCACTGTTTCAATTGTGGTTCTGAAGAACATCAGATAAAAGATTGCCCAATGGTAAATTTTTCTCATATAAAAAAATCTTTGAACCAGAGTTTTCTCATTATTGTGACATATTTATGGCCTGGTGTGACATGAAGAAACTTCTGTAGCCCTTGAATGTGAAGTCTTTCCAAATTCATACCTAACATTAGAGTAAAAAAATAGTAATAGTGGTCTGTGCTTGAGGTGAATGAAACATTATGTAGAAATTAATTTTTAGAGTTGGTTGTAAAAACTTGATTTTATATTATGGTAATGTCAAGGTAGCAAGTTAGTGACTTCTTTTCCTTGATTGTTTTTCTATGATATCTGCCACTTTTATACTTATACCCTTTATAGTAAAATTGTTTGACCTTAAACAAAGTACCTGCATTTCCTTAATCTCTGGACTATTTCTAAACTGCTTGATACCATTCTTTTCAAATACATTACCATTTAGCCCCGTAATGCTGCGCGAATAAGTGAAAAACGGAAAGAGTACATGGATGCCTGTGGTGAGACAAACAATCAGAATTTTCAGCAGCGATACCATGCTGAAGAGGTCGAGGAGAGATTTGGAAGATTCAAACCTGGAGTTATTAGGTACCTCTGTCAATTTTAACATACCATTTCTGTTTCCCCAGTACTTAGAATGTTTTGTGTATATTGGGGTAGTTTTTAGTATTTAAGGATTCTCTAGCATGTCTATCAATCAGAAACATTCATTGAAATCTTAACAATTATCTGTTAGGTACATACCACATGTTATGTAACATAGGACAGAATTATTTTTAAAATAGCAGATGTCTTTTAATCCAAATAACAATATTTTTTCTTCTTTTCTTTATATTTAGTGAGGAACTTCAGGATGCTCTGGGGGTGACTGAGAAAAGTCTTCCACCCTTTATATATCGAATGCGCCAGCTGGGATACCCACCTGGGTGGCTTAAAGAGGCGGAGTTGGAGAATTCAGGACTTGCACTCTATGACGGACGAGGTATAGCATGTAACACTTAAGTCAGCTTAAGTGTTGTCTTTTTCTTTTTTTCTTCAAAAATCAGAATGTGATAGGATTTATTGGCTTGTTTAGTGTATGCTGAGTTAACTAAAATAGTTTGATGGGTGTTTCCTCTTTTGCAAAGAAGGAAAAAAATTTCATTGAAAATTATTAGATGGATATCTGGATTTGCTTTACTACCTGGGCAAAATTACCAACTCTCCAACTAATCCTCATAATCTCTTGCCTTTCTTGGTAATGGTAATAGGAATACGTAAATACCAAGAGAGAAACCTGTGGAAATTAGATTACTGACCTTCTTGTAGTGTAGTGTTCCTCTCATAGGTATCCGCTCTAGCAAAGTATTCGCATGTGTACAAGGAAATGTTTGTATACAATGATACATATTTTTTAAATAATATATTGGTTTATTTTTACTCATTTTACACATTTTTTCATCTCAGTTGTAATCCCCGTGGGCTTCCCATCACCAAATCACCCACGTGCCATAATCATAGTCCAGTGCATTCCTCTCCCCCCACTGTTTTTGATCCCATTCCCCACTCCACCCCCATAAAATGTCTCTGGTATATAGCTGTTCACAATTATTTTCTCGCCTGGTCTGTTATACTCCTGCTACTCACTACTCCTGTGAGTGAAACCATCCGGTATTTTTCCTTTTTTTTTCTGGCTTATTTCACTAAGCATGATCTTCTCCAGCTCCATCCATGTTGCTGCAAAACACATGTGTTTATTGTTTTTGGTTGCTGACTAATATTCCATTGTGTATATGTACCACATCCTTTTAATCCAGTCATCCACTTTTGGGCATTTGGGCTGTTTCCATGTCTTTCCAATTGTAAATTAAACAGCAATAATCAGTGTTTTTGTGTCTTTTGGGTAGATACCTAAGAGTGGGATTGCTGGGTTGTAGGGAAGCTCCATGTTAAGCAGTTTGAGGAACCTCCAAACAGTTTTCCATAGTGGTTGTACTAGTTTGCATTCCCCCAGCAGTTTAGGAGAGCTCTTTTTTTCTCCACATCCTCTCCAACATTTGTTGTTGCTAGTTGTTTTAAGATGTGCCATTCTCACTGGTTTTAACTTGTATCTCCCTTGTTACAAATGATGTGAACATTTTTTCATATGCTTGTTGGCCATCTGCATTTCCTCTTTGGAGAAGTGTCTTTTTAGCTCTTCTGCCCATTTTTTGATGGGATTGTTTATTTTTGTTGAGTTTCATCAGTTCTTTGTATATCTTTGTGATCAATCCTTTATCACTAGTTTTGTGTGAGGAAATTTTTTCCCAATCATTGGGATGTCTGTCTTTTTATACAATGATATTTTTATAATGTTTAATATAATAGCAAAATATTAAAAAAAGGGTATCCCTGGTACCCTAGGGGTTGTCTCATCGCTGTCACCATAGTGGCCTGAATTGGATTCCTGGAGCTGCTCCCCTTAGCAGTGTATTTCAGAAAATCTGCCTGTTCTATTCCCTGCTCTGTACCTCATGAATCCTCTCATTCCCCATACCTCTGGCTACATCCCAGTTCTTCTGTGTAAAAATAGTTAAAATCTTTAAAAGAGGGCCCTCCTTGGTGGTGAATGGGTTAGAGTGCAGCACTGCAAGCTAGCTGCAGCTGCTTCAGTGCAAGTTTGATCCCCAGCCCTAGAGGTAATAATCCACATGGTGCAGCAGACCTCTCCTGCCTCGTCTTCTGCTCCCTTCAGCAGTGTACTTCATTGATCTGCCTATTCTGCTTGCCACTTTGCCTCTGGTGAATCCTCTCACTGCCTCTGCACCTCTGGCCTGCACCCCAGTTTTGTATGTATAAATAAACAAATATTTTTTAAATCATTAAAAGAAAAAAAATTAGCGACACTGTCAAGACCTATAGTTATGTCTTGGGCCTCCCTAGTGTGTAAGGTTTAAGTTTCAGCTCTATCAAGCTATCACCAGCCACTGCAGCATGAGTTCAGTCCCAGCCAGGGAGCTGATCCACATGGTTCAGCAGATTGCTCTTGTCTCTCCTACTACCCTCACCAGTGTATTACAGTAGATCTGCCTTTATTTAATAAAGGAGATGCTATTAAGACTACTAATAACAATAGTAGTTCAGGGATACTTGAGAATCACTCTGTCTTTTGTGAACCCTCTCAGCCCCTGCACCTTTGGCCTTATATTCATAAATATATATATATATTCATGTATATATATATTCATAATATATATATAAGAGCACCCCAGCTCTTATATTCATAAATAAATAAAAACTTAAAAAAATTTAATTATGAAAAAGGAATGCAGTCTCAAAAGGATATTTTGGATATACTGTTATGTCAAAATTTCATGTTTAAATCTGGCTACTAAATTTTAAAAAAGTTCTTGAACTTGGAGACCTCCTTTAAGCACTATGATGCTATCTGCAGCACGAGGGAAATCCTTGGCTAGGGAGCTGACTCATGGTGCAGCAGATCGCTCCTGTCTCGCCTGCTGCTCACCTCAGCAGTGTAATTCAGTACATCTGCCTGTTCTACTTCCTGCTCTGTATTTGTGACTCCTTTCACCCCAGACACCTCTGGCTTATACCATAGTTGTTCTAGGTAAAAATAAATAAAATCTTTCAAAAAAATAATTAGTGGTCCCCAAGTATCCTTGAGTGACTACTGTTATTGGTAAAGAGGTCTTAATAGCGTCTCCTTTATTAAATAAAATGCAAGCATTGGAACAGAGAATGAAACAGATAGTAAGGTCAGTACAAAAGAGACTTTCAAGCAACCCATGGAAGAATCAAAGTATCCAAGATTTTAAATACTTATTTTTTATCAAAGTACCATGTTGATATTGGTTTAAAATTTTCTTGGTTCTGACAAATTATAATTAAAAGCCATTCTCTGAACAATGCTGTTGCCATGAATATTAACTCTGCTGATGGTCTGTGACAGATGATACAGATGGGGAAGCAGAAGCGGGGGAAGTGAAGCAGCATCAGAGTGTCACTTATGACCTCTCAAAATTGGTGAACTACCCAGGTTTCAACATTTCTACTCCCAGGGGAATTCCAGATGTAAGTATACTGTGGTATTATTCTGGAATGTAATAATTATGATGTTTAAAGATCGTTCAGAACATTCTGTAGGCAGTTGTATTGTTTTCCTTTAGGGCACTGTTATTTTCATTAGTTCTCCCAAAAAGGAAAATCACATATGAGAACTTCTGTACCTTTGCACTAAACCTCACAGCATGACATTTTCCAAATATATGTTTATTTTCTCCTTCTCTTTTCCTCATTAGGAATGGAGGATGTTTGGTTCCATACCAATGCAGGCATGCCAGCAGAAGGATGTGTTTGCCAGTTACCTGACTTCTAACATCCATGCGGTAAATAGATTGTCAGGCTATGTTTTTACTTTATTTTTTAAAGATTCATTTATTTATGCATACAGACCCAGGGTGTAGGCCAGAGGTGCAGGGGCAGTGAGAAGATTTACCAGAGACAGAGTAGGGAGCAGAACAGGCAGATTGACCAAGTACACTGCTGAGTTGAGCAGCAGGTGAGGCAAGATAAGTGTGATGCGCCATGTGGGTCACTTCCCTGACCAGGAATCGAACTCATAAGGGGATCAACTCATGCTGAAGTGGCTGCAACTAGCTTCATAATTCTTGGCTTTAACCTGTTGGGCCACCAGGGAAGGCCCTGGACTGTGGTTTTTGAAAATTGATAGCATTTATCTGTGGGATCGGTGACTCATTTGCATCTTTATTGCCTTTTTTTGCTTTGCATATTGTTTTCTGATGAGTCAAAGGAAAAAACAGGGTCTTTGGTGGCACAAGGGGTTAAAACAGCACTGTGAAGCTTTCGGTAGCCATTGCAGCACTTTACGAGTTCGATCCCCCTTCAGTGAGGTGACCCACATGGCATGGCAGACCTCTCAGCAGTGAATTTCAATCTGTCTGTTCTGCTCTCTACTCGTCTCTGGTGGATCCTCTCACCCACCACACCTCTGGCCTGTATCCCAGTTCTTGTGTGCATAAATAAATAAATCTTTTAAAAAGGAAAAAAACAGCTAAATTCACCAGTTACCTAGTTTTAGCTTCAGTGAAGGGATGGAATGACTCTTTTTCTACCCTACCTAACCAGTGTTTGGCTTGGTTTCCCTCTTAGGCGAGCATGAGGTCTAGTGGCAGCAAGAGGTCTTCATCCCAGTCTAGTCCTGGGAGTCCAAAGAAGCAGAAGAAGGAAACCAGTTCAGCAGCATTGCCCGTGGACATGGAGCTCAACTCTGGTAGGTTTCATCCTGTGCTTTTGATGATGTGAGAAGGTGAGACTTATTTGTCGGTTGGTGAGTTCCACAAGAAATGAGAACCCCTCTATAAGCACTAACTAAATAGTAAATCTTTTATACTTAGTGATCAGAGCATTTCTGCCATTACTGATAAAAGCTGAGTTGGAAAACAGCTTGGTGTATGGGTCAGAAAGCCAGCAAACTGGAATCCCCACTAAGGCAAACCCACTACAGCCCCAGCTGCCCTGCATCTGCACGTCAGGATTGGGGGGAATGTGTGTCCTACCGGAAGCTGGTCCCAAGAGGAGGAAGTACAGCTGAGCTGAGCTTTCTTAGCTATTCTTCCCAGCTCTTGTTAATTCAGTACATTGCCCCTTCTGCCCACTTGGGAAAGAGGAAAAAGCTGGCCTCCTGGGAACCTACCCCCATGTGAAGGCCTTGCTTCCTTGATACCAACCACTGCTCCTTTGGGTTTTCTCTTGGGACTACTGATGAGTAGTTTACATTTTACCCCCAGAAGGTTTTGCAATGGATCCAAACTTTCTTAAACTCTAATGTCCCTCTGAATTCACTCCTTATTCTGTTTTTCATCGTAGATTCTACCCAGCTATTGGGTCCTACATAACAACAGGTATTCTGAAGTGGGATTAAATGGCAACATTAAGATAAATGCATATAGACACTCTTAATAGTAAGATACCAACAATAGATATGAATATACTTAATTTCTATTGAATAAATTTGAATAAATTTGAATGTAAACCACGTTCCCATTTTCCTATTTCCAGGGAGAATTTAAATGAAATTCCTTACAGTCCAGAGAAATTGAAGTCCCAAATTAAATTATTTTGACTTCAGAATCCCCAAACCATCCTCCGTAATTTTTTTTACTCTGCCAAGGGCATTCTTGATGCCTGCCTGAGTAGAGTTCACAGCCTAGACTTTTGGTACCTGCAGTTTTACTTCAATAGTAGCCTCACTTTTAACAAGGTCAGAGAGTTTATGAAGCATAGAATTATTACAACCTTTGCCACATACCTATAAAATTTTGAAAACATGCAATTCCTAAAGACCCAAAAGTAGTTGTTCCAGACAAAATTGTGTTTCTGGAGCAGCCTTATCCAAATTACCAAAGGCCATAACCAAGTAGGTGGGCATATCTTATTGTGGCTTTATTACAGGTTTGGCTTTATCTCAAGAGGCAGAAGATTATAAAGAAAACCAGCTCCCTTTGCTAATGGTTGGGACCAAAGGGTGTTAAGCAAGCAGCCTGCGACCTCTGAATGCCATTGGTTCAGCAAATACCAGCAGAGGCCTTGGTACACAGGCATGGCTGATGAATGCATTCAGTCCCATACCGCAGGCTCAGGCTGTCACCACTGCCTCTGAGCCAGATACAGTTCCTCCTCAGGAAGTATGGCTGAGGCCATACTCACTATGGGTAGTATGGAATGCCAATGTGTCATTTCAGGTCTTTTAGGCATGGAACTCTTGCCCCTGCTGCATACCTTAGAGATGGGCCTGTAGAAGCCTCTACAAAGGTCAGGTGCTATAAAGCTCTTCAGCCTTCCTGTGTCTCCCAGCCCCTCGTCACTCCATCCTTCTGTTGTTTCTCAGTGTTCCCTGTCCAGGTTTTAGATCTTTGAGGGTGTAAGTTCTTTGAATGATCATCAACAATCAAAGTTAGGATTTTTGTTACTGGTTAGAAAGAGAGGGCCAGGACTAGGGTGGATGGTGTTGAAGATGAACAGCACAAAGCCAAGTTTTAGAATTGCTTAGCTGAAGTGCCAAGAGGGCTGCTGCTTGAAATAGGCAGGTTTATTCACACTCAGGTAAATTTCTTTCCCACCCCTAGTGTCATCATAACCTGCCACCAGCTTCCATTCGGCATGGCAGGAGTGCAGTTCAGGTGCTTCTCTGGACAGATGGTTTCCAGAAAGACAAACACTGAGTGGGTCTAATGTCATTTTTCCTGTGGAAAATTCTGCTAGCAAATTTCACAAACCTGGGGGACAATACAATTGTGAATGTCTTTTCCTGTTTTTTTTTTTTTTAACATTTGTTAATAGTATTTATTGTGATACTGGGGTTAATGTAATGTTTGGTTATAGTTTATTCTTAAAAGTGTAACATACATTACTCAAAAAATGTAATCATTAAGCTGTGTTCTCTTCCCTTCCCTCCCCCACTGCTCTTCTTTCTCCTCTTAGGCCACTTTGCTGTAGTTAATAGCAAATAGCAACCGTGTCCTTGTAATTATTGAGGCTGAGCAGTGCTGTTCATCTTCAACACCATCCACCCTACTCCTGGCCCTCTCTTTCTAACCAGTAACAAAAATCCTAACAGCATCTCTGGAATTGCCCCTTAATTCAGACTTCTCTGTCAATTATCATTCTTGATACCCTTACAAGTGAATTTTTTTCAGTCTTTCACTTTTTTTTATCCATTCTTTTTTCTTACGTGTTAACTTAGTAAAATCTAAGTGACCAGTATGTTATACTCTTCTGAATGTTACTGCCTGAACAATAATGGTTTTCATAGCCTTTGAAATTCCATGTTGTTCTGTTGAATTTTCCACAAACACTACTTTAGACCCCTCTGCTACACTATATCGTGGGGGACAGAAGATTGAGTAAGACAGCTACTGCCTTTGCTCACTTCCCTTTGTCACTAAGAAACTGCAGATTATAAATGCCACGTTCCTATAAAGGTAGTGGCCCATTGTGACACACAGAGTGGGTATATTTTGCTGCCGCTGAGCTTATTACAATCTAATGGAGGCACAAAGGAGAAACTGAGTCCCTACTCTTGACAAGGACTTTGTGCCGCTCTCAAAGGGTCTTTTAGGGAGAGGAGCAGCAGGCTTTTGAGACAGCAGGAAATGCGAGTGCAGAAGCAGGTCTTATCAACACTGGGCCAATCATGATGGCAGCATGTAAACCAGGCAGTAAGGAGTAACCTGATGAAGTAGGTAGATTCTTGGGCATAGAGAACTTTATACGGCCTGCGGGACTTCATCCTGTCACTAACGGGAAGGCACTAAAAATTTCTAATGAGGTGGGACAGTTAGCAGGGCCAGCTTTGTTTGTATTTTGGAAAGATAGATTAGTAGTCTAGAGGCAGGGATGGCTGCAATATCCCTTGCCAAAGTAGTAGGCTTGAAAATAAGGTAACAGCCATGAGTCACTACAGGAAAGGATGGATCTCAGAGATCCAAGAACCTGGGGTGTGGCAGCAGAAAAGGGAGAACTGGAATTTTGGTTTTGGAAACTTCGACCAAATTCCACTGTATTGGAGAGAACAGTGAGTTGAAGAGATACCAGGTTTTAGGAGAATTTCCTTTGTTCTGGACACGTCAGGTCTAGTGGGTCCATAGGACATACAGGCCTAGGTAAGTAGCTGGATGAGGGACAGCCTTAGGAAGGAGACCACTGTCCCCTGCCTGTCTCCTTGCCTCCATCTCCAGCCTTCCCCCACTCAGTGATGTAGCCGCCTACATTTCTGGCCTGATTTCCTAGTGTCCTTCCAGGAACCCCAACCTTTGCTTACAGCAGGCTACCTAGAAGTGACTATAGATCGGCATGCCCTGATTTTCTTGTCCTTTTTAAAATGATACAGACAGCGTGGACACTGGTTTCCCGAGAGGTTTTGTCCTGCCAGCTCCCCTGATACAGTCTTCTCAGGTGGATTAGAGGACTTTAGGTGATGGTCTTGATAACTGACACCCACAGAATTTCCCCTCAAGCCAGTTATTTTTGTCCATTGAATCTCCAAATATACCTGAATTCAAATATCTGTCAGTAAAACTGAGTGCTGGAACAACTTAAAAATATCACAACTTTCTCATTTCAGATGTAGAGCACCAGCAGGGCTCTCTGGGTGGGGAAGCTTTTCAGTTTCAGCCCCCACTGCCCCGGGAAACTCCACCACCTATCTTCAATCCTCCGCTGCCCAAGGGCACCCCGCCACTGACTCCCAGTGACTCACCCCAGACCAGAACAGCGTCTGCAGCCATGGACGAAGATGCTCTGACTCTGGAAGAACTAGAAGAGCAACAGAGGCGAATATGGGCAGCCCTGGAGCAGGCAGAGAGTGTGAACAGTGATTCTGATCTTCCTATGGACACACCCTTGACTGGGAATTCGGTTGCTTCTTCCCCTTGTCCAAATGAGCTAGACTTGCCTGTCCCGGAGGGAAAAACCTATGAAAAGCAGATGCCAGATGAGCCTGAGTTCACGAACACTCATGCAAAGAAATCAGAAATGGAACAGTCCTTGAGTCCGGATTCTGAGGCTGCAGTGCCTTGTGAGAAGGAAGAGGAGGCGTCTGCTCAAGTGGGCGCTAAAGATGCTTGTCTTGGTAATGGCAACGTTGTACTAAACTGTGATATGCAGAATGGAGGCAACCAGAAAGACCTTCATGTGGACACCAGCCCCTCAATGGCCACTAAAATTCACAGTCCTGTACCTGACATGAGCAAGTTTGCGACTGGAATAACACCATTTGAATTTGAAAATATGGCAGAATCTACTGGAATGTATCTGAGGATAAGAAACTTGTTAAAGAACTCCCCTCGAAACCAGCAAAAAAACAAAAAAGCTTCTGAATAACTGTTTGACATAGCACCAAGAGTTATTTAATTGTAACTTTGTGTTCTGTTAACTAGTAGACAGACAAATTGTCTTCTCATTGCCCCTCCCATGTTTAAAAATCCATCCAAGGCTTAATTGTGATCTAAAGTCAGGCCAATGTTGAAGAACGGGAAAACTGGGCTTGCTGGTTCACTGTGTTTTATTCTCACTGATAAAAACTTGGGGTGGTGGAGGGAGGGGTGCGGGATATAAATACGTGCTGGTTTCCGGATAGTTTCTTGAGATTTATACTATTTTTGGAGTGTGTCAGGAATGATGGTTTTATCTGTCTTTTGTACATTGTTTTCCCTTTCTACGTTTTGCTAATTACCCTGTATATAAGTTTAATATATCACTTTTTAAAAGAAAAAATTCTAACCATTTTAAATTCATATTTCAACTCTGGTAACCAAATGAAAATCAGGGATGAGCCGCTTTGCCCCATTTGGGGTATTTTTTTGTAAGTGATTTACATACATCAGTTTTAATAACACTTTTACTTTTTGTAACTTCATTCTTCATATGAGCTTGCTATAAAGGTATGTTCATCTTTGTGTACAAGGTTTAATAAATTAGTTTTCACATACATAATCTAAGACTTTGAATATAAAAAGGCGATTGACAGTGTATATGAACCATTTAAGTTGGAAGTAAATCATGTGGTTGCAAAAATTAGTGGTAGCGAAAGTTAATAAAAGAAATTGCAAGTCTGGGTCTTTTCAGTGAATTTCAGCCTTAAATATAGAAATAGCAGCATCTTTTATTAGAGTAATTATTTTGGGAAATAATGGAGAGCAGCTAACCTTTGTACAAAAGTTTTTTGAGAGTTGGACCCCTAAGGTATTAGTGAAAAATAAAAAGAAGACATAAATAATTTTAATCATTAACTATACGAGATGAGACTGTTCTTTTTTTGTCTTTATGTGGAATTACATCTCTATTGTCATGAAGTCCATGAAAATAAACATTCGGATCTTAAATTCTGTCTCAGGTAGTGCTGTCCTGCTCTCAGGCCAGCAGAGGGCGCAAAATGTAATCTCCAGATTTGGCTTTCATTTTGAAAACTTGAGTAACAAAATTTACTGTTCTAAAGGGAATGGGGGAAATTTATTTTCAAGGCACACACAGAACCTGCTAGTAAATGTTAAATACCTTTCACTTTCTGAGTTTATGTAATAAGTATTTTTTTTTAAGATTTGTGCATACAAAAGCTGAAGTATAGGCTAGAGGTGTGGGGGTGGGGTAGGAGGGGTAGTGAGTGGATTCCTCAGAGACAAAGTGGGGAGCAGAACAGGAGATCTACTGAAATACACTACTGAGGGGACTAGCTGGGTGACAGGAGAGGTCTGCTGTACCATGTGGGTCAGCCCCCTGGACAAGGATTGAACTCAGGCTGCAGTGACTGGCTATAGCTTCATAGTGCTGAGACTTAACCCCTCACCACCAAGAAGGCTCAATGAAAGTAATTTCTTAACATAGTTATGATACTGGGTGGCGGAGGGCTCTAAACTGGCCAAGGCCCCACCATTCAAACACTGCCAAATACTGTGGGTTCCTCACACAGGTACACAACCACAAGACTGCTCAGGCATAGGAAACAACAAAGGGATTTAACAAATGGTAACAAAACGAGTTTCTGAGGTAATAATGGCTGTTTACCCAAAGTCATGTCCAGTACTGTCCAGGCTTGCACGAAGACCGTTATGGTGTCTTCCTACCACTGAGGATGTGATGTTCCTCTCCCAAACAGCAGGCCACATTTATAAGATGTCATCCTATGCCAATCTGAGGCACACGGCAGCCAGACTCCACGCCAGGTTCCAACTCATGAAGACAACAGAAAACACAAAAGGAGATTCTTCCAGAGCTAAGCTGCAGGATGCTTCAGCCCAGCACCAGATAAGGGACACTCAGTTCAGCAGTCACAACCACAAAAATGACCCCCTAAAAGGCCTCACTCAGCTAAGCCAGTTTGTATCTGCAGCAAAACCAGGAACCTTTTCAGTAGCTTGGCTACTTGCAAAGCCTCTTCCTCTGGCCTCCACCTTAAGAAATCTGCAGTGGCCTTCTCCAAAATTAGCCTAAGCCTCTTCCTCTGGCCTCCACCTTAAGAGATCTGTAGCGGCCTTCTCCAAAATCAGCCCGGAAGGACCAGGTTTCAAATCCACTGACCCCCAAAATGCTGAAGCCACTCCCACCTGGAA
Organism: Condylura cristata; assembly: GCF_000260355.1. NCBI lineage: Eukaryota > Metazoa > Chordata > Mammalia > Eulipotyphla > Talpidae > Condylura > Condylura cristata. The sequence continues at coordinate 122,513 of NW_004567130.1, read as the reverse complement.
ACCTGGGACCCAGATAAAAAACAACTTTCTTCCTTCTCCATCTACTTCTTTGTGCTCCAGTCACTGCTACTCCCTCTCCAAGGTAACCCCTCTTCAATATCGATACTTTTTAATGTTTTCCCTGAGTCTTTTTGTCTTCACAGCAACCCCCTCAGGAAGTGGCACCACCTGCCACAGTCCTTGGCCTCACTTCCCTCCTCCACCTCCACTGTTATTTTAGGTACATTGTTTACTATTACACTGACAGATAATTACCACTTTATAACGTAAGGAAATTTTAGTGGTATAGAGTGGTTAAAGAGTGGTTCTACAGAAACTAAAGGTGTGCTTGTCCCCAAGTCATGGAAGTTGCCTGGGTGCCACTCTAGGGGTTGTTCGTAAGATTTTTAATCTGAACCCTGGATACCTAAAAGTTACCCCTTTAGTATATATTATAGACCACATGCTTAGGTATTTCCATGTATTTCCCCATTTTCACAATCACCATGTTAAGCAGTTAATTTCAGAGGAAAATGCCAAAGATAGACAGCAGGCAAGTAGTCTAGTGAGCCTGTTAGGGGGAAGGATGTCCTAAAGGTACTCTGCAGAGTCTTATGGACTCCACTCCCTACTCCAGCTTTCTGGACCCTACCCCCTACTCCAGTGATTGGAAACTACAACTCCCAGCAGTACCAGGGAAAGAACTGCGAGGACCCAAGGGCAGAGCTAGCAGGAATTCTGGGACATTTGGGAGATAATTAGGGTTCGGATTGCATTGCTCCCTTGCTCCGCTTGCTAGCTTGCATCTCTTTCTCCTCTCTCTCTCTCTCTCTCCCTTCTCTCTCTCTCTCTCTCCCTTCTCTCTCTCTCTCACTCGGACTGCATCGCTCTCTCTGTCTCTGTCTCTCTCTGCTCTCTATTTTCTTTTTGTTGCAGGCACAGAGAGTGACTCAAGTTAGCTCAGTTCTAAGAAAGAAGCAAAGCCCTTGATTATTTTTCCAACGTTTTGTGAAAATCAAATTAGGAAAGAAAGGGGGGGGCATAAAGTGCGAATTTGGGCGAATTTGGCTGTTACTGTAATATCATTGGTGAAGATCAACGAACCAAAGAAACTCAATTCAAAGAGGTAGCAAGCCTCGTGGGCCTGGTGGGGAAGGCATCCACGACCGGGAGCAGCTGCAGCATCTTTGGGTCAGAAGGCAAATGATGAGGAACAGCAACGCCAGACTGAACAGACTGAAAAGCTCGCACTGACAGGAAATGGGAAACGGGAGCTGGTTGCAACCCAGCAGCGTGGGGGAGTGGTCGAAGGCCCTGCCCACTCCCTAGCCCCGCTATGGTGATGCAGCAGCAGTGAAGCGCAAGTGCTGGTAAGCTGAGAACCGGAAACACAAAGCAGTTCACATTCTACAACAGAAACAGATTAAAGAAGGTAAGTACACGAGAGTTGGCAGAACTATTTATACACCGCCTTCTGCTTCCACATGAGTATGAGCAAGTGGAGTAAGTGCGCACACTGCACACGCTCTTTCTCTACCTAAAGACGGTGGCTCAGGCTGAAGCCACTCCGAGAGCCTGGCCCAGCAAGTGAGAGGCCTAGCGATGTGTCCAAAGCGCAAACCAATCAAACACCAAGTGAATCTACACGTAGGAAATTGTCTCAAACGGAAAATTACCCAAAATTTGTGCCATCCGGAGCCCTCCCCAATCCTAAAAGGTGTGCTGGGCCTGTCACCACCGTCATTTCTGAGCTCCCGTGGAACAGGCCACTTAGTGAGACCTAGCAGGAAGGAAATGGGCAGGAAGGGTAAGGGACAGGCCAGCGCAGGAGAACCTTCTCCTGGCTGAGGTTTCTCGCCAAGACCCCAGATTCCTGGAGTGGCAACCTGGGGACTTGGGCAGCCCCAGAGGAAGAGGGGCTGGACTAGAACTGCCCGTGAGACTGTCCCAGATGCCTACAAGAGCAGCCCCGGCCGCGAGCTTGCCTCCCACCTGAAGGAGTGGTTGGACACGGTGTGTGCCCCTCCGTAGGTGCAGAGTGGATAAAGCAGCATAGGGCGGAGGCTAATACTTGGTGACAGAAACAGGGCATTTATTGCACACTGGAGTCTGTCAGTACCCAAACTTCACATTCATGTGCTAGAAAGGAAGATCACACATACCGCCACTCAGTCGCTAATACCAAGGCAAGATATAAAACCGCAAAGTCTACATTTTCTCTTAAGATTAAGCTGCAAGTACTCAGGAACAGTCAGGGGATCCCCTGCAGTGAGTTTCTGCCAGTAGCCACGGGTTATTCTTTTCTGTGTGATGTCAGATTAGCCCCCACTCCAGCTTAACAGCAAGAGAACAAAACTGGGGTGAGCCCACACAGGGGACACCCCTCTCCCGCCCTGCGGGGGCAAAGCCAGAAATCTCACACAGTTCAAAATGTGGGCATGGGGTCGCCCCTGAGGGAAGCTCACCTGCCTGCCTGTGTGGTTAAAAGGGACATAGTGAGTCTTTCCTGACTGAGGGCCCCAGTGGGGAGGGAGGAAACTTCATAGGGCTCACTCAGCAGGCTGGCCTGGGCCCAGCACACGCAGCAACCCTAGTGTCCACAGGCTCTGGCCAAACGCTGGCGTGGTGCTTAGACATTTGGGCTCGGATACTCTTGGGCTGGGGAAAGACACTTCAAGGCAGCTGTTTTTGACCATGGCTCTGTGGCCACAGTGAGTGTCCCCCTCAGCTGCAATGAGGTGAGGGCCACGGTTCTGTCGATGGACTGCCTGGCCACTTCCAGGTGCCCACACGCACCCTGGCTTCCCTTGAGCTGCCCCACACCTGCACTTTCAGGGCCAGGGCAACACAGGCCAGCACACAGAGGCACCTCTGGGGCTCCACAGCCAACAGGGCCGCTCAGGCCAAGCCCTTCCAAGTGAACAGTCAACACTGCCAGGCCTGGGCGAAGTGCTGGTAAAATCAGATACCGAAGACACTATCTGCACCCTGACAGGAGAGCATTCAAGCTGGGGAGAGACATTAAAACTCCAACACAATGAACAGCTCCTCACTTTTCTGCCTCACACACACACAAACCCCTTCTCTGCGCTCAGACAGACAGAATACACAAAAACCAGGGAAAACATCTTAAAACGGAATCTCAAAATTCGCACCAGGTAATACTGTGTCTCACGGATGTTAAAAGGAGGCCTCCTGAGTGAGCCCCAGAGCTCATGGTACATAAAGCTGCTGACTGACGCAAAGCACGGTTTTGTGTTGGGGTGCTGCTCATTGGGTGTGAGACACTCGAGACTTACTGGACCTGGAATCGGGGCAGGTGTTTTGAGCTTCTGCCCTTAGGCTGGGGTGGGGGGGTGGGGCGGGGCGAAGGCTCCTTGTCAGTCGTACCCTGGGCCCCAGGGCTACCTGGATCAGACCCTCGTCCGGGGGCAGGGGGGGGGGGAAGCCCCTTCAGCTGCCCGGGCTGCCTGACTGTCTGGTGGTGCTGAGTCTTGTAATCCATCTTCTCCTTGAAGGTCAGGAACTGGAGGTGGCACTTGGAGCAGTGGTGGACGCTCCTTTCCCAGTGCCCGCGGTAGTGGCACATGTAGGCACATGTAGGTGCAGTCTTGAAAATTTTGAGGCAGAAAGGGCAGAGCAGGTTCTTGGTATTCTCGTGGCACGCTCGGAGTGTATGTCTACGTCGCGAAGACCAACGAGCAGTAGCCCCAGGCCTGGCACATGTAGGGCATCTCGCCGGGCTTGTGGCTGGTCCGCATGTGCTCCAGGAGGGCGCGGTCGGTTTGGAAGGCCAGCTTGCAGATGCGGCAGACGGCCGCGGGCCCGGGGGCTGTGTGCACGCTCTCCACGTGCCGCTGCTGCTGGGAGGGCAAGGGGAACGGCCGGTGGCAGTGCGGGCAGACAGCGTGGCTCTCCCAGCCGTCGCTCCTCTGCTTCTCCAGGTCCAGGTGGTGCTTCATGTGATTCATGAACTTCACGTTTTTGAGGACCTTGGCGCAGCCGAGGCACTTAAAGACGGTGTGAGTCTTCTGCTCCGGTGGCACGTGCCGCCCCCTGCTGCCCATAGTAGAAGTCGCTGAGCAGCACGACCAGGCTCTCTCTCTTGGGCTCAGCAGTGCTGTTCGCACTGGCTAGGCCATGGGTGTCTGGCTCCACCGATACGCCTTCCCTCGCAGGGTTCACGGGCTTTGCGTGGCCCCTGAACTCTGGCGAGAGGCTTTGACGGGGGCCCCGGTCTGAGCCAGGCTATCGGAGGCCCGGAGGCCAGCTGAGGGTGCGCTGTGCTGGGCTGCCATGGTCTGCACCGACCCCAACCGGGACAGCGCTGAAGACCGCTCCTCTGTGGCTTCACCACTGAGCTTGGCTCTCTTGGGGTGTTCCCCATTCTCCTACCTCTCTTGGGCTGCTTGGGCAGGCGTGTGACTCTCCCTCTCCCCACCGGCAGGAGTGCTGCTCCAGGGGGCAGCAATGAACGTGGGAGAAAAACCAAAGGAGAGCAAACATCTGTGGAGCTGGTAGGCATGAGACGTGCGAGCTGTTCTTATGGCCAGGTTTTGGCAATGGCTCCACAAAGACAGGGCTGTCTGCTGACCCCATCTGGACCCCGACGGTGGCGCTCCCGTGCCTGCTTCTGGGACTGTGCTTCTATGGCCCACAGGCGGCAGTTTGGGGTGGCGTCTCTTCTGAGGTGACCATACGTTTTTCTCCTCAAACATGAACCTGGGGTGACTCTGTTTAAAATGTTTGAAACAACTGGCTTTGAACGTGAAGTCACCCTCACAAAGATCAGCTCGGCGTCTTCATTTCTGTGTTCTACCCCCACGAAGATCAGCTCGGCGTCGTCACTCTTGGCTCACTTGGCTTCCCGGGCAGTCTGCGGCTCGGGCGCATCTTCTCCAGGTAGCAGACGCGGTCACTCCATCTTCCAGTGCTTTCCTTCTCGAGCGGTGCAGCCGCGACTCCCAGTGCTTCCCTTATCCAAGCCGCGTCCTAAGTAAGCACAAGCACACGGCACATCAATAAGTACAGAAAACGTATGATCTTATTCAGTGTTCTCCAAACGCTCAGGCCGCAGAGAGGCCCCACCCTCTGCAGAGAACGCAGAGACGCCCAGAGGTAAATGCCAGCTCAACACCCAGCTTACAATCATCTAGAATCAGAGTTTTGTCCTACACTGACTAAGTCTCTATTATTAAAAAAAAAAAAATCCCAGTCACTAGGTAAACTCATATATAAAAGACAAATGCGTCCCACTGAAGGTGCAGCCTGCACGCTGCTCAGAAACAGGCTCTAGGTGAAGGCTAAGGTGCAGCTAGCCACCTGCCAGCTGCATCTTCTTTGGCAGGACTTTCTTTTATGCGCTTCTGTATCTTAATGGCAGATGTTCTTACTTTGTAAGCTTGAGGTAACAGCTCTTTCTAAAAGCACCACTATTTAACAGCAGCTTATTGCACAGAACTAGAAGAAACTATAAAAAATGTACATTTCTTACCTGATCCATACATCCTAATTGGTAAGTATTAATATGGAAAAGTATCAAATTTAATTAGCAGCATGAGAATCTATACAGAGTCAACAAAGAGTGTCATTCAATGACACGTACTTGGCATGTGCCCAGGCTACGTTGGGCATGGACTCTCGCGGTAACCTCAGCCCAAGCCAGGCCTCCCATCATCCATTCGCCAGTATTTGCTGAACCTATCCAGCCTTCCTGGCTGCCCCAGTGAACTGAAGCCCAGTAGTGCTTATTCTTCATCCCACCTGTCTCTTCTCCACATGGCAGGCAAAGGTATTTGGCCGAAGCAAGCCTGAGGATGTATGGGTCAGCCCAAGCCACGCGGGACTGTGTGGCTCCCCGGTGAAGCCCTTCCCGGCTGCGGATCCGTCCTCGGCCCATGGGCTATGGACCTTCTCCTTCCTCTCCCCACGCGCTTGCTTCTGGCCACGTGAACCTCCGTGCTGTTTCTTGAACACACGAAACTATGCGTCTCGCTCAGGGCCTTTGTATTTTCTGCTCCTCTTACTGTCTTATTCTTTTCCAAGCCTCCTTCTCAGAGAGGCTCTTAAATATTTCAAACAACCACTCCCTCACATTCCCAGCTTCTCTTCACTTCTGTTTCATTTTCATCCCTTATCCCCCACCTACCATACTGTCCACTTTGTCTTCATCATTTTCTTTTATTTACCCTAAAAATGTTAACTCCAAAAGCAGGGGCCGACTGTTACTGACTGTCACATCCCCAGAACAAAGCCCAATGCCTGGCACAGGCATGCTTGAAATACACAATTTGTTGAAGAACCTGTATTTACAGAGCAGATGGTGACCTGTTAATTTGACCTTGTCAGAACCTTGCCAGAAATTCTGTAGGCCAGTATTATAAATTAAACTTTTCCCCAAAAATTTAGGATCACAACTTCAAAGTAAAAATGATATTAATTTTTCTGAAGACCATGAAAATAACTGCCCTTACTACACAGGGCATTTATTTTAATATTTTGTTTTACTTTTCTTAAATTATCATCCACAAAATCAATTATGACTCATCAATAGATAAGTGTTTGAAAAAACACTGGCTTAAAACTAACAAAATGTTAACAAAACCACAGTTCAAAACGCAGCCATTCCTCACAGACATAATGTCACAGTCACCCAGCATGGGACCCTGAGTCAGTGCAACCCAATTTATAAGTCAGGCTGGCATCGGACATACTTCTCAGTAATCAGCGTGCTGGCGTATAACTACAGAGCAAAGAGCTGTTTAATGTTGAAAACGTAACCAATTTGGAAGTGAAACACCAATATCAAACTCAATAAAAGTTATCTGCACTCTCCCCACTTACTGCACCCTTACTTTGTTTGCCAAGTACCCAGTAGGAGGTGGTCAGTGTGTCAGTGGCCAATCGCCAGTTTGTCAGGAGTGCTGATTTACAACTTTCAAAACTAAGATGAAGGAGACAAGCAGGAGCTGTGCAGCGCAGAAAAACATGGTTTCCGTAGGCGCTGCTCTTTGGAACCAGTGGAAACGGGCTCAGTCTACCAACATGCAGCTGCCTCACCTCCCTCCGGGAGGAGGCCACAGCCCAGTTGGTCAACATGAGCTGCTGACATTCCGGGCTGTGTCATTTTTTGCGGGGTATGTCAGATGCAGCTCAGAGCCTCTATGCACAAAACCACCACCAGCAACCCCTTGTTCGGCAACTGAGAAGGTTCTATAGACAAACGTGTGCTGACCCACAGCTCTCTCAGAATCACTGACGCAATTCTCTAGGTAATTCTGTGTGTGTACTCTATCACCCTCTCAAGATAAAATTATAAAGCACAAAAATCCCAGGGTGATTTGAAAATTAATATGGTTATCTGAGAATGGGCTTGAAAGCCTGGACAAGTTTATGATTTACCGAAAGCTAAATGTAGTGCATTTGGGGTCTGGAGTTAAGATTGGATGTGATGTCTTTGTATATGATCTCAGGTATGGTGCTTATGTACACAGGCACCGTGATTATTCAGTAATAGAATTGTTTCATCCCTGTCTCCATTTTATAGAGAGTATATTAGGTTAGAAGAGATTTTCATTTTAATTTTTTCTCTAATAGTGTTCATTTATTGTTTTATGGTTTGTTATGTCTGTTGCCCTTATCAGGAATATAAAAGCCAGCACCAATAGTTGTCAAAAAAAAAGAAAAGAAAAGAAAAGAAAGCATAGGTTTCAACGTTGCACCTACACTCCATGAACATGGGGCACCTGCCCCTGTGATGTGCGCATTGCTGTGTATGGGTGTTGCTTGGCAACCGTTGATTCTGCCAACTCAAAGGTTCCCAACCCTCCTGGAGCTTGGTAGCTGCTGTGACCACCCGGCTCCCGGACCTGTGGCGTGTCCACTAGCAGCGCTTGGCTGGTTGGACTCATCCCTAAGGACCAGTGTTGGATGCTAGAGGCAGGCCTCCGGGGAGGCCCCTGGAGGCCTGTGTTCCACAATGTGGAAATTTTTCCGCTGGAAACCCCGGCGGCCCGCCATCCCAGAGAAGAAAGTCTTCACAGACCCTATTGCCAACTGCAATCTCAACTTATCGAAGCATATGTATGGCAGTCTGCAAGAGAAGACTGGGCCTTAGGAAGGCCCACAGAGCTGCCCTCAGTGGCGATGTGTTTAAGGTTCAGGCTGCAGATAAGTGGCTTGAATGACCTGGACCAGCAGTTGAGGTATGGGGCATCGAGGCAGAAGGGAGGAGGCAGGAGTCCTGGGAGAACACAGGCTTTTTGGGTGCAGCCTGCTGGGGGCCTGAGTCTTGCCACGGGGCACAAGCCCTGGGCTGTGCCCCTGGCCACGGTCGTGGCCTCTGGGGCTGGAGCCAGGCTTGGGCAGATACCCGACAGCAGACTCTTGGGATCATGCCAAGTGAGCTGTGGGTGGCGTTACTGGCAGCGCGAAAAGATGTAACTAAGGTAGGAGTGAGACAAGAAACAAAGTAGAGTGTGCAGAGCATCTTCCAGAGTAGTGTGCACTCACCGTGTGCCCGAACTCTCTCGGGTGCCCGCACTCTAGGGTGCCCGCACTATCGGTTGCCCGTACACTCTGGGTGCCCGACAGCTCCATGCTGTAGCAAAGTGCAGGAGGAGACAGCAGCTCCGTGGTGACCCGCTGCCTGGACGAAATGTCAGGCAGAAATGCCTGAGCGCCTCTGCACGGGTCACTGCCTCCTCCCTGTGGCCTTTCCTGAGCAACCTGAGAAGGACACTTTGGAGGAGGGAGATGGGTTCTCAAACAGGAAGAGTCACTTTCTCAAAAATGGAAACTGTTGTAGACTCATCAGTTTTGCAAAACCAACCAAAGTGTAAAACCTTGAAATGTTGAGTTACACTGGTGTTTTATTTCATCTTTGTCACAGGAACACAGCTTCATCTTCCAGAGAATGGGTTGTAAATCAACAGAAATGTAACTAAGTCCCTTTTGGACATATCAGTGAGTAGTGGAAACAGTTAGGGCCCCAGGTAGGAAGAGGAATTGAAGAAACAGGAATGAAATGCGCTTCCCACAGCGAAGGCTGCGGAGTGGCAGCGGTGGCACTGTTAACTTGCTCCTCACTCTGAGAGGCAGGGTGGTGGTGAGCACCCTGTCCTAACAGGTGCGGTTCTTTTACACAGCCCCTGCCCTCACTCTGAGACAGCCTCAGGAGATAGATGTGCATTCTGTGGTTTTTTGTTTATTTCCTAGCACTTCTTAAACCCTGTGTTGTGTGTGTGTGTTCATTACCAGACCTTCTACTATGTTTTTGATGTTGATATTTATTTTTTTAAGGATGCCTTCCAAAGGATGATATTTATTTTTTTAAGGATGAACAATTTTGAAATTCAACTTAGTAACATAAAAAGTGAAAACCCGGCCCTCCCTGGTGGCGCAGCGGGTTAAAGCATTGCACTGAGAAGCTAAAGCCACTTCCGCATGAGTTCGATCCCCGCCTGCCCCCGGAGGAGACCACATGGCGTGGCAGACCTCTCCTGACCTGCCCGCTGCTCCCCTCAGCAGTGTACTTCGTTGATCTGCCTGTTCTGCTCCCCACTCTGTCTCTGGTGAAGTCTCTCACTGCCTCTGAGCCTCTGGCCTGTACCCCAGTTCTGTATGTACAAATAAATAAATCTTTAAAAAAAAAAAAGTGAAAACCCTCTCTTTTGATCAAATAATACTACTGTTAAAAATAAATGACAATGTGCGACGCACTCTCTGCCAGCAGAAAGACGCCACGATATATCTTCTTCTGGATCCTTTATTCTTCTCCCTCGCACACGCGCGCCCTCCTCCTCGCTTGCTCTTGCTCTCGCTCTTGCTTGCTTTCCCTCTCAGGGGAAGCGCATTGCTTAAATAGCATTCATTGGCCAATTAGAGCACTGCTCACGTGTATAACAACCATATTTAGGCAGGACACACAACGAGCATACATTGATCATGCAAAAGCATGTCCAATAAGATTTAACTTCCTTATACAGGCGGGTGTTGACGTATTTTGTTTTTCACCAGCTTAACCGCACTGGCTAAAGGCCAGGCGCCATCTTGGCTGCTGAATCATGGGGCTAGGGTCCCAGGAACCCCGACAGCTCCCCCTTTGTTTAATTATAAATGGCAAGGGACCGTGCCTGTCTTAGGTTGAGCGGCCTAACCACAGTCTTACCCATCATCAACAACCGTAGAGCATGCTACGGCGTCTGTCTTAGGTTGATCTGTGGCTGCCTTCTACATTACCTGTCTTTGACTACCGGTCCAGCATAGTGAGCCTTATACCAGGGGAGCCGCCTGCCTCCATGGCAGCAAAAGCCTGATGGACCAACGCACGATTGCATGACATTTGTTGTTGCAAATTGTAAAGGCAGCGAATACAGAGCACACTAATCAGGAAGAGTACAATGCCTAAGGCTATGAACCCAAACCAAGTCTTTCCAAAGTCAAGAAAGGATTGCATGAGGAAAGACAGTTGGTTGGCAGTTAAAGGGGTGACACGCATAGCATTGAGTTGCAAAATCTGAGTTCGCAAGTCTCTGGTGAGGTTTTGAAATTGGGAGGACCATGGACCCGTTAACATTGCGGAAATTTGTTTAGACATATTGGCTGCAATAGTATAATTGGAATATTGAACCGCAGTGACACAAAATCCTTGGTGGGTGAGGATACAGCCAGTCATCATGACTTGAGCCACAATGTCCATCTGTTCCTGGAGTAAGTCCATATGCTGATTTAGCAGCATCAACCCCATATGGATATGTTCATTAATTTGAGAATGGGTGTCCAAAGCCTGTGCTGTGAGTGCAGTCAAATTGTTGAGTGTGGCGGCACAGGAAATGTCGCATTTTCAAAGGTGGCAAACTTGGTACAGTGTCCGGAAGGGGAAACGGCCAGGCCCAGACGGTGGCCCACAAGGTGACCTCAGTCGGCGTCCACAGGAGGGGCAGAGTTGTCGTCCAGGGCAGGAGTGTCAGGAGAACGAGGAGTGGAGTCATATTTCTGTGTTCCTGCAGGTGCTGCAGCAGTACGGATCAGACGTTCGGGTACCCACACCAGGCCAGTCTGGTCCTGCGGGAAAACACAAACCGATCCTTGGACCCAGTGTAGAACGGGGTCCGGGCCTCGCCATACACCTGTCAAGATTTCTTTCCATAATACAAAGTGCTCTGGAAGCGGGGCTGGAGAGTAATGACGCTCAGCTGCTGACTGGCCGCTGTTATCTAATGTTAGAAAATTTAAAATGAAGAGGGCAAGATTCATTTTCTCTCAGGGGTTCTATAGAATACCCCACCCCCCCTTTGTTTTGTAAACAAGTTTTTAGGGTAAGGTGAGCTCGTTCCATGATACCCTGATCTTGGGGGTTATATGCAATCCCAGTAACCAATTGAATTCCAAAGACATGGGCAAAGGTTTGAAAGCCCTTGGACATATATGCAGGGCCATTATCACTTTTGATCAGTTTTGGGGGCCCCCAGCAGGCAAAGGTGTGGAGGCAATGTTGAATCACATGAGTAATCTTTTCACCTGCATGTGGAGTGGCCATAATGACTCCAGAAAAGGTATCGATTGAAACATGTACATATTTAAGGTTTCCGAATTCTGGGATGTGGGTGACATCCATTTGCCACACGTGGTTGGGTAACAATCCTCTGGGGTTTACTCGTAGTGATGGAACGGGGATAAGAGGTGCACAATGTTGGCAGGCCTTGACTATTTGTCGAGATATGATTTTGGGTATTTGAAAGAGTCTGCTTAGGGTGGTCGAATTGACATGGAATTTATCATGAAAAGCCTGGGCCTGTTCTTGATTAGAAAGGATGAGCGTAGAACGGGTGGCAAGGTCTGCCAAGGTGTTGCCCTCTGTCAATGGTCCAGGGAGAGCGGTATGAGCTCTAATGTGTCCAAAAAAAAGGGATGGTGACGCTGTAATATCAAATTTTGCAATGTAACAAAATAGGGTGCCACCGTAGAATCTGGGGAAGTAAAGGGTACAATCTCCAAAACTGATACCGAATTGACAAGGTATAAACTATCAGTAAGCAGATTAAAGGAACTTTTTTCCATCAACTTGAAAGCCAGAATTACTGCAGATAGCTCGGTGACCTGTGCAGCTGAGGCCTGTACAGCAGTGGTGTACGTTTTTCCATCTACTACTACAGAGCCAATCCCATTTTTTGATCCATCGGTAAAAACCGTTTTACAGTTAGTTATAGGAGCGCTCCTAGTTACTTTTGGAAATATGACTGAATTGT
>NW_004567130.1:96354-103446 GCF_000260355.1 Condylura cristata | reverse complement strand
CTTGGACGCGGTGATCTCGGCGTCTTTACTCTGCCGCCATCTTCCGGAAGTCCCGATGACTGAATTGTTTTTACAGAATTGAATCCAGAGGTGTTTTGGATAGTGGTTATCAAAAATGGCGTCTGTGGTACAATATACAATGGCCCAAAAGGAATCATTATTGACAAGCCAGCATAATTGCTCGCTGGTATAAGGGGTGATAATCACATCGGGATGAACGCCAAAAGTGACAATACAGGTCTCTATGCCCTTTAGAATAAATTGAGACACCGCAGCCGGATAGGGTTGTAGCATTTCTGACGGAGAACTAGCTAAATGGATGCTCTGTAATGGGGCCCCCTGCCAAATGACCCCAGAAGGACTGTGGCCTTCCAGGAGAATGATAAGTTGTAACGGCTGGGAAGGATCACAATGATCTGTCTGACACGATTGTAAGTGCTGTTGTATAAGAGCAATGGCACGTCGGGCTTCGGGAGTCAGACTACTTTTAGAGTTTAAATCTGGGTCTCCTTTGAGGATATCAAACAAAGGTTTTAGTTCTCCAGTGGAGAATTTTAGATAGGGTCTGATCCAATTTATGTCTCCCAGTAATTTTTGAAATTGTTCAAGGTCTGTAGATGATCTACCCGAAGGGAGATTTTTAAAGGTTGAACTGTGGTAGCAGCCAGCCGTGTGCCCAGGTATTCCTGTACATACCCTGTCTGCATTTTGTCAGGGGCTATATTTAGTCCCCAGAGTTGTAGGGCCTTGACCATGAAGGTCAAGGCCTCATCCAACATGTTTTTATTAGAATGGCATAAAAGAATATCATCCATATAGTGGTAGATTTTTAAATTTGGATATTTTTTCTAGTAGTGGACAAGGCTTTGTCCACATACATTTGACATAATGTTGGGCTATTTGTCATGCCTTGTGGCAGTACTGTCCATTCAAATCTTTGATCAGTTTGAGAGTGATTGATAGCTGGTAGTGTGAAGGCAAACCTACAGCAATCCCCCTTATGTAATGGTATGGAGAAAAAACAATCCTTTACATCCACAATGACAGTAGGCCAACCGCTGGGTAGGGCTGACACTAAAGGCAGGCTGCACTGAATAGGGCCCATTGTGAACATCTGACGATTAACAGCTCTTAGATCCTGCAACAGTCTCCACTTTCCATATTTTTTCTTAATGACAAATATGGGCGTGTTCCAAGGAGAGGTGGAACATTGCAGGTGTCCTGCATTAACTTGCTCCTTTACTAGGATATGAACAGCCTCCAATTTTTCTTTTGTTAAGGGCCACTGTGGAATCCAGCGAGGTACATCATCTTTCCAAGATATAGGAATTGTATGATCCACAATGGCCCCTAGGAAAAACCCAGACCTTTGTGGTCATTTTTTGGAGCTGGCATTGGCAGAGGCTGAAGGAGGCCTTGCTGGGACTTACCCAGTCCACACCCATCTAGGTATCCCATCTTTTTCATCATTCCTTTAACGAGGGACCCCTGATATATCTCATCAGTAGTTAACTTGACCTTCATCTGTTGTAGAACATCTTGGCCCCATAAAGAAATGGGCACCTCACAAATATATGACTGGAAAACTCCTGAATGACCTTCCCTGTCCTTCCACTGTAGGGACGCTGCGCTCTGATTGGGACTGGAGGCTATGCCCAGTCCTCGGAGTGTTTGATTGGCCTTGATAAGCAGCCAACCCTTTGGCCAATCTATGGAGGCAATGATGCTCTTATCAGCCCCTGTGTCTAACAATCCTTGGAACTCCATTCCTCGTATGGTAAGTTTTAATAGGGGTCGATCCCCAAGGCCCACTGTAAAGCAGGCCAAAGGGTCCCCAGTGGAACCAAATCCCGCATTCCCTCTGTGCATCCCGTTGCTCTTCCAGGCCAAATGTGCTCTTGGTAAAATGAGCATTTGAGCAATGCGGTCCCCTGGGGAAATGACTGTAATACCCTTAGGGGAAGATATCAGTATCTTTACCAGTGAAGTCAGAATCTATGACTCCAGGATGGACAACGAGACCCCGCAGGGTAGTGGAGCTTCTTCCCAACAATAATCCCACTGCATCTTTTGGTATGATCCCGTCCCAATCCGACTCTATAGCTTGTACTCCCACTTCAGGAGTTAAGACCAATCTGGTGGTGGCACAGATGTCCAATCCTGCACTTCCTGCCATGGCCCTTCGTATTTGTTCTCCCCCCCCTGGGGTCTGTGGGTGCCATGTTCGCGGCACCTGTTGGACCACCCCGTACATTTGTCTTGGGCCCTGGGGTCGGCCCGTCTTCCCGTTTTTTGACACCGTAGGGTTGGGACCTAAATAATTTCCTTCCTTGTCCCGTATTGACTGGCATACACTGGACCAATGATTGCCCTTTTTGCAACGAGGACAGAGCCCTGTTTTTTTCTCCACTTCGACCCTTGTGTTAGGACACTGGTTTTTCCTGTGACCAGCCTGGCCACAGGAGAAACATGCTCCCGAGCGGGCTAGTGGTTGAGACATTTTTCCCAGACCTTGCATTATAGCTGAAACCAAAACCTGTCCCTGTACCACAGAGTCATTGATATCTCTGCAGACCCTTAGGTAGGTGGGTAGATCTTTTCCTTTCCAGGCGCGAATAGCGTCTTTGCACCATTTATTAGCTTGTTCACATGCTAACTGTTTGACCAAGGGCATGGCCTGGTCAGAATCCCCGAAAATTCGAGATGCTGTCTGTATCAACCGGTCCACAAATTCTGAATAGGGCTCATTTGGTCCCTGTATTACTTTTGATAACTGGCCCTGTAGGTCCCCAGCGCCTTGTAAGGTCTTCCAGGCCTTAACAGCTGCAGCTGCAATTTGTAGGTAAACAGCAAGAGGGTACCTGATTTGTGCCTGAATATCATCAAAATTACCTTGTCCCATCATCATGTCTAGCTAGATTCCACCCTGGATTGCCTGCAGCTGCATTTCTCCTAGCAGTATCTAAACAAAACTCCTGCCAAGTGGTTTTCCACATCAAGTATTGGCCACCTGAGAGGATGGCTCTGGCCACATTTTCCCAATCATGAGGGGCCAAATTAAGTCCTCCTACTGACTCAACCACTGAAATTGTGAACGCAGCCTATGGGCCATAGGCGCATACTGCCTCCTTTAATTGTTTAACTAATTTAAAATCTAGAGGCTGGTGATACCTTTCCTGAGTTTGTGGATCCTCAACCACAGGGAAGTAAGAACCCCCTTCGCCCCCCCATGTCTTCCCACCTGGAGAATTTACTGTGTTGCATGCAGGGACAAGGAACAGTAGTGCAGCTGGGGTTGTAGGCGAGGGTTGGCACTGAAGGCGCCATGGCTTCCTTGATATTTAGGGTTTTTACTCTCACTTCTAGCTCTTCTCCTGTGAGTCCATCTGAATCATCAGCCGTATGGAACTGTGAACGCTGTTCTCTAACCTTCCCAGATAGTACAGACCCCATTGCTGCACAGTAAATCAGTCCCCTTTCTGCTTTTGTACCGTCAGTTCTATTTGACCGCTTTTCACGTGTCCTTAGTTTTTACTGAAATTGGACGGCCTTCCACATGTTCCTAGTTTTTGCTGAAATTGGACCGCCTTCCGCGTGTCCCTAGTTTTTGCTGGAATTTCCGGACAGTCGCTAAACCGCGAACGTTAGGGCTGCCCTTTCCTGTTACTACTTAAAACTTTTGCAAGAAGCTCCCGGGTTTCGGCACCACTTGCGACGCACTCTGCCAGCAGAAAGATCCACGATATATCTTCTTCTGGATCCTTTATTCTTCTCCCTCTCGCGCGCGCGCTCTCCTCCTCACTTGCTCTCGCTCTTGCTCTTGCTTGCTTTCCCTCTCAGGGGAAGAACATTGCTTAAATAGCATTCATTGGCGAATTAGAGCACTGCTCACGTGTATAACAACCATATTTAGGCAGGACACACAGCGAGCATACATTGATCACGCAAAAGCATATCCAATAAGATTTAACTTCCGTATACAGGCGGGTGTTGACGTATTTTGTTTTTCACCAGCTCAACCGCACTGGCTAAAGGCCAGGCGCCATCTTGGCTGCTGAATCATGGGGCTAGGGTCCTGGGCACCCCGACAACAATGCACTGTTCTATGTGCTTACAATACCTTGTTTTTATCAGTTAAAAATGTATCTTCTGGGCCTTCCCTGGTGGTGCAACAGGTTAAAGTGACGCACTATGAAACCATTACAGCCACTGCAGCACGAGTCCATCCCTTGCCAGGGAATGACCACAGGGCACAGTGGCCCTCTTCTGTCTCCCTACTGCTCTCCTCAGCAGTGTATTTCAGTAGATCTGCCTGTTCTGTTCCCCACTCTGTCTCTGGTGAAACTCCTCACCACTCCTGCACCTCTGGTCTGTTATGAGTAACTAAGTAAATTGAAAAAATGAGAGGGATTACTGAAATCTTAAAAAAAACTTCTTCCTATTTAAAAACAAGAATTGGGCCCTCCCTGGTGGTGCAGCGGGTTAAAGCACTGCACTAAGAAGCTTAAGCCACTTCTGCATGAGTTCGATCCCCGCCTGCCCAGGAGGAGATCCACATGGTGCGGCAGACCTCTCCTGACCCGCCCGCTGCTCCCCTCATTAGTGTACTTCGTCCACCTGCCTGTTCTGCTCCCCACTCTGTCTCTGGTGAAGGCTCTCACCCTCCACATCTCTGGCCTGTACCCCATGTGAATAAATAAATAAATCTTAAAAAAATGTTTAAAAACAAGAATTGTTTTTTTTTTAAATATACTTTTTAAAGATTTATTTATTTATACAGAACTGGGGTACAGGCCGGAGATATGGAGGGTGAGGGGACTCACAAGGAACAGAGCGGGAGCAGAACAGGCAGATCAATCCACGAAGCACACTGCTGAGGGGAGCAGCGGGTGGGTCAGGAGAGGTCTGCCACGCCATGTGGATCACCTCCGGGGCAGGCGGGGATCGAACTCATGGGGAAGTGGCTTAAGCTTCTCAGTGCAGTGATTTAACCCGCTGCACCACTAGGGAGGGCCAACAAGAATTGTTTTTAAGTCAACTGAAGAGAAACTTCTTATTTGAAATTGGACCAAGTACTTGTTGCAATACTGCAAGTGACCAATGTATAGTGGAATAAACAGGTTGGGACAGGTAATAAAGGATTGATGTAAAAGGGGAGTGAAATGATAATGTCCTGTCTACTGTGTTGATGGGGCTTTGGAGCAGTGCACTTATTGTATGACTCACATTTAAAGTTTCTTTTCCTTTTTCAAATAGGCAATTAGGTGATAAGTATCACACTTAAAAATATGTAGTCCTTTACCCATTAGTTAACCTCTTTGGAAAATCTGGTGAATTCTCTGACCCCCTATTATCCCTCACCTCTGGCCTGCACCCCATATCTTGTATGCATAAATAAATAAAAATTCTAAAATATTTTTAGGAAGTAGAGCACTGTGACATGCAATTATTTTTTTCTCAGCACTGCTTAAAAAGTTCTGTGTCGGGGAGCAGTCATGCAACAGACTGTGCAATTAAACTGGTGCATTCATGGGGCCATTTGGTACTATAGAAAGTGGTGCAGTCACAGATGCGCTGAGGGGCAAAATTGTTCATTGGCAAGCAAAAGGAAAAACGTCCTTTGCTGATAAATCCTTGCCAATATAATCTGTGTTGGTTGAAAACACGTGCGAAATGTGATCAAATTTTTATTCATGAGCTTTTGTCTCGTACTAAAAGTTTAAAAATATGTCATTTTGAATTAAGCATGTATACAAATTCTAGTATAGATCTATTATGAATATCCTGGAGAACAGCAGGACAATGGATATTCCACAGATAAAAGTCTTTTTTCCCCAATTTTTAAACATTTTCAGGAGGCACCATTTTCCATTATTTTAACCCAGCTTTATCCATCATTGTATGGCAGAAACATTGTACTTTTTTTAAAAAAAAATATTTATGCACACAGAACTGGGGTACAGGCCAGAGGTGTGGGGGCGGTGAGAGGCTTCACCCCAGACAGAGTGGGGAGCAGAAAAGGCAGATCGACAAAGTCCACTGCTGAGGGGAGCATCGGGTAGGCCAGGAGAGGTCTGCTGCGCCATGTGGGTCACCTCCGGGGATGGGGATCCAACTCATGCTGAACTGGCTTTAGCTTCTTAGTGCTGTGCTTTAACCCACTACACCACCAGGGAAGGCCCACATTCTACACATTTTATCCTTAAAAGCTTTATGTTCCAGTCTAAGCAAGATGAGCGATTTCAAACTGAAGTAATGCATCATCACCTAACCTCTGTGGAAGCTTTTTTTTGCCTCCTTTCAACTAAAAGCACTTCTGAAGGCAGAAAACTATAAAAGATCATCTTTACTTGCCTTTTGAAAATTTACAATAATATTGAATACTAATATTAGTAGTTGGAATATTGACTTCCACACCATTTATCAATAAAAATAGTGTACAAATGAGCCACTTCTCTGTATAGGAATCATGAATTTCCTTTGGCCTAAAGTTTCTTGAAAATTTGCAGGAAGAATCATTTTTTAAAATTATTTTTTGTTCAGTTCTCTTATCTCGTTATGCTTTAAAAACAACTGCAGTTTGACTGCCAATGAGTGGAACTGTAGCAGACTGTTGTTTATATTATACTTCACTTAAAGTACCACACTGTGGACTATGTGATACCCCCATTATTTGATGTATCAATGAGACATTTTAAAAATGTTGTCAACTATAGTTATGAGACACTTTGAATTCTACATAAAAGGAATGTGAAATGTGAGAAGCTGAGAGCATCTGAGAATCAATGAAGGCAAGTTCTCCCTCCAAACCTAAATATAAATGCAAAGTCAGCGTACTTGAATCATTTTATTTGAGTTATTCCTTCATAAAATGGCACTAATGTTAATAAGAGTAGTATTATTTAACAATATTGAGTTGTTATTCTGGACACTGTTCATAGAGTCTGGTGTAAATATTACCATAGTGTCCTGTGAGGCAAGAACTTTTTTTTTTTAAATAACAGTTTATTTTTACATCATTTTGTACATTTTTTTTAAAGATTTATTTATTTATTCATACAGAACTGGGGTACAGGCCAGAGATGCGGAGGG
>NW_004567130.1:87775-95544 GCF_000260355.1 Condylura cristata | reverse complement strand
CAGGAGAGTTCCTTTTTCTTCACATCTTTGCCAACATTTGTTGTTGCTAGTTGTGTGAAGATGTGCCATTCTCACTGGGGTGAGGTGGAATCTCATGGTGGTTTTAATTTGCACCTCCCTTATGATGAGTGATGTTGAACATTTTTTTGATATGCTTGTTAGCCATCTGCATTTCCCCTTTTAGCTCTTCTGCCCATTTTTTGATGGGGTTGTTTATTTTTGTTGAATTTTGTCAGTTCTCCACATATTTTTGTGATCAGTCCTTTATCACTGCTTTTGTGTGAGAAAATTTTTTCCCAATTAGTGGGCTATCTGTTTTTTGTAATGTCTCTGTTGCTGTACAGCTCTTTAACTTGATATAGTCCCATCTATTTATTCTGAGGCAAGAACTTTTTAGCTCCCTTTCATTGATGAGAAATTGAAACATAGAAAGCGAAGTAGTAGCTAATAAGTGACAGGGTAAAGTAGGATTCAAGTCCAGTTGCACTGAGCCCACAGGTCAAGCTTTTCCATTCATACAGGATGCTATCGCATTCATGTGATGTGTGAGAAGAGCTAACAAATGTATTTTCCAGAAGAAAAGATGTTTTGGAGACGCTAGAATAACTAGCTATTTTGTGTTTATAGTTCTGTGAGGTGTGGCGTAGTTGAGATGGTGACTGTGACTTCCTAAAGGGGCCTTTTGCTCTTCTAGGACTGCCCTCCACTTGGCCGCTGCCCATGGCCACCGGGACGTAGTGACTGTGCTCGTGGAGAGAAAATGCAGACTTAATCTGCATGTTGATGAGAACAGGATGGTTCTGATCAAGGTGTTGACAGCTATATCGTGGGAGGGTGGCGCTTAACTGACTTAGGCTTGAGGTGAATTCGCTCCAGTAACCTCATCTAAGTCATCTGATCACCAAACCCTAGGGTTAATCGTTAATCGAGAACCTGCTATTTCATTGTGTGATACCGACAGGCAGTGCAAAGCTAGAAAGAGGAAATCGTGCGTATTCTGCTGGACTACGGCGCCAACCCGAACATCTCCGACGTCTATGGAAACTGCGCCATCCACTATGCGGTTAACCACGAGAACGATTCGATAATAACCGACCTGCTCAAACACAAGGTCGGCCTTGAAGTAAAAAACAAGGTAAAGACCAAGTCACTTGGCTGACAAAATAGATGAACCGAATTTTGTATGTCACAAAATACCGGATTGTCTGTCGCTCTCTGAAGCGGTGCAGTGCCCACTCAACGCAGACGACACGCGAGGCCATGTCCTAACCACGCGACCCCAGGGCCAGTCAGGGAGGCGGAGCGGAAGGCGCTCCCCGGGAGGGGCCTTGGGTCTTACCTCACCTGCGGAAATGCGGGTTAGAAAAAAAAAAAAAAAAAACAAATGAAACCGTTCTTGGGTGCCTGGCAACGGTTGTAAGCTTTGCGCTCCCAGGAGACCGTAGACAGGGTAGGTGCTGGCTGCTACTGGGCTGGGTCCGGGGGACTCGACCCCACCGCGAGCCGGGTGACCTGCGGAGGGAGGACGAGCAGGCCACTGGGCTCTGACATCCGGGCAAGGGGCAGGGTATCTTGACCAACCAGGGTAGCCCGCGAGTTGCTCCCTGGCCTGCGGGTTCCGAGCCTGCTCAGTCTCGTGCAGCCCCTCAGCGAGGCGCAGCTGTGGGCTGGGCTGCGGGCAGGGTTGCCCGCATTTCCCATCTGCACGGACTTGACCCGCTGTAGCCACAGCACTGCCTTGGATGGGCCACATCTCCATACTGGAGGGCCAGGCGCTCCCTGCAGGCACAATGTTTGAATAACTGCGAAGGTTTCACTTTAAACAATGATGCTTCTAAAAGACACAGGAGGGGCCTAACTTTGGGTAGTAGGTATGTTGGGCAAATATTTGTACAAAAAGCACTGAATTGGCTAAAGATTATTTAAAATTCCCCCCCCCCAACGAAGTAATTGTTTTCCTAATAATAAAAGACACAGGAAAACAAAACTGACCTTAGAAATAGGTTTTATTTTAAAACTTCAAAGTAACATGAAAGAACCCTGCTGCTGCTGACACAGCAGTATTTCTACTTCATAAAAAGAATTTTATAGAAAGTGACTTCTCTTTCTTTTGCCAGCCTGAAGAGGGAGAAAGGCCAGAGAGCATTCACAAACATGCTTGCTATCTTGGAAATTAGCGATTGAAGGGACTTGCCAATAGAGGGAAGAGTTGTTTCCCCCTGGTTTATACGCAGGTGCTCTTTAGGTTTGAGGGAGTATACTTCTTACTTGGTAAAGGAACATTTTGTGTATTTTTTTCTTGTGCCAAATTCTCAAATTATGAAGGACATTGTGTTTTTATTTCTGGTTTCCATTATGCTTTTAAAAGTAGAAAATACTTTTCAGTGGCAATTAAAATGAAAACCAGGATAAAAGTGAATTAAAAAAAAAAAACTACATAACACCTAAGAGAAAAAAGGTTTCATCTTCTAATAGGGGAAAACCCAGGGACCACTTCGTAACAAGCAATCAGAATTCATCTGGAGCCTGTGGTTTTTCTTTCACTGCCCATGTGCTCAGTGGAGTTGGGAGTGCCTGATAGTGCCACTGTGCCCCATGCCCTGGTGGGAGGGAACCCAGCTAATTAGCATCACGAAGAAAGAAACTCACCTGCAGTAGAGAATTCTCAAAAGGATCCCTGCAGTCCTTCGTTACTTAAATGTTAATGTTTGCAAAAAGAAGGTATAGTTAAAAAGGGAGTCAGCAAAATCAAACAGATTTCCTTAGAAATGTACATGTAATATAGTTTTTTTTAAGGATTTGTTTTTTTTTTAGGCACACAGAACTGGGGTACAGGCCAGAGGTGCAGGGGCGGTAAGGGGATTCACCAGGCAGAGTGGGGAGCCGACTGACGAAGTACACTGCTGAGGGAAGCAGCTGAGGGTCAGGAGAGGTCTGCCTGGCCATGTGGGCCACCCCCGGGGCCAAGATCGAACTTGCACTTAAAGTGACTGCAGCTCCCCTGCAGCCTAACCAGGGAGGCCCAGAAAGGGGTTAATTTTAATTTGCTTCATCTTAAGTTCAGGGGATCTCTCTTAAATTTTAAAATTCAGTTTAAAAATATGAGATTTTGTAGATGATAAATTTTTTTGTTGTTTTACAAGATGGATTCACACCACTTTTACATGTTTTAAATGACAAAAACAAAAAATAGCGAAGTTTTTGATAGCTCAGGGAGTGAATGTAAATGCTCTTGATAAGTTTAATAGGTTTGTATTTTAAATCATATTAAATCTTATGTGGTTCTAGAGTAATAACAATCCTATACACCAGAGAGATTAAAGTAGTAAGAAGAGCATGAACTTTAATTATTAATATCAACATGTCCTGTTAGGAAGAGAAACAATTCTTTCTTTCCCAAGTAATTTAATCACATATATATTTTAAACATATATCTTTCTACACATTGTATATACATCGAGTTATACATTTATAGAAATAGATTTGCATATTAGACATTTAATTACACATATATTAAGGCCACATCAGCATACGCCTCTGTATGAAATCCAGAAACAAAGGCTCCCTGTGCTCACCGTGCCACAGCAGCTCCTGACACCCGCATCCTCCAGCTTGGCCTTTGTGCATCCGCCCTCACTTGGAACCTGCATACTTCTTCCATCCCCACGGGCACATCGGTGCCACAGTCAGACTCCTAGGACTTGCCCTAGGAGAACCAGTTGTTCTCGCCAGTGGTGCCATGTGG
Source organism: Condylura cristata (assembly GCF_000260355.1). Classification (NCBI taxonomy): domain Eukaryota; kingdom Metazoa; phylum Chordata; class Mammalia; order Eulipotyphla; family Talpidae; genus Condylura; species Condylura cristata. The sequence goes on along the minus strand of NW_004567130.1, from coordinate 91,799 downwards.
AGACCCACGTAGCAGGGCTCATATTTACTACGGTGGCTGGTAACACAGTCTGCCACTTCTGGTCACACGTGTATGTGAGCTGCTGTGGTCGCATGCTGGCTGGATGAGCCCTGTAGGTGAGGACTCTAACCTGAAGTTTGCTGTGGGGCACCATGCTGAATTCGAGCATCCTTCTAGTAATATGACTTTGACTTTTCCTTTTCTATGTGTTCCCTTAAAAGTTGCTTATTAGATGGAAGGAGAAGTTGATTTTGTTTTCTGGATAATACTTGTCAAAAATGGCTTTCTTTGGAGGTTACTGATTACTCTCCCTACATCCTTAGGGTCATTCGGCTTCTGCGTTGCCACTTCTCGTTTATTTTCATGCTTTACTTTCTGTTGATATGGATGGAAGTGAGGAAGGTGAATAAGACTTTGTGAAGAAAACTGCTAAGCAGGGACAGAGAAGAGAAGCGTTCTGCTTCCTCAGGGCTGGGCCCAGCCCCCATGTGCTCACAGTGTGATCTCCGGGACCCTGCTCATCATCAGCCAGTGTGCGTCCTGATCTGACCAGGAAGATAATAGCGCATGTGACCCATGAACAGCACGGGTGGTGGATTTTTAAAGTAAGTGTGCTGGGAATTTTTTTTTTTGAATTTTAGAACACTTTGAAAAACTCAGAAACTGGGGTCTTGAAATTGGGAAAATGTTAAAAAGATATGTCATGAATGCATAGCCTCATGGCGGTAACAGTCTATTTTATCATTTGCTACATCAATTTTATACACATCTATTACAAAAATCAGTTGTCAGAACTCACACAGATGGGGCATGGGTGCTATTCTTAATCAAAGAGAAGCAAAGCGATGCCAAGATGCGGCTTCAAATCAGTCCTGCATACAGTTGACCAGCATATGCTCTCTGGCTGTAATTTAATAGCCACCTCCTGTTTTTACTGGGGTGAGCAGAAGGGGCGGGAGTAAACTTATACTACCAGTTGCTGTAGCGACTGCATATTATAAATTTCCCCACAACACTTCCTCTTCTCCAGCTTGTCTATTGTTAGAATATACATACACCAACGAAATGTGTGTGAATCAGCTGTCTATGCTATTAGTAAGATGACTGGCCAATAGCAGTCTATAACTAGCTAAGGTTGGGGAGGCAAAGCATGGCTTTTCAATTGTGCTAGGTGTCAGCGTCCCTAGCCCCTATAATGTGCGAAGGTCAGCTGTCTCTCTTTGGAGGGTGACTTTGTGTAAGACGGTTGATGCAGCACTCATTTCGTGCTTGGCATTGCTTCTCAGCATCATTAGCTACAACCACGAGTACTGTTACCGTTATTCTCAATGCTGTTGTATTAAGCCTGCAAGTAACTCGCTTATCTGACCTTTAACTGATAATATAATGGACTAAGAAAGAAATGTAAAATTCTTCATTTAGAGCTTCACCCATTTCAGATAAATGATCTTGGCGTAACTTCTTGTCCATCAAAGGACTTTAAATTAGCAGTTTTACTCTGAAGTGTCCCAGTGGGCAAGGAGCATGCGAAGATAACCCCTTGCGCACGTGGGAGGCCGTTTCTGTGCAGGCAGGTGAGGGATGAGTTTGGCAGAGTGGACCCAAGTAGCTGCCGAAATGACTTGAGTTCCAAGGGTGACAGTCTCTCTGCTGTTTTAAGTCAGCCCTTGTGCTTGCTTCAAGTTATGAAGCGAGAGATACCATTGAACTGCTGCTTCAGTACGGCGTTGATTACTCTGCCAAAGAGATGTTTGGAGGGACCGCTGAGCAATATGCTGTTACCAGTGGCTTAATTAAGTAAGTGCTTATGTTGAAGTGTTAGCTGTCACTAACCTGGGGTTCAGAATAACCTACCTGCTGCCGCTTATGTAACAGGTGGGATTTCCCAGCGTGGCTAGGCAAACTCTGGACAGGCAGCAGACAGTTGTGGAACGGCGCTGGGTGAGTCCACATCACCGGCCAGAAACCAAGTCTCGGCCAGACTAGTTAGGAGTAGGTGGGCGCAGGACTCCTTATCCAGCACTTGTAGATCTTTGTCCTTAGGTGTTCTGATGTGGTCCACTTCACTCCAGCATAACTCTACAAAATGTCCCGTGTCTGATTTTTCTGACTACTTACTTGCATTTTGAAATGCCCATTTTAGCAGAAAATCCTGCCCTTGCTCTTTGGAGGCTCTCACCTATCTTTCCCCCTTGAATTTTACAAGAAGCTAGGCAACAGTTCTTTAAATCCATGGGGGACAGTCCTTTTTCATGAGTGGTGTGGAGGGCAAATCGTGAAAGACATTCTACTCATTTCTTTGTCTGCACTGAGTCTACTGCCGCAGTGCTGCTGCTGAACTGCTCTTGGCGACCGGTCACTACTGACACTGCTCCCGGGATGTGCCTGCTGCTCCTCTCCTCGGTCTCCGTGGAGGCCCCCAGTAGACCTTCAACATCACTTCCTTCAGGTCTTACACACATACTCACACCATAGTCACGTTGTTCTTGCAGCTGCGTCTCCAAGTTTTAGCCCCACATGCCCCCACCCCCCACTCAAAATCTCTAGACCTGTATGATAGGCTACAACTTTACATTAATTACCCTTTGAGGATCCTTTTTGTCTTTTCTGCTAGCAGACGTTATTTGGGACCAATCTCAGCTGTCAGAGAAGTTGAAACAGTGGTTCAGGAAGAGATATGGCTGATCTTTCTCTTTCCGTGCCAGATCTGTACCCCAGAACTGCCTTATGTGGTGTGGGACTCCTTTTTTAAGGTTGTCAAATCGCCATTATTTCCCTTCCCAGATTAGTGGCTAACTGGTCTAAGGTTCATTGAAGTTGATCCCGCAAGTGATCTGCTTTCTACATCAGTGACAACCACCCAAGTGACTGGTACCTATGTCAAGTTTCAAAATATTTCAGGTTCTGCTTTACAAAGAGGTAGTGCAATGGCATGGTTAGTTAGTTGTTTGGAAAGCTTAACTCCAGCCATGACTTGTCAGTATCTAGGTATCATAAAAGCAGGGTGTGGCTTCTAGATCAGCTGGATATGAACCTGGGATTACGCAGCCTTCCAAGGGCGATCTACTAATAATGAGTCTGAATAGGTAGAGAAGGAGTAGAAATGCTCAAACCCACGCTGATTTCTTAGTTTTGTGTTCCTTATGTGACTGGTTAATATTACAGGGGACAGTTATATAATCTCATAAGGTATTATATTTACTAGGTATATAGTCGACTTGGAATGATAAATCCCAAGGGAAGAGCAGTTCCTAGCCGCAATATAGCATTTGGTCATTAGAACCTATAAAAAAGCACACACTTAATTACATCTGGCATCCCAATGTAGTTGTACCAGTACAGTTCAGGAAGAAATGATTCCATTGCTTCAGTATTTCTCTGAGCATTAGTTGTTTGGTTTTGTTTTGTTTTGGGGGTATGTGGTGGGTGTGTTAAATTTCCTAATAACTTTCTGAATGGGGCAGGCAGATCTCTGCACTACAGAAGAAAAGGAAGCTGAAGGAAGTGGTTTATCCAGGAACAGATGGCTACTTGGAACTTGACATATAATTTCTAGTATTTTAAGTTGACTCTAATTTGCTGTGCTATAGCTCTTTCATCTGCAAATGACCTGTTTGATTAAAAAAACAAAACAAAACTGTAGCACTTCCAAATTTGGAATATGTGGCCTAATTAAAATTTTGATATTATCTGTTATTACCTGAAATACTCTGAGAATAAATAAATAAAATTACTGATTTCCTTTCTTTACAATTACAATGTAATGAGTAAATTTAGGAAAGAACATCTTAGTACATCTGAAAAGGAGGAAAAGAGTGGAAAAGAAAAAAAGAAGGGAAAGGACAAAAAGGTGGAGGAGGAAGAAAAGAATGAAGGTAAGCTCCAGGCTGAGGGATAACCAGAGGGAAACAGAAAATACAGACATTCTGATAATGAAATGACGGTGCAAATTGCATGTATAGTTGACATTTCTTCATTGTTTGGTCTTCAGAGTTGTTTGAGAAATTGTGTGTAGTCATTGACA